>NW_006437736.1:6691829-6704821 GCF_000325575.1 Pteropus alecto | reverse complement strand
AAATATAAATATTAGTCATTTTAATTCTAAAATGCAATTACACTTTGACCAAGTAGTATTTATTTTAAAAATGTATGAGTCATTTACAGTTATCAATTGCATTAAGATATGTGATCAAAAAAAGAAAACTTAAATCATTAAACGAATGCTCAAATTGTATTTAATAAATTGTAGTGTGTATTCATGTTAAAATCTAACAAAAGGATACCAGAAGACAGTTTTCTTAACATGGTAAAGAATATCCTAAATTAAAGACAGCACTGAAAACACCAGAGTATTTCATTAAAAAGATATCAAAAGAAGTATGTTGCTATTATTTTATATTGAGAGTTTATTCAAAGCAATGAGATATGGAACAGAATTGAAAAAGAAGAAAGATGTTATTCACAGATGATTTGAATATCTGTGAATAACAATATTCCACCTAAAATTCACCAAAAAATCAACTGAAAAACAATTGATGATTTAAAAGGTGGATTCAGAATAAATAACCAAACTTCCTTTTCAAGTATAACAATTTGACAATATAATAAAAAATATATCAATTGTTATATATGCAAAATATATAAATACATATTTATAGGATATAGTACCCATAAATTCATGTATATATAGGACATAATATCCCAATATTACATATAAAAATATAAAACATTAGTCATATAAGATAAAAGTCAGAAACTAAGAGGGATTATACAGAGAAAGCCAAACATACTGGGAGGCCTAAAAGAAGAGTTGAATAAACTGAGAGTTTAATGTCTGGAGGATGGAGGAGCCATAAAATAAATATTATTTTTAAAAAAATGCAGCTTTACAAATCAATGTATAGAGTTACTATAAAATCAGATTAAAATTCAAATGGAATTTTTGGGGCTGGAGAAAGGCGGGGAGTAATTTGATTAGGAGCAAAACGATTCTAAAAGTCATCCAGAGTACAAAAGTCTTGCTAGTCGATGACATGCCAGCACCCGTCATCCCCTTAACCTGGGAGGCCCATTTTCCTGGACTCCTCCCTCCCCCTGGGGCTCCAGGACTCTTGGATCACCTGATAAATTGCCATAATCTCTAGGAGAAGTCCTTGTGCTCTTGATCTTCTCTTTACCCTAAAGCCCTTACACTCCTTACACAAATTTTCTACACCCTCTGCATTAACCTTCAGGTTCCAAACGTCAATGTTCACTTGAGGAAAAATAGCATTTAATCAAATTAACTTCCACCTTAACAGACACACCACTATATCTCTATTTTTCAAAATCACTTATAATAAGCTTATATTACCTTGGAACCAGAAATCATGTTAACATTATTTTAAAAATTATTTAGGAAGAGACCTTAGTAGAACCTTAAATAGTTACAATAATGTAAAATTGTTTTTTTTAAAAAAGAAAGTCTCTTCCAAAAATTCGAACTGTAGCCAACTCCCAATAAACCTCATCTGTGGGGCTTCAGGAAAGCAGCTCATTGGGAACCCCCAAATCATGGTTAAAACTAGACCAGCTACAGAAAATAAGAAATGGATTAAATATAAATTTATTTAATTAAAATTCCATTTCAAATTTAAGAATTCAGTTACCATTCTATAGATATCATCTGAAATTCTAAAAATTCTAAAATAAATTAAGAATCATACCATATTAATGGCTTTGGGGAAAATGGCCAAGAGGTTATCTGATTAAATAATGAGATTGTTACCATTTTTTCTTTGCCATTCTTCAAATATCAGAGTGAAATTGAAGTACGTTCCCTCTCTTCTGCCTCTTTTTCACCTAATCCCTCCATCTCTAGTCTTGAGTTTATAAAATCAGACCCTCAGTTGTTTCAAGGACCCCTGTTTGATGGGATTGAGGGGCAGAGGGGCCTCCCCTGGTAGATGAGGGAGAAGGGGTTTCCTTGTGTGACGATTAACTCCATATGTACCAGCTGTTTGCTCTGCAGTTATGTGCTTGGCACGGAGTAGATATTCAATAAATACCTGTTGAATAAAGTTTTTCACTGATTTGTGATAGCTTTACTATTTTCTCACAGATTATTTGTGACAATTTAATGATAGTTAATTCACAAATTAGTTAATCTACAGCAGATAATTGAGAGTTGACTATGCATACAAAACAAAACCACCGAGTAAACAAAATAAATACTATGCAGGAGAAATAAATAAAAGCAAAGGAAGTAGTACATCCGAAGAGGTAGGGGAAACTATGGGTGAGCTTGAATGGTGGGACTTTTCTGGAGTTTCTAAAAATATTAGCCAATATGCACTAATTTTATAATAAAAACCAGGTTTTAAAGAGTATTTTCAGATGTGTTTGTACTTTTGGTGAATTTGGGATTTTGTTTACATAATGTCATAACGTTCATTTGATTTGGTAGTTTCTTAGATGATAAAAAGATCTAATAACAAAACACAAAACAAACAAAAAAACCTCAAACACCCAGACTTGGAATTTGTCCCTAATAGTACTGAAATCTTTATAATTGATTTATTCTCATATTGAAATAATAGAGAGACAGTATGCACATGACATTGTCTCTTAATATTGTAGAGAACAGGTAAGAAGAGGTGTGCTACTTAAAAAGAACAGTGAACAATGGTGGCCAGACATCAGTTGTTCATTCTTCCTTATTTCTTGTATACCTAACTTATGTTGTCAGTATAAAACTTATTCTCGTTGTTTTATGATGATTCTCTCTTCCTGGTAGTGAACCTACAAATTACCTGAGAATAGGGACCACATTTTGCTCAGACACCCCACTCCTGGAATAAATTTGGTCCCCATGTAGTGCTCTCCCATAATACCCTGGGCATCCTCATCCGAAGGACTCATCAGAAACAGTCTGTTTAGCTTTTACCTATTTGGCTTTATGTGGAAGGATCTCCTCCAGAGTAATATTCCTGGTCTCTTGTTCCATCTCAGCTTTTTGTTTTCTTAACCAACTAGGCTAAGCCAAGGGTGTGGCTTTTCCCTATCAGTGGGAGACCAGCCACCTGGCAGGGCCATCCTGGGTCAGCTGCTGGGCAGATTGGAGAAGGTGAAGGTGCTTGTAGATTGTTTGCAGTGGATGCCATTGGCAGAAGACCTAAATGATTTTTGGGTCTGTCATCCTACAGGGACTCTCGGTCAGACAATCAAGTTACTCTCGTGTGAAGGAGGCCTGTGCTTTTGTGGAGAAAATTCAGTTCAGGAGCATATTAGAAAGCTCACTTGACTGAATAAGCAGCATGCTCCAAACAGCTCTATCCATTATAAAACTTGGCATTTTGACATCCACCTGTCTTGATTCCTTGTCTCTCACTCAGGTGATTCAGAACTCGGGTAGGGAGAGAGTGGTATAATAAAATTTCTTTAAATGCTAAAATGATTTTTATAATATCTTTATTGCCTACTAGACTGAAAGGCTCATGAAAGCATAGATCCTTTAACTTTTTATTTCAACATTGTCTTTCCAATGCCTATGATAGTTCCTAACATACAGTAGACAGCTAATAAATAATTGTAGCATGAATAAATGAATTTATCTTTTGATATCATTTCTTAGTACCGTCACTGCTTTAGTCTTATCAGGCTGCTATAACAAAAATACCATAGACCGCGTGCTTTAAATAATGGACATTTACCTCTCCCAGTTTTAGAAGCAAGGAAATCTAAGGTCAAGATGCCAGCAGATCTGGTGTCTGGTGAGGACCCTTTGCTTGGTTTGTAGACAGCCACCTTTTTGCTGTATCCTAACATGGCACAAAGAGACAGAGAACTCTGGTCCTCTCTACTTCTTATGGTACAAATCACATCATAGGGGCTTCACCCTCAGGATCTTATCTAAGCATAATTATCTCTCAAAGGCCCCACCTGCAAATACCGTCACATTGAGGATTAGGGTTTCAGTACATAAATTTCGGGGAGACACAAACATAAAGTTCACAGCAGCCTCTGACATAGAAGAGATGCTTAGTAAATACTGACTTGAATTGAAGTTCAAAGAATGGCAGCAGGAGGCACATTCTGTTTTTTTATTCCTGCTACTTCAACCCAAGTGAGTGCAAACATCCTCTTACACCCACTTGAACTTTCCTATGTTGCTTCTCTTTCCATTTTGGCACCGCACATGAGGGGAGGGGTAGTTTAGACAGGTGGAAATCTATTGATTTCTTATTTTCGTGTCCACCTCAAAAACTACGGAAGAAAAAGTATATTAAGAAAGACATAATTTGAGGTGAAAGAGAAAATGAGGGCATCTTATAAAAATAGTAATGAGGCAGAATCTGCTTCACCTTCTACATAGCACAAGACCCTTATGAAGTGTGCTCGCGTTCACTTGCCCAAGTGATTTTGTCCAGGCACCTGCCCACCTGCCACACCTGCCATGTCTCCTGCTGGGTGACTCCATCTAGACTCCCAATTAAGAACAGAACATTTTCTTCATTTCCACCACACATAGGAATGATATTATGTTCAGAACATCTGAAAATCTTAAGTGTGGGTCTCATGTAATATCCCTTTCTTACATATAAATCCTGTGTGGATGTACATCGACTGATATGTGCCTTCATAGGTGACTGTGAGGCCAAAACCAAAACCCTCTTCCCAATGGGAAAGAATCCACAATTTTAGGTCTGAGCAACAGCTCACAGTCATGTTGCTTGTCTGCTTTTTCCACCTGCAGTGCTGCAGCTTGGGCAACTGGAAGCTCAGTCAGTCAACTGGAATCTCACATTCTCAGAGTTGGAAGGTATGGCCTCATCACTCATCTACTGTTAATGCTCTTCCATATGTGGTCCAACCTATATTTTCCCTTCTCTGTGGGCAAGGAGATGACAATGTCTTTGAGATCGTTCTCTCCATTTTCAGACAGCTTCAGTCAAATGAACTTGCTACACAACGCCCTACATGCTCAAATTTAGGAGGTGGCTAAAAGAAGAAAAAAAAATTGATACTTCCATGGGATAGAATATAATACAGCTATTAAAGATCACATTTTAGAAAAAAACATTAAATCACCTGGGAAAAGGTTTATGATATAGTATTAAGTAAAAAGAGCAGATTTAGATAGAAGAGATAGGTAGGTAAGTAGGTAGGTAGGTAGGTAGGTAGGTAGATGATGAGAGAGAGAGAGATAGAGAGATAGATGATGTTGATAGATGATAGAAGATAGATAAATAGATGATATGATAGATAGATAGATGAGATGATAGAATAGATGATATGATAGATATAGATAGATAGATAGATAGATAGATAGATGATAGATAGATAGATAGATAGATAGATAGATAGATAGATGATAGATAGATAGATAGATAGATGATAGATGAGGGGAGAGGAGAGAGGGAGGGAGGGAGAAAAAGAGAGACGAGTGAGCAAGCATGAGAGATATGAGTGAGGGATGATGAGTGTTTCAAAACATTGAAGAGCAATTCAAAAGTCTTAACTCTACCCTGAGGAGCAGTGTTTCTATACCTTTCTGTTTTGCCTATACCATCTGGAAAGACAAGTAGACAGCACCAACACAAAAGGACATGAAATTCAGGGAAAGGAGCACCGCCACCGTTCCCTTGAGTAGGTGCACTGAGTGACTGAGTCTCGCTGGCAGCACTTCCTCCTCCAGTCTCCCTCACTCTTTGCTTCCTCTCTGTCTCCATGGTTTTTCCGTCCCTCTACAGCATCTCAACTCTACCCTGGCATCAGTAGATTCTTGCAGTCCTCCACAGGAGTGGGCTTAGGGCTTCCAGAGTCTTCTGAGCGGCACATGATTGATATGAACTCCAACTGCTAATATGAAGTCCATCACATGTAGTTTAAGGTATCATTTATAGTAAAAAACAAACAAACAAAAAACACAAAACAAAACACCCTATCGAGAATACAGGGAACAGAAAATTCATTAGGTTACATTGAATTTGCCATATAATTAAACAGACATAATGATGAAAGGTGTTAACATGGAAGAGAAGATATCCAGTTTTTATGGAGAACAGAAAAGTTACTCAATTATTTTCATGGTCTTGAAAGTTGTTTTTTCTATGTCTTAAAGGCCTCCTCTCTCTCTCTCTCTCTCTCTCTCTCATCACTCTCTACCATTTTATCTACTGAAATAAAAGTTTACCACACCCACCATTTGCATCGCGTCTTAGAGAAACTTTGATACATGAATTCTCCTTCTGTGCGAGCTGGAGCCATGGGGTTTCTGATTCAGGTTGGAGTTACTGGAGCCAAAAGGAATGTGAAAGAGAAGGTCTAAGAATGAAGGCTGTGAGAATCAAAGAGACAATGAGGTGACCTCTCTAGGTCAGATAGAGGATCCCTGTTGGAGAGTGGGGAGTATAAAATGGATAGCTAGGATGAAGCTACACTATGAGGGACTAGGGACTCTTAACTTGGTCCTGAAGCCCATTGGAGAGGCAACCACAGAGTTGTGACAACAGGAGTCTCCCTCCTGTCCTTCTGCCATGATCTCATCCCAACTTCTGCTCCCAGCTTTTCTGCCTCTCTCTTTCTTAGGTGGGGAGCTCAGCTGTTCTGGACAACAGAATGGGAAGTCACTTAGATGCCTTGGAGCTTTGCTTTTATGGTTCTGATACAGAGCATTAGACCTAATTTAATTTGAAATTAATATAGTAAGATGAAAGGAAATCCCACTTGAGCTCCTCATTTTAAAAAGAATTTAAAAAAAATAAAATGATATGAGTCTAGGACCTGAACCTCAAAGAAGGCCCTCTGGTCAATGGAGGCAGACGGGGCCAGATGTTTTTCCCATCTGTGTCTTGTCCCTTCTGGCATGGGGGCTAGACAAGGGAGGGAGGCACATAGCAGCAGAGCAGGCCAACTTGCTGATGCTACCCTCTTATTTAGGTCATGGAAATTTCATAGCATTTAAGGTCTAACTTTCCCCTTGGATTTGAGGGGAAACCACCTATAGCCCTCTTGAACTAGTTTCGTGGAAGGAAAGTTGTTACTGTGCAAAATTTCACCCAAGATTAATTGAACTTGACATCTTGAATGTCTTTTGCATGATGTACTAAGGTAGTGTTTTTGAAAAATGTCAGTATCTGATCCTTGGTGTGTGGTTTTTAAATGTCCAAAGTATTCCCACTTCTCAAATTCCCTTTAAGAAGCTGGAATGCAATGCATTTCTGGGTTTTCTTTACTTCAGATGAATCCCCTCTTGCTGTAGCAGAGCTAAATATATTCAAAATCAATAATTCATCACACACACACACAAAAAAAATACTGAATGATATCCAGAGTGGCTGACCTCAGTTCAACACAAACCATTCTCTACTTTACGGGAAATTAGGATCGCAGGCCAGCTTTACATTAAATGGAAAGTGTCCACTACCATCTTGTGGACAAAACGTAAATGACACTGAAATATACTCAAGACTACTTACCTTCCTTTCAATTACAGTGAACACCTATGGTTCCCACAGACCATCACCATGACTATCCCATGCAGTTTGGAAATTTGGCCCTAAATCTTTGTACAATGTGGAGAAATGGGCGTTTACTGAAAAAATTGTGGAATATAAACACCAGAGACCTAGGTCCTCATGTAAGCTTTGCCTTTAATTCTCACCTCTCTAGTTTTTATTTTTCTAATTGCAAAATGATTCTAGTCCTCTTGTATGAGACACACAGGTTTTGGGAGTAGTATTGACAGAGTTAGGTTTACACAGTGTCCTGTGGAGTTGAATGGTCTAATATGAAAAGAAATTAGTTTATTAACCAGTTATTTTCTAATGAATGTAAATATTAGTTATTTTTCTCCTAAATGATTTTTACACACACACACACACACGCACACACACACATTTTCCCTGGTACTAAAGGAATGACATTACAGAATGTGGAAGTATAAATGCTGTCATCACAACTGAAAGGAAATGAAAAAAAGTAGAGGAAGTTATAGAATCACAGTGTCTTAGGGTGGCCAAGGACCTCCAAGTTCATCAAACCCAATCACTTTTCCAATGCTTGAATCACTTGTATAATATCTAGCCACTTTCTGAATCTCGCCTTCCAGAATACTGGAAAGGACTGGCAAAGGTAACCATGTAAAAGATAGAGAAATGAGATATTTCTAGTACAAATTTTTTTTTGGTATATATATATATCTATCTGTCTGTCTATCTATCTATTTATCTATCTATCTATCTATCTATCTATCAACATATTTATCATCCATCCATCCATCCATTCATCCATTCATCCACCTACCTACTTACCTACCTATATATAGAGAGAAAGAGATTAGGCTGGTCACTAGAAAGTGTGATTCTATAAATACTAGTTTCCTTCCATTGATGCAGAGGGTCTAGTCTATTTCAAGTATGCTGAAGGGCTTTAATGCCCACTGGAGTTTAGAAGACCTTCTAAAGTCAGAACTGCCAGTATTAAAAGACTGTTTATATCTTAGAGAAGCAAGGTGTCTACCACAGGGTGAGAGGCTGTTTGATTCCATCAATTCTTTCTTTAATCTTTTATATTTAAGGATATATGTGCAAGTGTGTGTGTGTGTGTGTGTGTGTGTGTGTGTGTGTGTGTGTGTGTTCCATGTATTTTTTCTTACTCAAAGGAAAAGTATGACTACCAGGGTGGATCTAGTGGCAAGGTACCTCTTAAGGAGGCCTCATAATATTCATTTTTGTTGTGAGTTAAAAGCATAACTAGACTTTCTCAGTTTTCCCAGCTGTATAAAAAGGAGTAGTTTATGTCTTCTTTATCTCCCACAGAGAAATTTCAAAGATTATAACTCCACCATCCCTTATTAGTTCATTAATCTCAATATTTATATCTCTATTACAACACTGCATACCCAAGAGAGAGAAGAGCCTATTTTGAAAGAAATAAATATGTTCACTCTCACTTTACTGTCAATGCTAAAGTACTTTAGCGAAGGCTGAAGCACGTTAAAATTGATAAAACAATTACCTAAATTCAATAAGAAGAGGGAACCTTCTGTATTACACTGTTTTCCACAATTTGGACATGGTCTTTTCAGTTTCTATGTATTTTTATCTGAATGATAAATTTTAATTACTTTTAGAATTGTATGTGAACGTGAATGTTAATATTAACATATTGTCATAAAATGTTCAGGCTTCTTCTGTGCTTAAGATGACTCTGTTGCATTCTCACACACAGTGTTAGGGTAACTTAAAGTTATTCTTGTCTCTGGAAGACCTTATCTCCAAAAAATAGTGAAACTCGACAGAAGAACAAGGCTCATCTGGAATGTTATGGCACAGTTAACTTCTTACGTATTTCTCTTTGTTCTGTATTTGAAAATTGTGTGTAGTCAACATAAAAGATAATCTGAGAACTAAAGTTATTATAGAAATTTCAAAAAGAATTCAAGAACAGGGAGAGTGATATTATTTATTGAGCGCCTGTGATACAACTGGTAGCTTGCCAACATTTCCCAATCTTTATAGTAGTCTGACCATCACCGTTTCAAACCGTGGCTTGCCCAAGTCATGGCATTAGAAGTACTAGATTGGAACTCAAAGCATACACCCTGTTATGCCATGTGTGTGCTTCTTCTATAAAGATCGAAGTGTGACCTGCATGAGTTTTGATAGAAAGATAAATTTTATAAGAAAGTGTCCAAGTAACATTTTGGCTAGGTAAGATTGAAACTTTGGAGAGAAGTCAAAGCTGGTAATATAGCTTTTGTGTGGTCACCTGCATAGATGGCAGACCTATGCTATGAGAAGGAGTGAGATCACTGAGAGATGGCATAGAGAGAAAGCGGAACAAACCCTGTATCCTGGAGAATGTCCACAGATAAATAGGGGGGATAAAGAAATGAGCCTCTGATCCACAACCCAACCAATGGACAAAAGATGGGTATCATTACCCCTCCCCCATTTACAGATCAGGAGCCTGAAATGCAAAGATAGTGACTTGCTCAAAGTTACACATCAAATAAACATCTATCTTACACCATAAACCAGGGTTCCCTGTCCTCCAGTTCATTGCTCTTTTCCCCACGACTTTCAAGAGCAGGCCTCTGTTTTTCCTAAGCCCATTATTTTCTCTCCAGCAGGTGAGAACAAATAAATAAATACCAAGGGAGCATCTAACCCAATCTGAGCTTCTATCTCTGTTGGTCTGACAGCTTTCTGCTCCCTAAATGATCTCATGTTAAGCCTCGGTGTAGGTGGAGAACAGGAGGGCAGACAGCTGAGGGGAGAAGCAGGAGTCAGCATTAGTTTTCTTATTTAATTCAAAAGAGCTGATGCCATGTCAAATTACTAAAGGTCAGTAACACATCCCTTAAAAAATATTTGGGGCCCATTTTTTCAGCCCATTAGTGACCAGAAGAACAGCCTCATAAACTTAGGTCTGCCAAAGCCAAAATAAAAATGTGTATAATTGGAAAAAGGTTGAAAGCAATCTTGGATAATAAATTACACTTACTGAGTTCCTTTGTCCTTCCAACTCTACAGTTAGCATCACATTTCATAAGGCAGCCACGGAGAAGAGGCAAATGCTGAGAGGAAGCCTGTGCTTATTAGACACCAGAGAAAGGCCTCCAAGATTAGTGAAATCAGTTGTTTACTTAAATTCCACTAACTTGAAGGGTGCGTCATGCCGAGGGGAGGCTGTGGCTGCCGGCTTCCCTCACAGTTCTGAGCCAGGCCCCCACAGCTTGACCATTATCTACAGGAAATTTGGCAGGGAAAGCTTGACAAAATCTCTTCTAATTAGGTGTTCTGATAATCTTCGAAATTCCCTTATGCAAAAGCCAGCTACCTACCTCATTTCCTTGAACCTCCTGAAGTTAAAATCTTCTCTGACATTTGATGGATCTTTCTCCTTGGGAGATAGCTCTTCAGCAAAAGGAAGATGAAAAAGAGCTCTCCAGCTTACCGAGCGTGTTGTCTTTAATATGCAGATGCATAAACACATGTGCACACACACGCACACACACACACACTCGTGTCTCGTGTGGATAGAAACCAGCTGGGATGCATTCGTCAGGGAGTGCCAAGCGTCAGTTGGTCATGGAACTTAAAATGGATCCTCCCCATTTGCTGGAATGAGTTTATTGTATGTTCGTGTATGCTGCTGCCAGTGATGTGTGAACTTGGTCATTCATTCCTCATCCATAAAAACATGGTGGGACTCATATTTTTAAGCCCTGAACTCCTGGGGAAGACGCAGGAACAAAGGCAGCTTGACTTCCCTGCTGGAAAGTTCTCATCGCTGTCCCCTGCCTGTACCACCGTTTACTACCCCGTCTAGCACATAAACCAGTGTTGCCTCCATTCAAACATGACCTGTAAGAGCCGGCATACCCATACGCATGTGTCGTACAGTGAGGGCTGGGAAAAGAACTTGCTCCCAAGAAACATATCCTCTAAAAGTGGCCCCTTTTTAACATCGTTGAGATACTATACTCACCTCACATTTATTAGGACCTATTGTGAAAGTAAACGTCAGTCTGTTGACTACTCTGTTGGAGTATGCAGTTGTCAAACCATGAGGCTATCCAAGGATGAGGCCTTCTTATACTAGGCTACTCCCAGTATTTTTTTTTTTAATTGTGGTAAAATTGGTATATAACATTATATGTATTTCAAGTACACAACATTATAATTTGATATTCGTATACTGTCTATAGTGATCACCACTGTAAATCTAGCTACCATTTGTCACCATAAAATTGTTCCTTTTCGTCCATTTTGCCCTTCCCCCAACTCTTTTCCCTTCTGGTAACCACCAATCTGTTCTCTGTATCTGTGAGTTTGTTTTTGTTTGTTTATTCATTTTGTGTTTAGATTCATGTCTTCTTTATCTATTCATCCAATGATGAACACCTATGTTGTTTCTGTATTTTGTCAATTGTAAATAGTGCTGCAATGAACATAGTGAGTGCACATATCTTTTCAAATTAGTGTTTTTCTATTCTTTAACTAAATATTCAGAAGTGAAATAGCTGGATCACATGGTAGTTCTATTCTTCATCTTTTGAGAAATCATCATACTTTTTTCCACAGTGGCTATACATTCCCACCTAGGGCACTCCCAGTATTTGAGTCAAGATTCATTTCTGGGTATTGGGGAGCCTTTGTAATATGATTTGGTTTATTTCGAATTTTCCTATAGATCTTGCATCCTGGGAAATTCTTCCACTCCAAGCAAACCATTGGTTGGTTACTTGAGCCTCTATATCTTTTTAAAGGAGCAAATGATAAAGTTGCCTTAGACTTAAATTCTGAACATCTGAGTTCAAATTCCAGTATCACCACCTACCATTCTCATTATCTTATATAAAGCACCAAACGTCCCTTTTCCTTATCTGCAAAATAGAGATGATACCAACCTCATATGGTAGTTGCAGAATTAAATTAGAAGCTATAGACATTAAGATAATCAAGGCTGGGACAATTTATATTCCATCTCAGTAGCCCTAAATGAGCATTTGTGAATACAGTTTGTGAACCAAAACATAGTCATGTATCCAAGATGTTGCTGGTATTATGAGTATGCATTTTTTTTCAAGTACCCCTCTGTCAAATTCTATCTGATTTGTACAGCTCTGGATGAATTATAGTCTCCTCTGTGAAGCCCCTCAAGTCACTCCAGGCATAGTGGATTCTCTCTCTTTTTGAAGAATCTTAAGTCACTCAAAGAAAGTTGTTTGGCTTCACCAACGTTAAGAGCCTGTGCTCTGGAGTTAGTGGAGCAAATCTTGGTTCTGTTACTTAATATTCAGGTGATATTTTGAGGCAAGTTACTTAACTTCATGGGCTATTTTTGTTTGAAATTTTGTGTAAACATGCTCTACCCTGGGTCATCTAAAAATGTTATTATAAAAGAGAAAAGAATATTGATTCTATACCTGAATGACACCGAAGCTACATGCAACTATAAGTTTGTACAAGATGGTAAACCTAAAAAATTGCTGTGTTCCCAATTGCTAGATACAAACATATATCAGAGTGGCTAAAGTTAAAAAGGCCGACAATACTAAGTGCTGAAAAAGGCAAA
>NW_006437736.1:6687283-6691813 GCF_000325575.1 Pteropus alecto | reverse complement strand
ATACATCGGTATAAATTGGTACAACCACTTTGGACAATTAATGGTATCTATCCATGTTGAAATCCACCTATCCTAGGACCCAATAATTTCACTTCGAGATATAGAACAAACAGAAATCCATATAAGAGCATCTAAAGTCTGAACAAGAATTTCATAGCAACATTATTGTAATGGCCCCACACAGGAAATAAATCAAATTTTCATCATTAGTAGAATGGAAAGATTGCATTATAGTCATATAATGGAATATTATATAGCAATGAAATGAATCAACCATTGCAATAGACACAGAATCATATGTACAGTATGATTTCTTTTACCTAGTTCAAAAATAGGCAACACTAGTCTATAATATTAGAAGTTAAAATATGACTATCTTTGGGGTGTTGAAGGGAGCTAACATCTGGGGGATTGGAAGGGAGGGTCTTCTGAAGTACTGCTAGTATTCTGTTTCTTAGTGGTAATATGGACATGTTCATTTTGTGATAATCTATTCAACAGTACACTTAAAATATGTGTTCTTTTCTACGTAAATATTGTATTTCAAGAATAAGCATACATGGGCACATACATACACACTCACACTCAGAAGAGTTTTCAAAAGAATAAGGAAAATCACAGTCACAGGTATATTCTAGAGTAGGTTTGCATTGGCGTCATTTCTCAAGGCTCATCCCTGGGATATGACATTCAACTAGCACTCAAGGATTCCTTTTTCCCCAATCATGAGGTATAACAACAATGTTTGGCAAATAGATATGACACTGATTCTTCCCAAACCAGGTATGTCTGTAGAAAATAGCCCATGGGCTACATCCATCTTCCTCCTTGAGAGATATTTAAGCATCACTTAACCTCGCAGACTAGTCTTATTCTCAATTGGAAGGAACAGCCAAGACTCATTGCCTCTGGCGACTTGCTCTAATCATTGGGCATCACAGAGATTTCTTAGTAAGTTCCATGATCACATGTTTCTATTCTTCATCTATCTGCTACCTTCCCATGCATATACACCTCCCCATTGCTCTAGCTTCTGTGATCAGCCTTGAAAAAATGTACCTCCTACAGCTCCCAAGGTATGAGGTTTATTATTTTTTTTTCTGATTATTCTTCTGGCCCTTAGTCTTAGCTTTATCTTTAAGCCAGGAGCCTGGGTGATCTTTGAGAAACCTGAGAATAAGTTCATTAATATAGGATCATTTCCCCAAATTGACCTTTCATAAAAATTTAAGCTAAAATCCCCCCAGAGCCCTGTCTTCTCCTAGTTGAAGATGGTATTATGTGAACTTGGGCAAGAAACTAAACGGGTTTTGAAATGATGCAAATGCAAGTGCTAATCTCAAAACAATCCAAAGCAAATAACTTATTTTAATAAGTCAGTCAATAGATACCTAATGAGGGATTAATATGCAAATAACTGTAGTGAAAGGAATAAGTTACAATAATGGGCTAGTTAGTATTTACCTTGCTTTTAGAAGATCTGCCGTGTATGTGGGTTTTTAAGACACACACACTGACAGCCTGTCAGCCTAATATGGTCCACAGATAGGTTTGGTTTGGCTTGCACAATGTTTTAAAACTCAGGAACTTCACACTAAAATCTATACTTATGACTTCCCTTTAAAACAGAAAGATCTGGCAACATTCCCACGTGTTAACAATTGCTGGAGCCACCACTTCCCTTCTCTTTATATTAGACTGCTTTACTCATTTATATTAGTTGTCTGACCCCATGTAGGACCATGTGTTTTCTACCCTGTTATGAAAGTGTTTATCTTCATAGACAAGTCCAATGAAAGAGGGATTCATGTCTACTTACAAGCTGTGTTGTCGGGACAGGCTCAGGCAGCCACATTTTCTGTGATGTTACCTCTCCCTCCACCCTCCACTTCTCAGCTGTGGCTGACTTCACCAGAGATGGCACCTGATTCAGTGGTGGCCCATCCTCAAGCTTGCCAGGGACTTCTGGCCTGGCAAGGAAGACCGAGCAAGAGTAATCACATTCTTCACTCAGAATGTTGGAATTAGAAAACTGAGCAACTGTTGCCAACTAGTGGGGAAGAAAATTGGAGACATTATAAAATCACTTAGAATCATAGCATTCCAGAGCCCTGTGGAGCTGAGCTGTGTGTTGGAGAGAGACCATCGAGAGAGAAAGAACTTCACGCACCAAAAGAGGCAGCGATAAGACACCAGGTGGCCTTGAAAGGTTGAAGGTGCAGCTTTGTCCCCTCGATGTCATTCTCAATTCTAGTTCTGGTGACACATAGTGTACTTGGTTTCCAATCCATGGGTGTCCAAGAGTTAGGAGAAATTTGCCCTAAGTGTCCCTTCTTCTAAGGGACATAACACCAGGAGTTTCTTTCAGTGAATCAGCCACCATGAGAGGAAAGCCACCTGAGAACGAAGCCCGGGCACAAGGGAGAGAAGACTCCTAAGCCTAAATAGTTCAGCTGTTTCCTGTTTCTCCAGAAATGATTGTAGTCATACAAAGGGTCTCTAAGCCTTCATTTAGCATATTTGCCTGTATTTACGGCACAATTGAGGAATACAATAATAATGAAAATACATTTCACGAGCATTTATTGAGTGTCATCGGCATATCATCCACCATGGTAGGCACTGAGAGAGCAGCAAAGATGCTAAAATCCCTATGTCTAAGGAGCTTACAATGTAATGGAGAAGATAGAAAATGTACACAAATTGCTATAACAAATAAGTATGACAGAAAATGCTTGTCCATCATGATAGTCCTTAGGGAAGAGCAAGGAGGAAGCGATTCTTTCTAACTGGGGTTGGGGGCACTTGGTAATCTGGCTTCCTAGCAAATGAGAAGGACTGATGATAGATGGAGAGCAGCTTATAAGAAGGCACTGACAACAGGACAATGCTGATGGACACGAAGGGAGGAGAGAAAAGGAATACCAGAGAACTAGAAGCAGAGCAGGACAGAGTTCCTTCACAGGAACTTGGGGCATCAGTGAATGACGACCCATGGCTGCCATAGTGGCACCCATACTGAAGGTCATGAAGAAGTAGTCGCTGTGGATTTGGATGATCAGGGAGTCCTTCACGGAGAGAGTGGCTTTGATGGGTCTTAAAGTTCACACAGGATTCAGGAGAGGATGAGAGAGAGCAAGTGTAATCCAGGTGAAAGAAATCAGAGGCATAAGAAGGTAAAGGAGCCATTCTTTTTCCTTCTGAGGGGCAGCATTTATGTGTTTAGTGTGTTTAGAGTGAGCAGACCAGCCTTACTGGAGTAGATAGTTCACAGTGCAGAGCGGTAGAAAAACACTGTTGATAAGGCTGTCTGGAGCCAGCCTGCAGAAGGCCCTGGATTTCAGGACAAAGCATTTGGACTTGATCCTGGAGGCAGTGGAAGCCAGAGAAGACTGGGGAAAGGGGGTGACTTGATGAAAGAGTTCCTCATTCATTAAAGAAAAGCACGAGCACAGCTCATTTTTCTCCTTAGAAAACAATCGCAGAGTTTAGCTTTAAATGCACCCCCCAACTCCACAAAAAGCATATACCAGCCCCTGCAGGGCTCCCGGGGGGAGTTCACGAGTTCAGACTCAAAGAGCAAGATATGTTTTACTTGGCATTTAAGCACGTCTATGGGTGATGCATGTCCTCAAACGAGGACAGACTGATATGATTAAAATTTTTCTATCAGTTCTTCTGACTCTCTCAAT
Source organism: Pteropus alecto (assembly GCF_000325575.1). NCBI lineage: Eukaryota > Metazoa > Chordata > Mammalia > Chiroptera > Pteropodidae > Pteropus > Pteropus alecto. The sequence goes on along the minus strand of NW_006437736.1, from coordinate 6,688,121 downwards.
ATGCCTTTTTACTCCAGTGATCAGCTTCTAACTCTTCCACTTCTGAAGATACTGAGTAAAATGGCTGCAAAACAGATTGTTTACTTTCTTAGTAGCATGTATGGTGCAAATGTGCAGGATAAGGGCTTTGTAGGAATTAACTACTGTTTTCTCAAGCTTTCTGAGTCTTGCTTGGTCAGTAGCAGAGTGCGGGAACACCTAGCATAGTGTCTGGCACATGGCAAGGTCTCAACTAGAACTAATTAGTAACAATGCTTATGCTACATGTGGTTTTAAATCAAATTTTCTGGTGTATTTCTTCCCTCCTTTCTTTCTCCCATCCTTCCTACTCACTGCTTCTCCACTATTTCTTCATTTTTCTTTCCCCCTTTTTCTTTCAGATGTTCTATTCAGTTCATTCTTCTCTTTCCCCTCTTTCTTCCTTTTCTTTTTACTTTCTATCTCCTTGTAGCTTTCTTTTTTCTTACAGGAACTGGGAAAGACAAGGGTGTGTGGGCGGCCATGGCCTCCCTCCAAGGAAAGTGTGAGGCTTTGGGCAAAATAGATCTCTCATTTCTTCCAAACATAGGTCTAATCTGAACTGTCTCCAGGCTCTAGTCTCCAATCCAACTTCAGTGGTTTCAGTTGGACTCCATGAAAAGGGACCCCAGGGATGCTGTGTCATTAGTCTTGTCTTGGAGAAAATCAACTTTCTCTGCGCCTACTTGTCTCACAGATTGGGGCACCCACATTCCCTTTCCTCAAGTCACTAGAGCCCAAGAGAGACTCTTCTGAGTGAAATGCCTGGCTGAAGAGAAGCAGGACTTCATTAAGAGTTTGATTTATCCCCAAATGATCT
>NW_006437736.1:6648690-6687233 GCF_000325575.1 Pteropus alecto | reverse complement strand
AAATTACTACAAGATGTAACCAGACAAGCTGTTTAAAAGGGAAATGGCTCTCTGTGTGTGGAACTCAGGAGAGCACATCTATAAACATGTGTTGGGAAATCAATTCAGTCTAAGTTTGCTGGAAGAAATGAGCTGCTGCCCCAAACTACCAACTTGCTTTGATAGCTGACTGTTCTTTTGAGATCATCGTCCACTGTCTCAGTGGTAAGAAGGGAGAGACAAGGGTAAGACCCATTCTGAAGTGTCTTCAAAGGGAAGGGAATACTGGGTTATCCATAGACAACTGATTCCTCTTCGTAGGTACAAGTCATGTTAGCAAACCTTGTTTTACTGGAGAGAATGGGTTACAGTGATTATAACTGTATGTAACATATTTTGTTGATGCAATGATAGATTTCAAAAAAATATATACTAATATAATATAATAGATATAATATACTATAGCACATGCTATAAAGTTTGATATGGAAGAAGAGCCCATGGGCATGGCATCAAAGAGAGGTGAAGGTACAATCCTGCCTAACAATGTACCACTGGCTAGCTCTGTGACTCTTAGAAACTTTATTAATGTCTCTGAGAGATCCCCCTCTATTATAAAGGGATATAGTTGTATATTACTTATAGGATTGTTTTAACACATGTAATATGCCCTGTAATTGCACTATGGCCAATTAAATTTAAATGGATTAAATTAAATATAATTTACACTTTGTTTCCTCAGCCACACTAGCTACATTTCAAGTGTTCTATGGCTACATGGGGCTGTGGCGACTGTATTGGACAATACAGATATAGAATACTTCCATTATTGTGGAAAGTTCTATTGAATGGTTCTGTCCTAGAACATGTCAGACACAAAGTTGGTACTTCATACATAATATTTGCCTCCTGGTTCATAGTTGTCAAAGTACTTTTGCACATAGGACCTGACTGAAGGACTATCTATCCAGCAAATTTGAAATATCCTTTGACAGTCGCTTGAATAAGACTGTCTCTCTACATGGTGTTCTAACAAGTCTACAAAACATGGTCATTGCTGGGAACTTGGAGAGTATACAGAGAGAAGATTTCCGGGCCTTTAGTTAAAAGAGACCAAATGCACCCTATGCAGCATTATTTACAATAGCAAAGATATGGAAGCTACTTGGGTGTCCATTGATAGATGAATAGTTAAAGAAGATGTGATACACACACACACACACACACACACACACACACACACACACACTCACACACCATGGAATATTACTCAAAAATAAAAAAGTAAAACGTGGTCATTTGTGACATGGATGGACCTAGAGGGTATTACAAGTGAAATAAATCAGAGAAAGACAAATACCATATGATTTCATTTACATGTGGAATTTAAAAATAAACAAACAAATGAACAAAACAAAACAGTCCCGTATATACAGAGAACAAGATGATGATTGCCAAAGGGGAGAGGGATGGGGGGATGTGTGAAAAGAAAAAAATAAGATACCAAATGTATATGGTAGAGGCCTTGACTCTAACCACGAAATGTATCTCAGTGGAGATAATAATGAGAGTATAAACAAAGTGGAATCAACAACGACAAAAAATAAACCTGTAAGAATATCCATCAAATATTTAACATGGATTGTGCTAACATGTGTATAGCTCTCCTAATGTTTCATTTAACTGCCTCGGAAAAACCTCAGGCATCAAAGAGAGCTACCCCAAGATGAATAGCTGGAATTTAAGAAATTTTCTCAAGGTCAAAGCAGAGTTGTTACAAATTTCTATTCATTTGGTTAAGGACAATCTTGACATTCTAGGGTAACTCCAACACATTGATGCTGCAGCTGATGGGATTATAGCATGACAAGAATGACCTCCTGATCTTCTGAGTATAAGGTAAAGTAAGTATAAGGTGAGGTTACACTCCACGTGTGGAAGTGAAAAGTAATAGCTACATTTGTTAAACGCTTATTATGTGCACTATTCTGTTCCTATTATATAGGTCTCTTAATAATTCCCATCATAACCTTGTGAAGTAAGAACATTAGTATCCCCATTTTACAGATGAAGATTTGAGACACTGAATGGTTAAAAACTCACTCAAGGTCATGAGCTTGGTGGGGCCAGGACTTGACCCTGGGTGGTCTAGCAAAAGTTCACATTCTTAACCACTGTTCTCTGAAACTTGTCAGGGTAAGTGATTTCTACGGTTTCCTCATTTAAGTCCTATCCCCCTCCAAAGAATTCTTTTATAATATTTAGGGTTTCCCTTCTGCAGTTTTTCTGGTCAGTTCTAAATATTAAAGTAGGAAACAGTTCTAAATATTAGAGAAGAACATACTATTAATAACAATGATGAAAACACTGCTTTCTAGATAGCAACTTCTAAATTTATGTAAACAAACATTTCATGAATGAATAAAAATAATAAATGCAAATGAGACAGAGATCATTTTACCTTTGAAGGTACAGAACCATTTTGTCTTTAATATTTGAATAAAGGAAGTGTCAAGTGAATATGAGCACTTTGATGGGAGGGTCAGCACACTAAGACCTGTATGTAGGCCAGCTGCCTGCTTTTCTCAATAAAGTTTTATTGGAACACAACCACACCCAATAATTTATGGCTTGTCTATGGGTAGAGTTGGTCCAACTATTTACCATCTAAACTATTTACCATCTGGCTTTTTACAAAAAAGTTTGCTAACCCCAGACTTATGATGACAGTGAGAAAATAGAACTATGTTCTGACAGTTGGTGTTAACCTATATCTGTCATTTTCAGTAGACTGAAAATCTAGGACTTTAGTGATACAGCGTTAATAAAATTTGATATTATTTATTTTTGTATAACCCAAAACTGCAAATAAGGGGAGTTTACCAGTCATGTGGCAAATATTTATAATAAAGCATTGTTGCAGAAAGCCAAAAGCAATCCTTAAATAGGGTAGCTGCTCTGCGATCCTTCAAATCCCCTTCCTGTCTGATAGCTCTAATCACAAGCAATTATCATTCTTCTTATTGTTGTTGTTTTATCTTCCCTGCCTGAGTCTCTTGAAAGCAGATGTGTTTTGTGGTCTGATGCTTAGCTCAATGATTGGCACATAATAGGTGATAGTAATAGCTGAATGAAGAGCTATGTGACAAAGAGTTGAAGAACCAAGCATAGGGGAGATAGTGGAGCAGCCACCATACAGAGGAGTTTGGGCAGAGTGCTGTCTCAAAGACGGGGCCAACCAGCGGGGAACTCACGAAATGCACAGCATTACTGCCTTACCGAGTTGCAAATGCGACCTGGAGTGAGCCAGATAATCATGGCTGGCTTTTACTGATCACATATTATGTGCCAGGGATACATCTTCTCAGCTTCTCGCAGTCATTTATTTTATCAATTTTCACAAGAACTCAAGGAAATGTGTTACTCTTTTTATTTCATAAGCACGGAGAGGTTTATTATCTTGTCCCAGGATATAGCTAGAAAATGGTAGAAGAAGATTTTAAACACAGGGAGTTTGAATCCAGAGACAAAAACTTTTAAAAATAATTATGCTATATGGGTCTCCTTGGTAGTTTTCAAGACATTCTGTGGGGAGCTGTAACCTGAGAATGTATGTTTCCACTTTTCTAATGAAAATCTACAGCCTACACTTAGTTTTTTGTATAGCTATTCACTTTACAGCCAACTTACTAGTAACTGGTCTCTGTAAAATAAAGCATATCATTTGGACAGGGATAATCATATCGTACTCTATCATCTTCATATTTTCAGCACTCTTTAGGAATTTTATATCTCATTTATGCTTCCTATGTGATTAAAAATATGTCATTTCAAATTTGTAAAAATTAGAAAAGCTTTATATACAGGTCTTTGCTCCTCAAATTCCACTCTGAGGTCCAGCAGCATCAACATCACCTGTTAGAAATGCAGAGTCTCGGGCCCTGCCCCAGAACCACTGAATCAGAATCTGCTAAGATAACCAGGTGATTCCTATACACTTTAAGGAAATGAAAGCATTATGTCATAGAGATACCTGCACTCCCATGTTCATTGTGGCATTATTCACAATAGTCATGACATGGAAAAAACCTAAGTACTTCTTTACAGATGAATGGATAAAGGAGATGCGGTATATGTGCGCAATGGGATGTTATTCAGCCATTAAAAAGAAGGAAAGCCTGCCTTTTGCAACAACGTGGATGAATCTTGAGCACCTTATTCTAAGTGAAATAAGTCAGACAAAGACAAATGCTATACAATTTCACTTACACGCACAATCCAAAAAAAGCTGACCTCATAGAAACAGAGTAGAATAGTGATTTCAGGGGCTAAAGGGTGGTGTAAGAGTGAGAGGAAAATGAGGATGTGTTGATCAAAAGGTACAAACTTCTGGGTCTAAGATAAATAAGGTCTGGGGACTAATGTGTACAGCACGGAGACTCTAGTTAACCAAACCGTATTGTATACTTGAAAGTTGTTAAGAGAGTAAATCTTGAATGTTCTCACCATAACAACAAAATGGTAATTATGTGAGGTGAAGGATGAGTTAACTAACCTTCTTGTGGTAAACATTTCACAATATATACACCTGTCAAACCATCACATTGTACACATTAAAATTACAAAATATTATATGTCAATTATATCTCAGTAAACCTGGAAAATAAATTTTGAAATCCCAGAGCCCAGGCTGCTTACCATACCAATTAGTTCGGAATCTCTAGGGGTGGGATCTAGGCATAAGTGTTTTTAAAGATCTCTAGGTGATTCCAATGTGCAGCAGAGGTGAACTGCTCTGTTGGAAATGGGACGTTCATTGTTGGGGAGGAGTGAACAGCTTCTGTTTGCCTGGGCCTTTCCTGTGAGATAGTCTTTCCACCTCAAGGCTCTTCACTTTGGTAACTACTGCCAAGATTCTCTCCTTGTGTAACTTTAACCAGGCTCCTCTGAGCCTTCTTCTTGACTAGGCCCAACCTTGGCCTTCCATCTCTATCCCTGTCGAGTCCAGTTTTAGCAAGAATCCTGTCAAGTTGATCTAGCTAGAATCTCCCACCCTCGATATTTGATCACCATCAATATTTGATCACCATCCTTTTCATCCTCTAACTGTTCTCAGGTGATATCTGATCATCTTGGTCTGCCTTCAGCAAGAAACCTGTTTGGTCAGTTTGGCAAAAATTATTCTACTCTCTTAGTAATTTTCCATCCACTGATTCCCCCGCCCAACTCCTTGGCTATAAATTCTTACTCCCTTGGGTATTCAGAGTTGAGCCTGATCTCTCTCTCCTATGGCAAAATTCGAATTACAGTAGTCTCTCTTTTAAAAAGTCTTTTTCATCATCTTCAACAGCACCAGTGTAATTTTTCCTTTAACACTACTACTCACCCTTAACGTCTCCCTTTAAACCACAGATTTCCTTTTCTCTAGGAAGTTTGAATTAGGTGCCCTTCCTATGTGCTCACAGCACCCTCTCTACTCCTCCTATCAATTGCTATTGTAATTTCCTGCATACTTTTCTCCATGTCCCATTTGACTCAAAGTGTCATAATGGCAACACTGCCTTCCACTTGCTCAATATGAACAACAACAATAGAAGCAATTAACACTCAATGCATCATATATTGACCATGGGTCACTCCCTGTTCATGTTCTCTTAATTAATACCTATTACAACCCTATCATCATCTCCATTTCACAGGTGACAATCTGAGGATGGCAAAATTAGTTAACTTGCTTCAGGTCCCACTGCTAGGAAGTCCTCGGTGCCAAATTCAGTTCCTCGCATGTAGTAAGGTTTTTAATAAAGATTTGTAGAGTAAAAGAATAAATGCATGGGTTACTTTTCTCTCTAGTCTGCCCACACCCTCTCTGGTGGTATTGAAGCCACACCGAGATGCCTTTCCTTTGTTCCCAGCCCCTACGCTATACTTACTATAATCAGCCTTGACCTCTTCCAAGATCTCTGCCACAAAATAGATGAGGTGAAAGTCCCGATCTTCACATGGCTGATCAGCAGTAACTTCTGCATCAAAGGGATTATATTCAGATTTGTTTAAGTACTTAAAGGAAAATAAAATAAGAGAGGAGAGACTGTATGTGTCACATTACCCAAAGTGTGTATACTTTCTGCTTACAGTCTCAAGCTATTTTTTAGCCCAAAGGCCAAGGACCCAGTGTGGGAGGAGTAGGGCATGGGATTGTTGCAGAGGACCCTAAATCCTTAGACATGTCACATATTTTCTGAAAATAAAAAATAATCATTATTCTCTACTTCTAGATGTACTATGGTATGGTCATGCTGTCATAACTAATAAAACATGAGTTTATTTAAAATTATTATCAAATCCATATTAGCTTCTCATCATCTTACTCAGTAAGTACAAATAGCACTGACACATTTTGTGAAGTCCAGTGGGATTTTTGAAGTTATTAATAGTAATAAAAATTCCAATTATTTGTTGACTGGGCAGTGTATTGTGGATACAGATGATCTAATTTATTTCTCCATCAACCCTTTGAGGAGGTACTATTATTCCCATTTTATACGTAAGGAGCATGAGATATCCCAGAACACTGATAATCATATTTTCTGCTTAAAACTTTGGTGAAGACTGAACACCTGAGGACTCTGTTAGGCCAGTGCCAGAGTGGCACCAAAAAGAAGGGCCAATGGCAGCTCAGAACACTTGGGTTGGGGTGGGAAAGATGCTAATACCCATGTCCAGACATGGAAGAGGGGCCTCAGATAGTCTGACCATGTCTAAAATTTGTGAGTGATCCGAGAAGGAAATAGTATATGCTCAGAAGATTAGCAAGGGCTAAAGTGTTTGTCTTGGCAAATGGAATGAGAATGATGCCTGTCTGAGGCGAATGGTGGTCATCTTGATTGGAGCAGGAAGAATATGTAAAGGACCTAGGCCCTCTAATGCCTGAGAAGAGTGGTTCGTATTTACTCAAGTAGTCATTGAGTTCCCACTGTGTTCCAGGCACCATACAAGTGGCTGGGATACAGTGCTGAGCCAGAGATGTGATTTCTGTCTTAATTGGAATTGTTTAGAGAAATTATTCAAATATTAACGTAATACACAATTTAAAACCGTGACAAGTGTGATAAAGGAAAGTTATAAGGTGCTATGCGAATATACAACATGGGAATCTGACCTTGATTGGTAGGGTCAGGAGAGACTTTCCTGAAGGAGTACCTGGAGAGAGGGAAAGGGAGTAAACATTCCTGGCAGAAGGAACAGCTTGTGCAAAGACCTTGAGGTGAAAGACAGGGGATGCATTTGAGGAATTGAGAAAAAGCCAATACGTCTAGAGCCCAGTATGCTGAGAAAAATACCTATCTTGGAATAGATAGATAGATCTCTGGGCAAGATTTATGGATAGGGGCTTCTACCCCAGAGAACATGACAGAGAACGAGCCATTGGAACTTAAACCAAGCTAAGACCAGAAGAACTACAGCTATTGAACTACGGGTCTGAGCTTCTACAACTTGACCCACTCTAGGGATATAGATAGTCTCAAGGTAGCCCTCACTATACTGCCTGGCAGGTTTGCAAGTGACAGGTACCCTGGCTAGGGGCCAAGAAAATTGAGTTTCAGCCCTAGTTCTACCTCCTTTTCAATTAGGAACCACCAGGCCTCTGCTGACCCTGTGGGATTGCGTGTTGGGTGGTTTTTGTGCAGGTTAAAATTTTTTGCAGCACTGCTTTAGAGCTGTGGTCTTCAACCTTGGCTGAACATTAGAGTAACCTGGAGGAGCTTTAAAATTACTGCTGCTTCAGCCCCACACCCACAGCTTCTGATTTAATTGCTCAGGGTATAAGCTGAGCATCAAGTGTTTTAAAAGCTCCCCAAGTGATTTTAATGTTCAACCAAGTCTGAGAATCACAGTTTTAGAGGCTAGTTCCCAGATGCCAGTCCACAGATCAGCTGTATCAGAAGTACCTAGAGGCCTTAAAAGGAAATCTCCCGCCCTGCATCAGATCTAGTATGTCAGAATTTCTAAGGGCGAGGCTCAAGAATGGATACTTGAAAAAAATTCTCCCAATTTACCAATAAAAATATCGGGTGATTTATGAACCTATCCAGGTTTGGGAAGCCCAGATTTAGATTAGGGCATCTCAAACTTTCTTCCAATTCAGTCTCAGGCCTAAGATTCTGCATTTCTGAACAAGCTCTAAGGTGCTGCTGCTGATTGAGGAATATACTTCAAGCAGCAAGGGACTGGGGCAGGGTGGGAGATGTCGGGGGAGCGATTGCAAATGAAAGAATGGGAGGCTTTCGCTAAATTCTGCCAAGGGCTGTGCCTGAAATTTATGACCACAGAGAGACCTTATTTACATGTCCCTTAGATCACTTTTTCAGGGCAGGAATTGGGACTTTGTCATCTCTCCATCTCTAGCACCTAAACTCAGTCTCGGCATATTAGGAGCACAATAAATGGGGTTTGAATTGAATAAATACCATGATGTCCTTAGGGTCCAAGCTGTGGAACCAGTCGAAGGTGAGACATTGCTATAATGCGGGCCCTCTGCCACTTCCAGTCATAAATTCCAGTTGGATGGGGTCCAATGCGAAGCTGTGTATTACCAAAGCCTGCTCTGTAGGGGGTAGGGTCAAAGCGGGCCTCTGGAATATTAATAATTCTGAGCAGTGACCACAGCTATGATATTTACAGACCCATGAAGCACAGAGGACAGCCCGAGGTTGCTCACACAGCTATAGACTCCAAGGATTTACTCTGCTCCAAATGGAGCATGTATATTGCCCAGAGCTGCCAAAAACCATACGGTTCATTAGCTTTTACTATACAGAGAAATGCTCCAGGCGTAGTGTTAAAATGACATGATAAAGCACAGTTGACAGCAATAGTCAGAAGAAAAAGCACAGTGGGAGCGGAACTGCTCTGTGGGACGTTGCTCATGCCTTTGGAACAGGAGAAAAATACCTCTGCTTCTCCATTTGGAGGCCCAGGCTGGTTGGAATCTGACAAGGACTTATTACTTTCGAAACTTTTTTCAGGGCTTTGGTTTCCTTCCCTGGATTCTCCTTGTATGGTGATGGATATTCCCACCTCCCCCTCCACGTCCCCCTCCCTCCGCCTCGAATATTTTTTGATACTGTGACTATTTGTGTGGTTTGTGAGTTACATGTTGGGAAGGGGTCAGGAGAGAGAAAGGAATAGAGAGATAGAGGAGAGAGAGAGACTGGGCAAGCTGGGACAGGGGCAGACATACACAGAGACACAGAGAGAAAGCTACATAGAGAAGAGGAGGAAGAAAAAAAGAAACACATTTGTAAGTAGATGGAAAAGAGCAGAGGACGGTAAAAAAAGAAGTGAGACATCATACAAGGATGGAGGGCAGGAGGTCCCCAGGCCAGGGGCTCCCCTTCTTTTTGGTTCTTGATACTCAAGGATGGTCAATGCATCCTTCAAAGGATACTTACGCAGTACTCCCCTTAAGCCCTACAAGGAGCACAGAGCTAGCATTTTTGGTCTCACCCTTCAGCTCTAGTAACTCATTGCCTACTCTCACCGTGAAATCTCACCCCTCTGCTTTTTTCTGCCACCATCATGCTTTTACTTTCTGTCAAAGGCTGGGCTCTCTGTATTTACATTTTATGGGTTAAAACTTTTTACTGGTTGGAAGAATTAAGATCCAGTCTCTTAGCAAGTTTGATAATTATAATACAATGCTGTCTATAATCACTATTCTGTGCATTAGATTTCTAGGACATAGTTACTACTCATTGCAAATTTTACTGTTAAACGTCCATCCTCTGTACTCTGTATCCCCTGGTAACCACCATTTTATTCTTCATTTTTATGAGTTTGCCTAAAAAGAATTGATTATTATGTGAAGTGATAGAGGTACTAATTATCACCTCAACGGCAATCCCATTACAATTTAAAACATATGAAATCTACATGTGCGCTTTAAATATATACAATGTTATATGTTAAGTATACTTCAATTAAAAAAAAAAAAACTCTCAGTCTGTTAGAACCCAATTTTATCTGACCCTACCACACTTCAATCTCTTTACTAAACTTCCTCCTTTACCTTCAGTGCTCTCCTCTGCACCCAACATGTGATAAGATCTCATCCTGCATTTACCATCCAAGGTATAGATCCAAGGTATAGAGCAAGCTGGGGCACCTTTGAGAGTAAAAGGAGACACCGTTAATAATGATTTCAGGACAACAGATGAAAACCACAACCAGAAAAACCAGGACGTAAGGTCACCCTATGTATTCTGCCATTTCATATGTACTCTTTGAGTGGTGTACAACTTTGTGAAAAGGGCACAGACTTTGCAGCCAAACTCCAGCTAAACTGAGCCAAGGCATAAAAGGACCTCACTCGGTGCTTGCTACATGGTAGGAACTCAGCAGATGTCTGTTTCCTTCAGTCAAGCCTTTAACCCTTCTGAGGAATAAAGGCAAGTGTAATATAGGGCCCTGATTCTTGAAGCCCTCACAATATAGTTGATAGAGGAAAAAAAAATAATATAAATGAAAACACTTAAAAAGATCATACAAAGACTTTAATGATCCGGGATGGGCATTAAGAGTTCAGAGATGGCAAATCTCTCAGGTTTTAAATTTCTAAGAAGGAGTGGGGTTCCAGCTGCGTCTTGAAGATTGAGTAGATGGGAAGCCTAGAATTGAGGATAACTAAAGAGAGACAGAGTTTATGCAGAAAGTAAAGAAGGACTAAGAAGACTCTCTGTGACCGAACTCTGTTGGATGTTTCAACTCCATTCCAACCTTTGTGATACTCTAAACAGGACAAAACAGGAACATATCTCTTTTTTTGTATACTCTGTCATTATTTTGCACCCACTCTCAAGGGCCCGGATGATGACTTGAACTTCCTAAGTGTTGGAAGTACAGACAGAGGAATTTATGAGAATTGGCCTGTGGTTTTCAAGAACTTCTGAATTTAAGGATTTCGAATAAAATGCTGCCCATCACAATAGCTTCTGCAGCAAGAGCAACAGGCTGCTGGGTTCTTAGTTCGCCTGATTTATGTAACAAGGAAGGGCAATTTCATCATGCTTTTTCTCAAATGCGAGACATTCTAAACAGGCTCAACACTACCCTCTAGTGTGCGAAATGGGCAGGTGCGGGGATCAGAGAACGTTCATGACAAAGTCAGCTGGGACTGGTAAGAGGACTGGAGAAGGTAAGAGGAAAGAAACCTTCTTGTAGCTGCAGAAAGTCCATGAATTAATAAATATCCGAGTGCCTTAAGTAATAACCAAAAATTCTCCAATAAAAAGGTCTAAGATGGTGCTTCCCACAGAATATAATCTTCTGTAAAGCGCCAGTCCCGCATGACAGTCCATTCACACAATTCCTCCAGGGGTCATGGCTAGATAGATTAGGAGTCCCCTGCACACCAAGTTCCCCACATCCCTGTAACAGAATACGCGTGTGTAGTAAAGGCTCGAATGGTAAAGGCTCTGGGAAGTTACACGGTGATGAAATTCCATTTCCCACACATTTTGACCACTGAAACATTTTCTGGTTTGTTTTCTCATAAATCCATGTCATCCCCTGGGATGACTGCTCATGGAGCACAATTTGGACAAATGTACTGGAAAAAAATCACAAAGTTCTTACCTTAAGCTCCTTGCACGATGAAATAAGGCCTGTCCCATAGGCTTCGATGGCTCCACTTTTCTTGCAAAGATCCAATTCCATAGCAAACTAATAGAGCCGACCAAGAAACAAGGGCAAAAGAACAGGGTGCCGATTGATACCAAAAATGTGGTCCATGGTGCCAAGGATGGGAAGATCCCACAAGAGGCCGAGAGGCCATCTAGTTCCGCCCCATCCCACACCCCATCTCTGTCTTGCAGCAGGACACGAAACATTCGTGCAGTCCTCCTATGTGTCATACTCACTCTGTGGTTGCCAAAGGTCAACTGAGGCTTCGTTCAAGTGTCCCCTTCTTCAAATTTCCTCATGACTCTAGGCCCGTTGAGTACTTGCTTTGCTGAACTTCAATTAGATCATCCTTTCATTTTTTTTTTTTTTCATCAAAGCCATATGGAACGTTTGCCTTATGCACCACACAGCGCTGGGAATACAGATCTGGAAAAGACAGGGCCTATTCTCAAGAACATGCAATTCCTGCCACTGGAAGAAGAGGTAATGAGGGGTCAACACAGCCTTACCTCCGAGGAAGACCACAGCTGATGAAGACAAAGTAAGTCACAAATCTGTTTTCTATAGAACACAACCAGCAGAGTTCTCACCATGGCCACATGGAAAGCCTAGAACAAAGCCTGGCTCATGGTCAGCATTATAAAGAGATTAGCTTTTATTCGTTATTGTTATTACTTTTGTTGCTGTTATATACTACATTTATTTTTGCATTACAAGAAAATAGAAGGATAAGATGCCATCTCTCCTACAAGTGGTTCAGCTGGTGAAATGACTTCTTTACTCAATGACTAGTAAATGCAAAACCCAGTGACACTTTATTTCTCTACCTGTAAAAGGATGCTACTAAGGAGTCTGTTTTTGGTTGATTTCACTGATTCATCAATTCCTTACTTTGTTCTTTCAACTAATACTTATGGAGCCCCCATTATGTGCCAGACTCTGTGTTAATGATGGGGAATCTTCTAATGAACAAGACAGATATGGTCTCTGCCCTCCTGGAGCTTTGCTATATCCCAGGATTTGGGAGAGATTTAAATGATATTATGTTATGTGAATGTATTTTGTGATGTCCAGGGCTGGGCAAATGTAGAGTATTATTATAATTTAACAACTCACCAACAGTACTGCTGTCGAGCTTGGCCTCCAGCCTCTGGAATGGAGAAGATCATGTGTTTACTTGGCACTGTGCCTGGCTTCATAAGCACTTTCAGAAATATCTGTTGAACAAATTCATGAGTGGAGAAATTAATTAGCAGCATTATTACTGAATTTCATTTGCTACATAAATAGTAATCATGATGAAGGGGGTCGATAAGAATACACATGAGCTCATGAGTTCCCCTTATGTGATAAAATAACATGATGCACTTTATAATCTTTGACCTTCCAGCAGCCATAGCATTTGGTATCATATTCCCATTTTAGAGATGAGAAAAAAGGAAGTCCAGGGATATTAAGTAACTTGCCCAGGGCTTCAAAACTATAAGCACAAATAGTAAGGGAACCAGTGGCCTGAGGATACACTCATATTCTCCTTCTTCTTTGAGGGGAAGTTTCATTCTTTCCACGGATCCCATTTTTATTATTTGGGACATGGTCTTCTTTTCCAGACTAAACTGAGTGAGAATGGATGAGGTGATGAGTTCTACCTAATGTGTCACAGCTGGAGATAGGGAGCGTGGCTATTAGCTGAAATAATTGCTTTGAAGGCAATCATTACCAGCCCCAGCCTAATAGGAACCCAGGGCATCTCCGATAATGCAGTGTTGATTTCCTCCCACGTTTTCTAAATGAAGTGAAACAAACAACAGATTTCCTTAACACCAAAACGTCAGGAGTCTCTGCGCTGAGTGAGACTTCAGGTAGAAGTCACACTGTAACAGGGCCAGAGAGGGCCTGACAGTCACTTGGTCCAACTGTCTATTTGATGCACGAATCTCCTCCTCCCCATCCCCACCAAGCGCCCTCTGTCCCATGCTCTTACACCCCTAGGGCTAGAGAACTCATTCATAGTGGGAATAGCCCGTCTGATCATTGGGTGAGCTGGTCGGAAAGTCCACTATATGCTGAACTAAAACCTGCTCCAGGGGCTTCTACTCATTGGTTTTAATTTTCTCCCATGGGATCACTGAGAAATCTGATCTGTTATCCACACGATTAGTGTTTCCATATTGCTCCCACTACACGGTCAGACCCCCACATTTACACTATTGTACGTTAATTATTTTTTTTCAACTCATTGTAACTTCAACACCTATTTTAATCTCAAAATTGAGCAATAATATCTGTCAACTCATCAGTTTGATGTACTCATTTTATATTTTTTCAAATAAATATTAATTATATCACCAATGTATTATTAATTATATGTATTATTCGTATTAATGTATTAACGATTAGCGTAATTATTAATATATTATTAATGTGTAAATGGCAGTATGGCTACCCCATTTTGGGAAACATCATATATGTCCCTTCTCTATATACAGTATTTGAAAATAACAATCATAGCTAATTTCATTAGAACAAACATCCCCAGTAAATTCAATCATATTCATTATGCAAAATTAATTTACTGCTCTGGTTATTTGTCCAATTTGTCTATATGGTTATTGGGGTGGGGAGTTTCTCAAATATAATTCTCTCATTATATACGCTCTGATTTTATGCAGACAGTCTGTATTTTCATTAGCTTTCTTAGCAATGAAGCTTTAGTATGTGCTTCTAAAGAGTTTACTGGTCCCTAAAATCCTTAAGTTTTTTTTTAATCTGAATCAGTGTTGTATCATCCTTTCCCATCTTGTTCGTTATTTTTTTTTCAGTAGACTATTTTCTTTTTTTACATATTTATTGAGATATAATTGACACATAACACTGTAAGTTTAAGGTGTACAATGTGTTGATGTGATACTTATATGTTGCAAAATGATTTACTACAGTAGCTTTAGTTAATACCTCCACCATCTCACATAATTAAAATTTCTTTTTTTGTGGTGAGAACATTTAAGATCTATTCTCTTAGCTACTTTCAGGTATATAATAATGTTGTTAACTCTAATTATTTTGTTGTACATTAGATCCACAGAATTTGTTCATCTTATATTGGAAGTTTGTACATTTTGACCAACATCTTCCCATTTCCCTTATCTCCAGCCCCTGGCAATCACTCTTCTACACTGTTTCTAGGAGTTTGGCTTTTCTATATTCCACATGTAAATAAGATCATACAGTGATGTCTTTCTCTGTCTGACTTACTTCACTTAGCATAATGCCAGATTGAAGAGGACACAAATAATTGGAAAGATATCCCATGTTCATGGATCAAAAAAATTAATATTGTTCAATGTCCAAACTACCGATTGAAGAGGACACAAATAATTGGAAAGATATCCCGTGTTCATGGATCAAAAAAATTAACATTGTTCAATGTCCAAATTACCCAAAGCCATCTATATAGCCATCTATAGATTCAATGCAATTCCTATCAAAATCCCGATGGTATTTTTAACATAAATAGGAAAAACAACCCTAAAATTTGTATAGACCACAAAAGACCCAAATAGTCAAAGCAATCATGAGAAAGAAGAACAAAGCTGCAGGCATTACACTTCCTGTTTTCAAACAATACTACAGAGCTACAATAATCAAAACAATATGGTACTGGCATAAAAGATAGACGCACAGACCAATGGAACAAAATTGAGGGCCCAGAGGTAAAACCCTTGTATATACAGTCAACTACTGTTTGATAAGGAAGCCAAGAATACTCAGTGGCAAAAAGAAAGGCTCTTCAATAAATGGTGCTAGGAAAACTGGATAATCACATGCAGAAGAATAAAATTAGACCCTTGTCTTACACTACTCACAAAAATCAACTCAAAATGGATTAAAGACTTAAACATAAAACCCAAAATTGTGAAACTCGTATATACAGTCAACTACTGTTTGATAAGGAAGCCAAGAATACTCAGTGGCAAAAAGAAAGGCTCTTCAATAAATGGTGCTAGGAAAACTGGATAATCACATGCAGAAGAATAAAATTAGACCCTTGTCTTACACTACTCACAAAAATCAACTCAAAATAGATTAAAGACTTAAACATAAAACCCCAAATTGTGAAACTTCTAGAAGAAAACATAGGGAAAAAGCTCCCTGATATGACGCCAAAAACCCAAGCAGCAAAAACAAAAATAAATAAATAAATAAGTGGGAGTACATCAAACTTCTGCACAGCAAAAGAAACAATCAACAAAATGAACAGGCAGCATATGGAATGGGAGAAAATATTTGCAAATCATATATTTGTTAAGGAGTTAATATCCAAAATATAGAAGGAAATCATACAACTCAATAATAAATAAAACCCAATAATCTTATTTAAAGATGGGCAAAAGACCTGAATAGACATTTTCCCAAAGAAGACATATAAATGGCCAACACAAAAAGGTGCTTAATATCACTGATCATCAAGGATAAGCAAAATAAAAACAGTGATTCATCATCTCACACCTGCTTGAAAGACTATCTTCAAAAAGATAAGAGGTAATAAATACTGGTGAGGATGTAGAGAAAACAGAGCCCTTGTGTACTAGTTGTGGGAATGTAAACTGATACAGCCACTATAGAAAACAGTATAGAAGTTCCTGTAAATATTGAAAGTAGAACTACCATTTGATCCAGCAATCCAATTCTGGATAGATGACCAAAGAAAATGAATCAAGATCTTGAAGAGATATCTGTATTTCCATTGCTGCATTATTCACAATAACCAAGATACAGAAACAACCTAAGTGTACATCAATGGATAAATGGATAAAGAAGATGCAGGGTGTGTGTGTGTGCGTGTAAAAGGGGATATGGTTCATCCATAAGAAAGAAGGAAATCTACAACAACATGGATGGACCTCATTCATTCTTTTGAAACTAAGTATGAGAGCTTGCAGCGATCCTTACTATATTTCATCTTGGCGATCAACTGAACCTGTAAAGATGTTTGTTGATTCTGATTTGTTACCTAAAATATTCATTTTCTCTTCTATCCTCTAGCCACTTACAGATTTGATAAACATGTATTCTGTATCCAAATCATTGACAGGCGTATGGATCTAGAAATCTGTTTCCAGGTTGATATTAATCCATCAATCACCTCGCTGTGGGAACTAGTTTCTATAATCCAATCCATGTTTCTCCATCATTACTCCTCCAGTGATTTCTGTCATTTAATATGACCTATGTAATACTCTGGTAATTACTTTTGACATACTTAAACACTGCTCCATATAGACAGTTTTGATTTTTGTAAGATTATTAAAAAATTCTTTAAAGATTAATCCCCTCTGGAAGTTATAATAAGGTTTACTGAGTTTCTAGTTATCCACTCATTATATCAAACACTTGATATATGTTGAGCATCTTTAATAACAATTAATTCATAATAGTAGGTATTAAGATATAGGGAAGTAGTTACTGAAAGGTCTTAAAATCATCAAAGTAACCCAGCTAGTAAGTGGAGAAGTGAAGATTCAAAATCAGGTGTGTCTGACATCAAACTCAGTATAGAAAATGGATTTGGACAGATGGTCATGACTACTTTGGGGTTTGCTGGGTAGAGTGTCCGCATTTGCAAAGCTAATATATATTAGCTACCCTGGGAAAATATCAAATTGTCTGCTGAGGGCTTTGATTTGGAAACACTGAAAACCTTAGTCACATAATTCACACAGAAGAGAAGCTCATATAGAAGTGTAGATGAGGCATGCCTTGACCTTGTGAGGAATCTCCGTGTGGAAGCTACGAGCAGAAAGCAACATCAAGCGGGGAGCATGCTTTAGTTTTGCATGTTAAAGTGATACTTCCCAAGGCTGGTGTGCTATGCCAGAAAGCAGAATTTAAAATGAGCTTATCAGTGGCTTTTAACTGTGGTACAATTCCATAGAAAGAAGAAATAAAGGTCGTCTTTTGATCCTCCAGTCCTGCAGCTGCTGCCATGGTAGCTACCACCGTCTTGCTTCTACTGGATGAGTAATACAGCAATGCCATCTCTCTAAAGACTGGACTTCTCCAACCACATTCATGAACACATAAACAATCCTGCTCCTTTCCCTTAAGAGTTGCTGTCCTAGAAATGGGCCTGCATTCTTCACCCCTTCCTAATGAGGCTACAGAGGGCTCAGCAACATGGGAACCATTTCAAAGTGATGTATGAGACTGTTGGTTCCTAAGGGAAGGATAGACTAGTGGCTGCGCCATATGAACTTCAGTTCTTGGACATTCACCCCTTTGGGAGAAAGTTCGGATGGCTGCTTTTCAATGGGTACAGCCTCTCTGCAACCTTGGCACTATTTCCTAGCTCTTAGGGGGTGGGTAGCAAGCAAACTTTTCCAGTAGAAGGCTGTATTTCCAGGTGCCAAAAATGTACTTGGCCATTGAGCTGTTGCAGAAGGCCTCTGGGGAAGCCTCTGTGTTTTTGGATGGTTGTGGGTTGCTAGGTCTGGGATAACCTGGGGCAGGCTGCATTGCTCATCAAATCCTCCAATAAAGTGCTTCAGCAAGAGGACACAGGGTAAGCTTGCCTGGCTTTTCTGTCAGGGTTGGCAAAGCCAACTACATAGCTGCCATGTCAAAGACCTCATGCAAGGTATGTCCAGCTGAAAGCATGGAACAACGTGGTCATACCAGATGGCTGGTCAGTGTAGGAGGGACCCAGACATCTACTAATGCTTGTTTGAGGTAATCTGAAACACTTTTTAATAATAATTTCTTTTTTAAAAAAAACTTTCCACCTGCTTCTAAACAGCAGAGGAGCCAAGTCTGTGTAACTAGGGAGAATTGATTACGGTGAATGCTGTCTTGTACACGTTGCTGTGCTTCCAAGAGAGTTCAGGCTGGGATTTCCCAGGATACACTACATTAGTGACGCCAGTTCCAACCTGGATCCCCAGAGATCCTGAAATCTGACTTGGTCCATAATGTGATCTTCTCGATTTCTAGAACAAACAGAGGGCCCAGCCATAGTCTCAGTGAGAGAAAGGCTTAGGTCAGCATCCTTCTGGATGTGGCCCCTCCATACAGTGAAATGACCCTTCCCTGCTTTGGATGGATGCCTCTGAAACTAGCAACATATCTTGACAGTGGCTAAATGGCTCAGAGAACTTTATTTGCCTTACTAGCCTTCCCTTTTCTACCTCCTTGTATAATTTTTCTTCCTACCATTTATCAATGTCAAACATACCATGGGGTTCTCTATCTGGCCCCAACCAAACAGCAGAGGAAGTCTGTCTTCATAGCTGCCCAGTGTGCTCTGATACACATAGAAATTAGGATATACTTAGAAGATGTCCACACTAGACAGTGGGAGTAATTCGGTTATTTCACAGAGCAGCTGCTATGATGTTCTTCCCCATCTCTGGCTGAGATTACTGTCATAGTCTCCTAACACTCTCCCCTCGGTCTGTTCTTAATGTAGCAGCCAAACTCCTGCTGTTCAGATCTAAGTCAGATCATGTCACTGCTCTGCTCAGAACCTTCCAAAGGCTTCACGCCTCACACAGAGTGAATTAAAAGCCACAGTCCTCATGATAACCTATTGGGCCTTACTGATTCTAACTTCATCTCTTATTACTTTTCCTTTGTATCCACTCTGTTCAGCCATAGTGGCTTCCTTGTTCTTTCTCAAGCACATCCCTGCCTCGGGGACCTCACTCTCACTTCCTCTTAGCCTAATTATATGGCTTGCTCCCTTATATCCTCTAGATTTGCTCTAGTAGGATCCTCTCCATGAGACCTCTGACCTCTCCTAACCTGCTGGCACCCTTTTCTCTAATCCCTTGCCTAAATTTTCTCCCTAGCATTTATCAATGTCAATATCATAAGGATTACTTATTTATTTCATTTATTGTTTGTCTTTTCTAGATAACCAATCTCTGGGAGCAAGGATTTGTTCCCTGTTCAGTCCCCAAGGTCTAAAGTGTGTCTGATACATAATAAGCACTCAGTAGATATGTGTTCAGTAAGTGAATTATAAAATTTAATCTTCTTCATAAACTGAGAAGCAAATTCTTCTAGATTCATTTCAGAGATGGAGAAAATGCGACTTAGAGAGATTAGGTAACTTGCCCAAGGTCACACCAATGGCTACTGCTGTTTCTTTGGCGTGTTCACTCACTACAGGGCACCAAGATACTGCTTCTTTTGCTGTAATACTGGGTCTCCTAAAATCAGCAGCTTTCAGAGATAGTCCTACCACCTCTGATAATTTCTAGTCTCTTCCACACCAATTCCTACGGACTGAAGTTATCAACATTTCCATCATAATTTCCCTTTGGCCTTCCAAAGTAGAGAGGCATACTTCTCCATGTTCTAACCTACTTTCTGTCCAGAGTGAACCAATGAGATAAGGTCTCCTTTATTCTAGCCTAGTGTGATACTGAAAAGAAATCCTACAAATAAGAACATTCTAAATAGACTTTCTATAACATATTGGATATGAAATGTACTTTATAAAGTTTTCTTAGTATGTGTTCCAGGTAAGAATTGAGCACGAGAGGCATCTATGTTTGTTTTCCTGATAGCCTGAAATTAAATACCTGCTTTTCTTTCATATTTGTACCACTTTCCCTTCAAATTCTACTTTTCCTCACCATTATTCAATCAGAAGGTCTTTCTCCCTGTCCACATCCTGTCTGAACCTTGCAACTAGATCCTGGCTTGCCAACAGGCAAGAATTTTCTCAAGAAACTAGAATTGATTAGGCACCAATTGGAAAAAATTTATTTTCACAATCACATCTTAAAAGTTAAACTTTTGCTTGGAATACTGAGAAGGGCCAAATAATAAACTGGTAGTGAAATTGTTGTCCCTCTATACAACCCAAGAACCACATTGGAGAGAGATTTGCCTGGACCAAGAGGTGATGATGAGCCTGACAGTGTGATGGGCTAAACGCTGGGTGGTGATCAGTCTAGGACACAATATATGTTTCCCCAGATATTATTTCCTGGAATCAGACTTACCTCACTATACTAAATCCTTGGGCATGCCTTAATTAGTCTATCTATAACATTACAATGGATAAATAAGTAGGTGAACTGAATAACAAGATGAACTTTGAGATACACTGAAGCCTGATAATCATTTTGTTCAATTTTAACCATAATGTCTCCAAGTCACTAGGAGAAAAAAGCCTATGCATTCTTGCATTGTACATGGTCTTATGCCTCATAGTATATCCCATACTTAGAAATCACAATATTTTAGCCTATTAAAGGCCCCAAGTAGTCTTGTAGTAAGTAAATTTTGATTAAATAGTTGTTGCCCAAACTTATTTTATTACAGAATTGTTTTCTTCTCCTAAGAATTTCCTAGCCTAGTTTTTCTAAATTTATAAGCAAGACAACAACAAATAAAAAACAGAAGAATAATTATCTATAAGAATGAGGCAAATTCCTTATCTGCTAACATGAGAACATGATCTAGTAATTCGTGATAGTAGTCTCTAGAGGAGAAAAACAGGAGGTGATAAATATGATTTATAGTCACATAAGAAAGGCTATATGAAGGAGTATCTATAAAAACTGCTAAACATGATTTATGTTTTGCTATTCAGATATGATTCCAGGATAGCTCACCTGCTAGCTCTTTAAAATAATGTTATCTCAGAAAGTCCAGCTATTCTGAAGATAAATTCCTATGTAAAATAAATATTACTATATTTGTTTAAATAAGTTCAAATACCATACAGGATTCATGGCAGAAGCCCTAAAGTCGCATAAATTCTCTGTAACATCGACAATCCCCATTTGCATAACCATGTTGCCAATAGAGGCCTTCCTTACACATGCTCGTATTTGAGTCATTCAATTATTCTGATTTTTATCTCCAGTGTATAGATAAGGAAACAAAACCCCAGAGAGGCTAAGCATAGTGGATGTTGAGGTGTGGTACCCAGAGTCCCCTTAGCACCAAGGATCCCCTTCCTCCAGCCAAAATTGTAGGCTGCTGATAGATTACAGCTGAATCCCTCCCCAGGAAAGGGAATCACCTTGCACAAAAGCTCTTCTTCCCAAGATAGCCCACATCTGATGGTTTGTCAAGAAAAGGGTACAAAGCTCCATTTATCCCCTTGCCTCAAGGACATCTCTGAAGGGCTAGCCCAAATTCGCATTTTCTGAACCTTCTGCATCAACTTCATCATACTTTACCTCTTGTCTCTCCCCAGTCATACTTCCTTCACTCCCTCTTAGAGGGGAACCCCCAGGGCCTCCCCCAGTTAACACCCTGCATGCCAATGTGCACCTCAGTGCCTGGTTCCTGGGAAACCCAACCTCATGACCTTGATTAACTTGACTAACATCACCGTACTGCAAATAACAGTAGTCCAAGTTCCATGTTCGGTCAGCATACCAATCTGCCATTTGGCAGGTGCACATATAAATAGAGGTGACCTCTACAACCATGTCTCCTTATTTGCCAGCTTCAGTCACGCTGGCCTCCTTTGCCTTCCTTGAACATACCAAACCCAGTGCGCTCTCAGGACTTAGTACCACCTCTTCCCTCTATCTGGAAGTTTCTTCCTCCAGATCATTACATGGCTGGCTCTTTCTCGTCATTCAGGGATCAGCTCCAAGGCCATCACCTCAAAGATGCCTTCCCTAACCCTTCTAGTCTTTCTTCTCTAGCACGCCATTCTGCTATATATTTATATTAGCACTTACTACTCTGACGTTAATTTATTTGTTTCTTTGTGTATTGTCTTCTCCTCTGGTGCTTGATCGACAGAAAATGTAACCCCCATGAGAGAAAAGACTTTGTGAGTCTTCTCAGTGCTGTGAACAGTGGTTCTCAAAGTGTGGTCCATGGACCCCTGATCAAACTATTTTTATAATAATACTAAAAAGTTAAATGTCTTTTTCACTGTGTTGTTATTTTGCAATGATTGTGTGAAAGTGATGGTGGCTAAAACTAGCAGTGGCATCGAATTGTGCAAAATTCATTGCATTCCTACCTGTCATGTTCTTGCAGAAAAACAAAACAACAACAACAAAACAACAACAACAACAAAGCCAGTTTTGGTAAAGAAGATCCTTGCTGAAGCAATAAAAATGGTTTTAATCGTGACCCTTGAGTACACATCTTTTAATATTCCTTAGGATGGAAGGAAAGCACCCATAAAGCATTCCCTCTGCATAACAAAGTTTAACGATTGTCTTGAGTATAAACATTTGTGCAGTTGTTTGGTTGTGAGCTGCACTAGCTGCACTTATCATAAAACACCATTATTTCTTGAAAGAATAACCAACAGTCAAACTATGGTTATCTATATTTGGGTATCTCGAAGACATTTTCTCAAAAATGAATGAAAATGCCATTTCAAGGAAAACAATTGCCAATATAGTTGCCCATGATAAATTCAAAATTTCAAGTGAAAATTAGAATTTTGGAAAACTTGTTTCTGCTACCACCATTGTGATAGCTTCCCAATTCCTTAAGACTTTCCTGATGAAATTGATAGTAACATTAACAAATGTGTGATTTTTAAAATATAGTATGTATAGTATAATGTAATATATCCACTTTTAGACTATCTGAGTAACTCAGTGAACTATCATTTTCCAAGTGAAGGATGATGCATGAAGTTACAAAATTATGCAAATTAAAGGTTTCATTTCAGAGAAAGGATCCATTCAAATTCCTCATTGCAACTAACTTTTCAGAATTTACTGCTAATCGAATTTTATTTTAGTATCAAGAAGATTACCCATAATTATCTAAAAAGGCTATTAAAATACTTCCTTCTTCCAACTACAAACTATATGAGAAATAGATTTTCTTTAGATACTGTAATCAAAACATATATCACAACAGATTGGATGCAGAGTATCAAAATCCAGCTGTCAGAGGAAGCCAGATACCAGAAAAATTTGCGAAAATGTAAAACATGTTACTTTTCTCACTATTTTTTTTTTTTGCTTTTAAAAGTAAAGCTATTTTATAAAATTTGTATTATTAAGTAATGGATTTATTATTGTTAATTTAAAATCAGTTGATCAATATTTTTTAATTTCCTAGTTTTAATTTCTGAATTGGTAAATATTGATAGATATAACCCACATAAACAAAAGCTCTTTGGGGTCCTCAGTCATTTTTAAGAGTGTAAGGGGACCATAAAGTTTGAGAACTTTTGGCCTAAAATTAGTGCTGGCATAGAGTTAGCATTCAAAAACTATTTATTGAATAATTCCAGTATTTATGAAAGGAAACAGATAATTAATAAAGACATGGATCATGTTTCTGCACATTACAAAAAATAGAATATTGTATCGGAATGAATGAGTATACTTTCCCAAAGGCTAAAAATTGGTAACTGTCAAGAAAGAGAATATTCATCCGAAATTTGATGGTCTTAAAAGGAAATCTCTATTTCCTATAGACAGCCAAAATTTCAGGTATTTTCAGAATGGAAGAAGTCTGTCGGCTTAAAATTTGTTCTCATAGGTCTCGTCTTGCCCAATAGTGTTCTTTACCTGTAGCCAAGGAACATTTGTGAAAGGGAAGAATTTCAGCACAGTCCCAGACAGCCAATGGGTTCATATCTATGCTCTACCCATCGGAGTCCCCAAAGACGTGGAGGGAGATGCTGGTTGAACAGGAAGTCTGCTTTGGAAACCCAGACACTTGAAGTCTCTCTTTAATGGAGATGTATCAAATCAAATTAATTGTCAGAAGCACCAAGCTGCTCTCTTTCTCAAGCTCCTCTCTCAAATCAGGGCATGATAACCAGAGAGAACCCCAAACAAAACAAAACAAAAACAAAAAAACGCCAAAACAAACAAACAACGACAACAAAAAAAATCCAGAAACAAAAACAAACAAAAAATACTCTAAGATTATCAACTGAATTGGGGACCCTTTGGCTGTGCCAGTGTTATGAAAACTAAAATTAAGTAGCACTGAAGTGATGAACATTTTGAATATTGAGACTCAAAAATGACCATGGGGCTCTCTAGCCAACATACTCTGGCGCTGACCCTGGGATTTTCAGCAGTTGTACAGAGCACTTATTCTATGGCCAGATTTTGAGCAATATTCCTCACCAGCTTTTATAAGAAAAGTTCTGGAAGTTTGCTTCAAATTTTGGAACAAGAAGGCTGCTTATATCTAAATTACAGTAACATTTTGATTAACTAGAACCAAAGTAACAAGTGACCTTTTAATGAGACAGACGCTTTAAATTCTACATTTAAAAAAATATAAACTGATAAGAAAACCAAGTGACATAAATAATTTCATGAGAGGAAAAGGACTAACCACTTGCAGGGAGTATCCAGGGTCAAATGTCCTTTCAACTCAGTCTTCTGTACTTTCGGCGTTCAGTGCAATTGATATTAATAGCAACTACGACTCAGAATAATGATTCAGAGGTAACAGAGATTCAGGTACTCACCAACTCCTCATGCATTTTGGAAAGTTAATAGACATGATTTATTATTGAAAACTTTGCGTCATATCTTGAAATAACTGGGAAGCCTATGAGCGTTTACAAGGCTAGACTACAAATTATTGTGACACATTCCACTTGCATGACACTGTCACTTTGACAGACACTATTGGTTAACAAATAGTTTGTTACTAGTAACAGCCAAAATATTGAAGGTGGATGCAAGATCATCCTTTTAATAACAAAACAGATAAAATTTTTTTTTTAATTAATGTATTTTACTCTCTTTTCCTTTTATGCACTTGACCTTCACTCTACTTGACCTGGTCATCCATTTGCCAGAGAAGTGGGAATATGACAGAGGAGTCCACAGCTAAAGATGAGGGTGATGTTCATTTAAAATAAGATTTCAGAGCAATAAAGAAGGTATGAAATTAGAGCTTTTGTTTAGAAGATTTCCTAATCCCTGTGTCTCCCTTTTAGCATGGTCCAGTCCTGGAAGACCCAGCTCTAAGATTACTCCTGCAGAGTGGTGAATGTACCCCTTCTACATGTGACAGGAGCTTGCCAATTCAGAGTAATAGAATAGGATGCAAAAAGATACAAAATACAAGTCATATCCGCCACCCTAAATACCCAGACACCAGTCTCAGGGAAAAGAGAAAGTAGAGATAGAAAGCAAATCAGAATGGAGTCTCCTGGCCCTAACTTCCCATTTGAGGTTTCGGAAAGGTGCCAAGTCACAGACTCCCCCATATCATCGTGAGGCATGGCCATATCAAAGTAGGCTGGACAGGGCAGTGTGGCCAGGCTGAAGGTGGCCTTGAGTCAAGGTTTTATCAAAGCTGCTTTCTGTTCCCATTTGGAGTAAATGTGAAGTTGAGCACCCAAATACCCTGAGGTGGTGGGGTCTTTTCTATGTCTGGTCGGTGAAATGATCCTGGAACAGAAGCTGGGTGGGCTTTTTTTTGGGGGGGGGGGCCAGGGGAACAAAAGGAAGCCAAGTTAGCAAAGAGGGAAATAAACAATTCTCCCCCAGGACACTGCCCAGGTCAATGATACGTAGCATTAGAAGCCAAGATGGAAGGGCTTGGAAGGTGGAGAGAAAAACAGATTTTAGATAGAGACCTGAGCCCCACCCAACTTGAAATAGGGTGGCCTTTTGATGTAAGTAAAAGTTATTTAGGGGTATGTAAAATTTTACCAAGGAGAGTGAAATGAGAGTGTTATTTTGAAAATATTAATGTGCTTTACTCTTGCTTTTCCCAGCACATTGGCTGAACATATCCATCTGCAGAGAGGAGAAATTAGGAATGCTGCAATGAGAATGCAAAGAAAAAGCACATTAATAATCTTCAAAATCGGCCCCTTTTATAATAGCCTCCCTCTCTCTCATTTGCATAGCAACGTGCTTTCTAGAACATGGAAGGGGTGGAGTCTGAGTCTCAGCCTCTCAGCCATGAATCACTCATACATTATAGATAAGCTGCGATGAAGCCTCTCTGTCTCTCAGTGCTTGATCTTGGCACATCCCAGGGGCATCTGTCAAAAATGCGACACCACGTGAGCTTTGGCAGTAAAAAAGTCTAAGAACAACTGCTTTAAACAATGAGCCTGTAGTTTGGGTAATAAGCAGCCCAGTGGGGTATTAGGGCTGGGGTGGGGGTGGAGTTTGGAAGAGACCTACAGCTGGGCTGTGTGATCTTGGGCGAATTGCTTTACCTCTCTGAGCTTCAGTTTTCCCTTCTGCGGAAGGAGAGAGTGGAAGGTGATTTCTAAGAGACCTCGCAGAGGGAAGAACTGTGAACACTTCGGTGCCTCGGGACATGGCGTTGAGTCCTCTCCCAGCCTCCAGGTAGGCCAGATAAGACGTGGCTCTGTGCGGAATGGCCTCCTGGTCTGAAGCAGGACCTTGACAAGGGCCGGGCTGGGGCTCAGCAGGATGACTTAGTGGGGAGGGTGGCTTCGTTGTGTGGCCTCGGGCCTCTCTTTTCTTCTCTAGCACTTCAATACCTTCTCCCAACCCCACTCCACCGCAGACACCACAAAATACCCAAGATGCTCTCTTCCATCAAAAAATACTTTCAGTTAGAAGCCAATATCAGTAATTTATACTTTAGTGTGAGTTTAAGCTAAATATTACCACTCCTCAAAAGGAGTTGGATTCCCACTCACCTCATGCTCCACCCCATGTGATGGTATGCCTTCGGGTGTCTGTGCCTGCCTGTATTCTGTTCCCTCTCTTCCCTACCCTGGCCCCCAGTCAGAGCTATTTGCTCCTCCACTGAGCTCTGGCAGTCTTAGAGGTGTGCCAAGTGCCACCCTCTCCCCCCACACCCGAGTTCTGCCAGATCTTCCCCTGACCGATTCCTAATAAGTCCTCATTATAAATGTCACCTCCTGGGAGAGGTTGTCACTGAACAGTCTGAACTTCAAATCCCCTCCCTCAGTTATTCCTAAAGTCTCTTTTAATTTCTTCGTGACACCCACTGCTCTCTGCAGTTACCATATTTACATAGATCCCTGCCCCCCACCCCGCACAGGGAGACTTCCTCTCATTCACTGCAGTCTCCCTGGCACCTAGGTTCACAGCCAGCTGTTGGGTGGCAGAGCTTCAAGTAGCATCCAGGGTCTAGCTCTAGTTCAGGCATCCATCTCCTGTCCACCCAGAGCATGGGATAGGAACACAGGCTTTGCAACTAGCCGACACTTGGCCCACATCTGGCTCCACTTTATGGTAGCCACGTGTCAGTGAGCTACAGTTTCCTCACCTGTAAAGTGGGAGAGGCTGTATTTTTGCCTTACATAATGCTTGGAAAGTGCTCAGCATGGTGCCTGACACATCATCAGGACTCAGCGAATGTTAGTCCTCACTAATATAAATGCTATTTTTATCGCCTTCCCAACTCTGGAATATTGGGGATGGCTTACTCCAAATTGAAATACTGAATGCTGAATTTATCTAGTGAGAGCTCAGACCCAAATCTTTGCCTCTCTATCTTCTGTACCCTATTTCAGCCTTGCCGCTGAACTTCCGAAAGGATGGCTGAGCTCACCAGGGTCACCCACGGGTACCTAGCGTTAGTAGGTCTTTAACACAGAGCTTGGAGAAAAGGCTGCTCCTTTAACAGTCTTCTGATGAATTAGGGGTTCATCAGAGAAATCCTCTGTCCAGGGTCTTATGGACAATCTTATTAGAGGCCTGGGGGTACCTGCCTGCTTTGGTGACACACAGGATGAAGAATCCAGTTGAACTGTTATAATTTTGAAACTGCAGCAGTGAAGGAGGTCATCCTAAACCTAAATTACCTAAATTCTACCAACTGGCGCTGAGTTGGAGCCCGCTGAGACGGGATCCCAAAATCAATGACGCCAGGGGGCTAAATGTAAACATGCTGTTTATCAAGCCCCGATACCAGCCGGTTCCTTACCCTTATTTCTTTAGCCTAAAAGGAAGGAGAAAAGAAAAGAGAGAGAAAAGGTATCTAGTAACTAACGGTTATTGCTCACTGGGTGTTAGTTAACTAAGAGATTTACTATCGTTCAGATCAGGCAAACCAGCGCTTTGCCTCCTTCATCTGAACCAACCTGAAAGAAGAGAAAAAAGGCTCTTTTTTCCCACTTAGTTTTCAGTGATCTGTGACCCCCGCCTTCTGTGTCTGTATCCAAGGCTCTGGGTGAGAGATTCTAGAGTCCGTCTAAAATATCAGCACTTTGGATTCCAGCTCACAAAAAGGTGAATGTTTCTATTGTTCGGTTATGCAATTTTCCATACTGCTGACACAGGCCAGCCCCACCTGCCAGAGGGTCTGTGTGGATGGATAGTTCGGGAAAGAAGCTAGAAGAAAAGAAGGGAAGAGGCGAGGTGGCCGGAGGGTCAGCAGGAGGGCAAGGGAAAGATGGCCCATGGGCAGGACTGACCCAAGCTCTCGGGGGACAGCTGCAGTGCAGGCACAGGCCTTCACTCTTGGCCTAAGAAAACCTTCGGCAGGGGCCTAAATAAAACTTTTTTACTTAAAAAACTTCAGCAGTAATGAGTTCCAGCTGTGTGGCAGAGCAAATCCCCAAGTCCAAATAGTTTCCCTAGAAAGAAACAGTTAGTTGGGTCTGCCCCTGCCTCTTAACTCCTTCATCCCCAAGGAAGAGCCACGCTCGGTCCTGCTCTCTGGTCCCTCGGAGGTAGATCGGGTGCAGGGGCTTGGGTGGCCTTTGCAAGGTGGGCCTAGAGCAGGTTCATGTGGCCTCTCCCAACCCGATCGGATCTCTGAGACAGGCCACGGCTCTGTCTCCACTGCCCCTCTGACCCAATGTTACAGCCATCATCTCAATCAGGGGTTGCAAACTGGAGTCCACTGGTCAAATCCTGCTCCTTGCCTGCTTTTGTAAATAAGAGTGTTATTGGGACACAGCCAGGCCTATTCGCCTATGCACTGTCTGTGGCTGCTTTCCTGCTACTTTAGAGTTGAGTACTTGCGACAGGGAGAATATGGCCCACAAAGCCTAATATATTCGCCACCTGGTCCTTTACACAAAAAGTTCGTAGAGCCCTGGTTAAATAAAATTCTTGAGGCTTGCCTATCTATATCAGTATCAAAGCTTTGGCCTTTTTCACCACAAAATTTGGCAAGCAAGTGTCTTTGGAGACCATAGAGTCTAATCCATTTTAGATAAGAAACTGAGCTTCCCAAAGTGAAGGGCCTTGTCCAGGGTTAGGTAACGGTAGACTTGGGGTTAGTACTGAGTTTCCCTCCCCAGCTCCTCTCCACCACATGGGCTGCCTCTGCAAATGGGGGCTCATCCACACAGCAAACGAGCCACAGGCACAGACGGGTCTTTGCCCTCCATGATCATTGCCAAAATAGCCACATGTACTCATTTTCAGAAGGGACATTTTATCATCTTCTTTCTGTGTTTTGAAAGGAAATACTCTAGTGTTTGCTAAAACATATTTTGTAACTTGCGTATGCAATGGTCTGGTATTTTAGTGGTTGAGTATTCATATCTGCTGGTTAGATAATTGTTGAACCCAGGATAGAGAAAAGAAAAAAAAAACCTGCTCTTTGCCCATTCGATCAAACCCTATGAACAGTGGCAAGAACTTGTATAGTGATTTTAATGAGCTGTTACACTTATAACATGTACAGGATATTTTTTTAAAGCTAAGCATTAATTTAATTCTTTCTAATAATCTCTCAAGGATGAATTTTGATTTTGACCTAATAGACCAAAAGTTCTGAGAGGGCAAGTAACAGATATTTTGAAATTTATGCACTCTTCACAACTTTTGTAAAACTTAAATAGGACAATAAAACAATAGAATAAACTCACAGTTAACTAGACTCAGTCTAAACCAGAGCCCTTAAATAACTGAAGTTCCGTTTCTGGATCCCCGCCTCCCATCACTCAACATTTAGGGGAAAGAGCCTTATAGTAACAAAAAAAAGTGGATGGAAATTTAGTTTAAAAAGTGACAAAGCAACCTCTGGAAAATGTCTGTGGAGTCAGTACAGACATGGCATGAGGAAGACGAGTAATTTCCTGGGGTCCCTTGGGGACTGGGCAGCAGCTTTCAGGGAGCAGCCAGCAGAAAAGGTGGCTTCAACACCTGGAGCCTTGTGTTCTTAAAACCAGCCCGGAACCAGACCACACTGGGCGCTAGGGCTCCCCTGAACTCACACTCACAGACCAAAATGGGTTCTCCACATTCTCTCAAGAGAGGCAGAAGGAAGTAGGTGAACTTGGTAGCTGGATTCTCTGGGTTTAAATACTAGGTCTGTTTTTTGTCAGCTCTGTGACCTTGAGCAAGTTACCTAATCTCTCCATGTCTCTGCTTCCTCATCTGTTAAATGGGAATTATAATAGTGCTTGCCTAACATGGTTGTTCTGAGGTTTAAATGAGCAACGTGTGTCCACTGTCGAGGCCACAGTCTATTACCTCCAGGGTTTTGCACTTGTTGCTCCTTCAGCTTAGAACACTCTCATGCCACTCAGATAGGAAAATGCCTTTCACTGACCCTCCTTATCCTGTCTGTCTACTCTCATACAAGGCTGGGTTGTGTTTCCTGCTTCTGGGTTCCCGTGAAATCTTATATGACTATAAGGTATTTTATTTACTTGTCTGATTCTCGCATTAGACTGAATTCTCTGAGAGCAGGAATTTGGTCTTAAGCATCTCAGTGTCGGGCACAGCATCTAACACATACTATTCTCCAAGGTCTAGGTTTTCCAGGAACGCGTAACACATGAACAAATGAACTATGAATAAAGCAGTAAGTAAACAAATGAAAGCCAAATTTCCACTCCACAGCTTTGATTTATCTAGACCCTAGGCTGTGTCCATGACACTTCACTCACCTATCTGGCTTTGAGTGACTTAAAAAGATCTCTCTTCTTCAAGACACTTCACTTCCATCTTTCAGAAAATTATCGTAATACATTGATTTTGTTAGAACAAGACCTCTTACTGTCATTTTCAAGGAACTTCTAATAATAAATATATAAGTCTACAGTACCCGTCATGTGGATGGTGCCACCTGAGGCTGTGCAGTGTCAAACCTACACAAAGTTGGTGGCCTCAGCTGGACTTTCTAAGGCAGGAAACCAGACTGATTTATTCAGAAATAAATTAATATTTATTTTTCTGAGTTTCTCTAGAACTCGGAAATCAGACCATCCTGTAAACCAGCCACTTGGTCTTTGTAGGGGGTTATTTTGTAGTGAAGGACTGAAAGTCTGTCTAACGCTACATTCGGGCACATTCGGCCACATCATGGCATCAGCGTACTGGGTTCATTCATCTCCCTCAGTCATTCTTATTCTGGGACTTTTGTAGGCTTTTTCTCCCAGCAATGAGATATGCAGTGAAAAAAGCATGAACTGGAAGCCACGAGACTTAGGTTTTATTTCCAGCTCTACCACTAATCGGCTGAGTGAGCTTGGACAAATCTTTTAACTGATCTGAGTCTTAGTTCCCTCCTTAGAAAATTAATAATAAAACAATTTGAAGACCAAAAAACTCTCTGCAAAGATAAAGTATTACCATCATCATCAATAATAATTTAATATTTAATAATAATAACAATAATTGTGTTAGTAATAAACTCACCACAAATGCCACATTTTAAATTAATTAAATCTAATCTATAATTAGATGAGATAACGCATTATTAGTTCAGTAATAAGTTAGCGGGGATTTTATTATTCAAATAACACCACCTTTGTATAAGAACAGAGAGCAATAGCCTAGGGAAGGAGTGACACTTGGTAAGTTTTGATTTTGTGAGAAACGATCGGGAACATGAGATGCCTCCATACCACGAGAGTTTGAAGCAGGGGAACAACAGGAAGGCATGCGATGCCCGAGAGAAAGTGGAAATCTTGTCATCCCAAAAGGCTTTCTGAAAGTTTGGCACAAGGATTGCTCTGAACACAGGACTTAGGGCCCTGGGGTGGTTTCTCATGGGTAACTCACAATTACACCGCATACCATAATTCACACATTTATTTGTGAACCAAAGGCTATAGTGACCCTATTGGCCTCAAAAGATCAATCAATCCTAACTGTGGTTAAGGGAGAAAATGTCAATAGGAAATTGTCTAGATAGAACTTTTCCCGTTAAGATAGCAAGTTCTAGATTCCAGTGAAACTTTGCTGAACCATGAGGTTCAAGACAATCTTGGAACCTTACAATTAAGATGCTTTGATGTCGAGATGCTAGAATGTCTAGACTGAGAACACAGATAATGTAGCCCAACAACATTTCCCCTAGAGATGAGAAAACACAGGTAACGTGACCAAAGTCATGCCTCAAATCAGTGTAGGAGCCATAATTCCAACCATGTTACCCCAGATCTATGGATATCAAGATGTGTCCCTCCAAACATCCATATGCCAGTGAGGCTTTAACAAGAGTTCCTGATGAACATCTGCAGGCTCCACCACTGGGGGTTTTCTGAGTGCCCATATCCACTTGTTCCACAGGTCCCAAGGACCTGTATCATGAATGTGTAGTCACAAATCTCAGGAAACTGAGATTTGTGACTACACATTCATGATACAGAATAATAGACTGGCATGACGGACTAAATAGTCATGTTGGAAATACTCCTGCATCAGGGTCTCTAGAATTGCTGCCGAGGGTGGGACCAGGTACGGAATTCTGGCCAGTGCTGGCCCTCTTTTCTCTCCCTCTTCACTACTTGTTTTCTGGGAGAAGCGTGTACCACCAAGCAGATGTCCCCTCTACAACTTAGGTTCGCACATATAAACTGGGGCTCACCACAGTGCTAGATATTGTTTTGTTTTGTTTGTTACCATCGGCATTCATTTCTACCGATTTTATCCTCTCCCCTGAATCTCAAGGACTAGAAGCCAGAGAACTACATTTGCCAGACCTCTTTACCTTCAGCATTGTCTAAATGTGATTTCCAGTCTAAAGATGATCTTACAGCCTGCCAGTGAAATGGCAACACGCAATGCCACACACAGGACGTTTTGTAGTGTCTTCTGAAATGCACATGCCTCAGGTCTGTGGAAGGAACTGGTTTCCAAGCCCTGGACAGCTTCGAACGTTCCATGACTCTTGAAACCACGACTTAAAAGCTGATGGCATTCCTCCTAACTTTTGCCCTTCTAGCCTTTCCAATGGTTTTATAAGTACTTATTTCCCCACATTAAATCTCTTTTTACTTGAAAAATCTAGAATGATTTTCTTTTGTTTTCTGAACTGACTGATAAAATCAGGCCGCCACTCACCATTGTGTGATTTGGGGTAAGTGACGTTCCCATTCTGGGTGTCAACATCTGCTCTGTAAAATGAAGGGCTTGGAGGGATGACCTCTAAGCTTCCTTCTAATTTTAACATCAGTAAAATTCCATGAAACTGTAAGTTTGTCCTCATAAGTTTGTGAGCAAGCAAGGGGAGAAGGGGAAGGAAACTTGCCTTTTAAGAATCCAGATAGGTCCCGCAGCTGAGGATGTGGTCCTCTGAGTAGCCAGAGAATTTCTCCAGTAGCTGAAAGGCATCCAGGTACTGCATACAGGTGTGGGTTTGATAGAGGCTGCTCAGTTTCTGGTAGACTTCTCTCCTGGAGAGACTACCAGTTGCATTATCACTCCTTCATGACAGTGGAGCTCATTTCACCCAGAGTCCCAAGAAAAGCTCACACATCTGCCATATCTAAGTAGAGACTCATTTTCCCCTTTCCACCACCAAATCTCTACATCCTCTCTCATCTTCCAACCTGAATGTGAGAGGCATTCATTTGAGTTAAGGCATTGAACCATCCAAGCTCTTCTTTAGAAAGTCATATCCCTCTAAGAGGGTATTTGTGGTAGATGCGATCAGCCATTTCACCTCGTGAGAGTTAGGGTGGTGGATGCTGTCAGTGCCCTAGCCACATTCCTCCAGCTCTACCATTTCAATGTGCCCCCGTTACATCCAACCATGGACATCAGCACTGCTTTGCCCGAGTGCTTTCTCTAAAACTGAAAAAGGCCAATCTGCCCATGTGCAAAGAAGCCTGGAAGAGCCAGAGAATTAACACCCCTCAACCAATGGCTGGAAAGACAGTGTGTGAAGACCCTAGCTCCCTTGCTCCTGAGTGGGATAACTTGGAGTAAGGTGACATATTTCTCACACCATTTTTCAGAGTTTCCAGATGGGGCTAAGGTCCAGTTGCCCATAGTGGAAATTCACTTAATAATGCACCCTTTATTGGCTGCCTTCCTTTCCAGACTCTCTTTCCAAATAAACCACATGAACTTGAATCCTTGCCTTAGGGTCTGCTTCTGAGAGAACTCAACTAAGGCACTTAGTTTATCAAATGCTTTTCTTCATGCCAACCAGTTACATTCCAGGGGACTGAGATAGTGGGAATTTTTATAGGTAGAGAGGGAAAGAATTCTGGAGTTAGGATTGGAGAGCCGCCTGTGTTAGGGGATATAGCAAGCAGCATGGAGGCCCTGAGGGACCGAGGAAAAGCCAATAAGAGCAGTAAGCCGGTTACAGAAAATGGAACGCTTCTTCAGTGCCATTGCATCTAAAGCTCTGACATGTAACAGAGACTCAAAAGTGTTTGTGGTCTTGGCTGTTTTAATTTTCTTTAGGACTAGCCTTGGGAATCAGATTATTCATTCATTCATTCAGTCAGTCACATATTCACTCATTCAACAATCAAAATAATTTCTTAAATGCTTATGTTGTGCTAGAAACTATGCTCGAAGTTGGGATGAACGATGAATAGGTCACAGCCCCTACCTTTAAGCTTCTTCTAGTCAAAAGGCTGTGGATGAAGCCCCTAGTACCAAGGATGCCTCCCTATTCAAACTTGCTGGGCTTCAAACTTCGTAAAGAGGTCTTTGCTTGGCTCTGGCAGGGGTGGGCTGCATATTGTATTTTGCTCATTCAAAGCAAACAAGAAATAATGTAATGGCAGGAGGCCTCATAAAATGGTTATTTCTATTCCCGGACTGCTCCGGGGTTCTATCTAATTTATAAACATTGTTTTATGAAAAATTGAGATCATTCTTGGAAGTGCCCAGAGAGAGTGACCTTTGCTTGTTTTGGTGCAGTGTTTGTGTGTGAATGTGTACACAGCTATTGTTGCTAAGGAGACGATGGCCAGCCCGGGGTAGTGGCTGTCTTTCCATTCTGCACATTTCCTTAGTCGGGGCGGGTGTAACTGACACCCACTCTCCATACCCGGTTCTCCCCAGAAGGAAAGAAACAGCGTCAGCAGCCTGACTGAGTACCTGGGAGAGGCTACCCTCCCCACAGCACAGTGAGGACAAATCCTATCAATGACTCCGGAGGCTTTAACGTTAGACATCTTCGAGCACATGTCTCAGCTAGTCTCTCAGGGGTTCCTCATCTATCTTTTCACGACAATCAGTCGTTAATACCAAGCTCTATCTCTAGAGATTTTCATCAAATTCCCGAAATCAGAGTTGGTAGAAGCTCAGGATGGTGGGTGAGTGGGCCTTATGTTGCGGAAACAGAAAATCAGAATTCAGTGAAGCTTAGGAAGGACTAATCCCAGGAGTAACAGGAATGAAGAGCACCAAGGCACAATCATTTTCCAGCTCTGCCACTTAACTTGCTGTGTGGCCCTGAACACATTGCTTAACCTCTCTGAACCTCAGCTTTCTCAAATGTCATTGAAAAATACCTATCTCATATTTTATAAACTCATCGAGCAAATATTTACAGTATCCGGTAAAATACACAGCAGCCAGCCTGTGCCAGATATTTGGTTAGGCTATTTCCTTTGTGTGGAATGTTATATCCTCAGATATCTGCCTAGAACACCCCCTTCTTTCATTGAAGTTTCTGGTCCAATGTCACCTCAGTCAAGAAGTCTTCCTTGACCTTCCCATCTTAAAAAATCAGTCCTTTCTCTCTTTATTCTCTACATTCTTCTCTGGTTCTTTTTTTTTTTTACTCCATAGCACTTATCATTACCTGAAATTCTGTCATATATATATCTTTTTATTTAGTCTTTTTTTCTTTTTATTTTCTGTCTCCCTTAACTAGGATCTAAGTACCATGAGGGCAAAGACTGTTTTGTTCATCATCATATCCCCAGTGCCCACAATGATGCCAAGCAAATTATATTTCTCAATATATATTAGTTAAATCAGTAGTGATTATGTATTACTGCTTACTCCCTATATGTAGTCCAGTGTGTATTCTAAACTAATTTATTAATGGGAGATCCTAGATTAAACCTAAATGTTCATAAAAATGCCCCCATCAGTATTTGCCAGATTTGGTAAGACTGTAATTGGAAGAATGTATATTTTTCCTTAATAGCCACAAATGATATTGTCCCCCCCACCTCCACTGTGGATGTCATTCTATCTTCTTCTTCCCACCCATCTGACACCACAGTATGTATTATTTTGGAAGTGAATTTTTCAACTCTAGAATTTTTTTTTTCTGTTTATTGACCGATGGCACTGCCACCAGGGAGCATCCTGCTCCTCTGAAAGCCTTTAAGAGAGGTTACAATGACTCGCACAGCTCCCGGAGAGGTCTGCTGGGGCCACCACTGCCATGAGGTCATGGATGTGACCCTCTTACGTAGCCAGAGCACATAAGAGCAAATTTGGAGAGCAAATTTCGAGAAAGAGTTGATGTAATTGGCCCCAGGGGTCCCTGGGTGGGGCCATGTGGAGAAGACAGCCTTGTCACTGGTCTGGCATGGCCTAGCTCTGAATTAAACAAGAAAGGACTGGTAGAAAGACAAACACCAATGGAATATCAATGTAGATGGCACCCCACCAACTCTCTAAGACCATTGGCACTTCTAAAGGGGCTATGCTGAACTAGAGGTTAAAATAAGAAAATGGAAAAACAGAGAGGTGAAGTGGCTTATCCAAGGTCACAAAGCTCGACAGTGGCAGGACTGGAATTGAATCCTTGTCTGTCCTATCCTGAGCTAGACCGTAAGCCGATTGAAGGCCAAGACTGTGTCTGACTTGCTCATCAGGTATTCCTTAGCACCTAGGACAGTGCCTGGTACTTACATGTTTGGAACATACCATACATCCTCACATCCGCTTTTTGAATTAATGTATTTTTAAAAAAAAAGTCCTAAGGGCAGAGAAACTAAAATGTTGTATGGACAATAAAAGAGGTTCTATGGAAAAGTAACCTCACAGCGTGATCTGATCATAAATTCCTAACTGGACGGGTCATAGAGGGTAGTCACACTCCAGGAATATAACATTTTAGTAAAAAATTTATCTTCCCCTTAAGCAAGCCTTATCCATTGTTTCTGTACAGCTAGGTTAACACATCTTTGAAATAAGCCATAATCATCCTCAAGAAAGCATATAATTACGTTAATTATCCTATAATCCAATCCCCACCTTGCTTTCTCTTACCTCCATGGAATCTTCCTTATTTCTCTCCTTAATTTCAAATGCATAAAGGAAGCTGCAAAATGGTTATTCTCTGGAGCATTTGAGATCTTGCTCCTTGGCACATGTTCTCAGTTTGGCTCAAATAAGCTCTTATAAAAATTCTCTACAGGTTTGGATATTTCTCGCATCGACAGTTGCGTGGCTGCAGTGGTTACCCCTGAGCTCTTACCGAGTCAGCACTTCCATCTCTGTCCTCAGTTCCCCTCCATCACAGTTGTCTCCTGGAGTTTTGACCAGCAGGCCCAAGGTTTCGCTTCCAAGAGAACCTTGAAATAAATGCTTGATGCAATGACATAATTGAGGAAAGAATCTAAGCATTATTTTTCTCCATTCCAAGAAAGAAAGAAAGAAAGAAAGAAAAAAGAAAGAAAGAAAGGAAGGAAGGAAGGAAGGAAGGAAGGAAGGAAGGAAGGAAGGAAGGACGGAAGGAAGGAAGGAAGGAAGGAAGGAAGGAAGGAAGGAAGGAAGAAAACACACAAAAAACAAGAGACAAGAAAGAATAGAGGGAAAGGAGAG
>NW_006437736.1:6647131-6648157 GCF_000325575.1 Pteropus alecto | reverse complement strand
GTCAAGAGATGCAAGTTCTAGTTAGAGACATGCTTTTGCATAGCAATGGGAACTTGTCCAATTCACTTGAACTCCCTGGACGTGACTCTTATCTAGACAACAAGCGCGGAATTTAGGTCTTGAGAGCTGGCCACGTGGTGACTCGATATGGCATCCAGAAAAGTTTGGTATTGCCATTTTTTTCAGAGACCTAGGCATTCTTTCTCTTGCACACCCATTGAATCTATCAAGCATGTTAAAAACCATCATAATTCACACTTCAAATTAAATATAATTTAAATTAGCTACAAAATAGTTGAATTATGGTTGATTGGTTGGGATTTTACATTTTGTAGGCATCTAATGAAATGTTAATTTTGATCTTAAAATTTTTTTTATGTTTTTGAGCTAAAACAGTTTTTCTAGGTTTCAAACATGTTAATAGGCTCTAAAAATTTTTTAGATCCTAGATACTATGTCTTTAGTACTTAAAAGATGAAATTGCCTTAATTTTGTTTGGCTAAAAGAGTATTTTAGCAGGCAATGAAACTAGACAATAGTTAGCTTGATAGGAATGCATGTAGCTTAGCCTCTGGGGTCTTAGGCACTGTCCATGCCCCACATTCATTTTACCTGCCTGGCCCTGGAATTGTTACCCTTTTATCTTTCATGAGAAGATTTTTAAGATGCTTTCCAGCCACAACTCTCATTATTTTATAAATCGTAACTACCCTGCCTACTAAGCATAGTTCTAGCACATCAAATTGGCTAGTATCTCTGAAGTATACAACTGGCTCTATTTGATCATTTAAGGTTACCCATTTTTGATAGAGAGTGAATGTTCGATTAGATTCAAGCCTTAGCTTTTCTATTCACTTGCTTAAAAATGCCAAGGATATTGACATATAGAGCAATAAATTCCCTAAGTCTGAATGTCAGAGCCATCGACAAAACATTATACAAATATATATGTTCTTGATGATTTTAGAAACTCTCTTCACAAAGTGTAAAACCAATCTTCATGATAGATAGATAGACAAATGGACA
>NW_006437736.1:6607500-6647096 GCF_000325575.1 Pteropus alecto | reverse complement strand
AAAGAAAGTAGTAAAAGAAAGAAAGAAAGAAGGGAGCAAGGAAGGAAGGAAGGAAGGAAGGAAGGAAGGAAGGAACTTGAGTCAGACAGCGAATGACAAATACAATATGATTTCACTTATATGCAGAATCTAAAAAGCAAAAAAAAATGAACAAACAAAACAGAAACAGAATCATAGATACAAAGAACAAATTGATAGTTGCCAGATAGGAGGGGTGTTGGGAGGCTGAGTGAAAAAAGTGAAGAGATTAACAGTACAAAGTGGCAGTTGCAAAATAGTCATGAGGATGTAAAGTACAGCATAAGGAATATAATCAATAATATTGTGATAACTATGTATGATGCCAAGTGGGTATTAGACTTATGGGGGGAATCACTTCATAAGTTATATAAATGTCTAACCGCTCTGCTGTACATATGAAACTAATATTAAATGGTGATTTTAACTTAAAACATTAAAATTAAAATTTTAGAAAAAGGAAAGAAAAAAGGAGGGAGGGAGGAAGAGAGGAAAGGAAGGAAAAAGGAAAGTTAGTTTAGCAAGTTGAAATCTGAGCTGTATGAGCCACTCTTAGCAAGGGGACATCACTTGGAAAGCAGGGGACAAGAAAAAACACGTTTTGTAAATAGATTCTCATGTTCTTGGTTAGGTTAGCTTCTTTCACATGGGTATTAGAATTAAGTACACACGCCTAAGGATTTCTGTGCACCTTAGCTCCTGGATTACCTGGGCAATGCTCCCAGGAGGCTATTGTCTCACTGATGGAGCTTTTGGATATTAACACACTTTACCCAGTTGGAATCAAAGTTCCATGAAGACAGGAACCATGTCTGTCTTGTTTAGCACTGCATGTCCAGAATCCTGCCAAGAGTAGGCTTGCAAAATAGTTTTTCAAATGAATAAACTCAAGTTGCTTTCGCAATTTTTTTTAATGCTACCAAATAACAATAAAAAAAAAATAGAATTTAAGCCTATTAGAAAATCTGAAAATAGTATTACCAAGACAGACAGATATGTGATTCTGAGAAAATCAGGTTGGCATTTGTTCTGTCTATCCGAGGTCCAGAGAGAAAATAATGCAAAATGTATAGGTTATTCTAATAAATTTTTGGTTATTCCATTATGTGATTTGCATGTAATTATCATTGCTCACACTTTGGGTATGGGCTATATCACACTATGCCCAATCCAATTCAATAGCTACTTGCTATATTTACAGCATCATCATAAAAAATTCTATTGAATAACATTGCTATAGGGAATATCAAATAATCTACTGGTTCAGAGTTTGTTGGAACAGGTTTAACTCTCTCTGTTTCAATTTCTGTGTCAAATACCAATATGGAAGAATGTTTGATGCCATAGGTAATCTATGGATTAGTGAAATGCTTTTAATGAAGTGACTTAGAGTGTATTAACATATCTTTTACTCATTATAGGCAAAAGATAAGTTTTTAATAATTCAAAATTGATTTCTAGAAAGCCAAAAGTCTAATTTAACATAAAGCTGCAATATGGATTGTCATAAATAAAATATCCCATATAATGGACATTCTTTTGGTGTGACAATTTATTACAAGTATATTTGATAGTTTATTGCAGTTATTAGACAGAACTAAGAAAAAGATCATCTGTTTAATAAAGTAGATCACCTGTTTATTCAATCACTGTATTAAAATAACCAATGTTTTTAGAACAACCTATGAAAAGATTTTGAAATTGTACGTCCACGTAGAGATGGATATGTTTAATCTCTCACTGTTTTTCTTATTCTTCACATTTGTTTTCGCCTGTCTTAACTCAGTCTCAATTCTACCATTTTCTTTTATCATAACACTGGCAGATTGTTATCCTTTAGAAAAGAATTTCCAAAGAATGGTACACATATCACTTTTAGATAGGACACAGACAACTATTTCTTCATTTTTAAATTTATATTAGAAAAATTATCCCTTCAAAACCATGAATTCTCAGATATTAGGCTTTCATAAAAAAATGAATTCATAAAAAGGTATAAAACAATTGCTAGAGAATACTAGATAAATAATAGCAGTAGTATTCTCATAGGAAAAAAATCATGAAATTGTTATATAAATGACCGAAGGTTAGAAAATCCTGCTTAAAGTAACCAC
Organism: Pteropus alecto; assembly: GCF_000325575.1. NCBI lineage: Eukaryota > Metazoa > Chordata > Mammalia > Chiroptera > Pteropodidae > Pteropus > Pteropus alecto. Next base: position 6,644,964 of record NW_006437736.1, on the reverse strand, counting down.
CGGGCTTATCTGACATCCAGCCTCTGGGAAGAGTACCCTTTAGCTGTTCTAATTGTCATCTGAAAGACCGTGTGTTGGCCAGAGGTGCAACTCTTGTTCCAGCTCTAATTCTCCAACATTATTCAGAACTTCGGTCTTATTTTTGGACTCTCATGAAGAGGTGAGCATTTCTCCATTTCCCCAGAACATTCCAGACTCCTTTTAGTTTCCCTGCTAGTCTTATCCCCTACTGATCTTATCTAGTGGCTTTCTAGTCTTATTCTCTATAGCATACTTTTTCCTTTTTTTCTTTCTGAAAAGACCTAAGTATTCGACATCCTTTAAGCACAATGAATAGTCTGGGTTCGGTGGCATTGCCTTTGAGAGCAGAGATTAACATGATGTGAGCCTTCCCGTCAAATCAGAATTCAACTGAACATTCACTGTTTGATTACGTAATGGGTCTGTGGACTTACATTTTCAGTTAAATTTTAAAGAGGAATGACGTTTGTCATCTCATTACTGAAACATTTCTCACAGTGTGTTCTATTAAACACTAGTCCTCTACGTAGACTAGAAGGAAGAAAAATGTTGCAAAACCAAATAAATTGGGAAACACTGACTATTAAATCCCCTCTTGGAGTCTCACATTGCAAAGCATTATAGTGCAATGGTCAAATATGCAAGTTCTGTAGCTATACAGCCTGGGTTTGAAACAGCTCTGTGCCTGTTTCTTCATTTGTAAAATGTAGAATAGGATCAGGCCTATCTCATAGGGTTATTGTGAAGATTAAATAAGTCAATACAGGCAAAGTATTTATCACAGTGCCCAGCACAGCATGATCATGCCCTAATGTCAATTTTGTACCACAAAAGTATATTTAAAGATTCTGCGAAGTCCTGCAGAGAGGACACCTTTTTACTTTGCTTAAGCCAGAGTTACCCAAACTTATTTGACTGTGGAATTCATTCTTCATGTAATTCTTCAGAATTAATATTTATGGGGTCAATCATTTTGGAAACACTGCTTCAAAGGCTTGTGTGTGAAAACCAGGAGCTCAGAAAGCCAATTGTGTCTTTCGAGGTGCTTTTCTACGTAAGGATATGCTGCCCCCTGGTGGATAGAAAAGTCTTGGTCAGAAACCTGGAGTCTACAGAGCCATACTCTCCACAGGTGGGTGCAATTAAGGGAAAGTGAAACAAACGAACATTTTTTTCCTGTTAAGATGTGTTTTATAATAATTTAAAGAAGAGTTCTATTAACATACTAAGTACAAAAATAGGTATTACCAGGCAGAGTGAACAGCACGTGCCCCCATGAAAAACACGATCTTTTCATTTTTTATCTTGATAGGAGCACTGCCAGGCAGGCACAACATAGGTGATCGATCGAGGAATATTTGCAAAATAAGAGACTGGCCGATTTATTTCTCTACAAGGAGGGACAGAAAATCTGAGTGAGTGGTGTCTTTCCAATCTACTCTTTAGGGAGCTCAAGGAACCTTGCAGATCTGTATAAAATTCCAGGTCATACGCTTGAAACTTTTCTCTGGGGTGCTTTTGTACTCATTAAGGAGGAAATATAAGATACTCACATTTGAATGAAGATGTCAAGGAGAATTAAAATTCAAAGCTGCTGAACAGTTAACTAGCTAATTCAATTGATCAGAATAGCCAATTCTATAAAAATTACTTTAATTTACTTTATAAAAATTTACCTATAATGTATATTTTCTCTGAAACAGCAACATGAGAAAGCGAAGAGTGTTACCAGTGGTTCTCAACAAGATCGCATCAGAGAAGTTCTTAAATTCCAAGTTTTGAAAATCATTCTTGTTCTTATTCTTCCCCCTCTTCCTTGTTCTCTTTCTCTTTATTCTTAAATATGAGCTCTTTTGTCGCATACAGTTGGGAACGTAGACATAAATGCAATGATCGAAATACCAATAATATGAAAACTAGGGTGACAGAAGAAACTTGGGCTGTTTAGTCAGGGACCTTTGAATTATGAATGGTAAGCCACTTTGGTTGGGTTAAGCAGAAGGAAGGGACTTACCATAAAGACCCTGGGGAGCTGAGCACCCTAATGTGTAAAAAGAATAGAAGCAGAAAAGCTCGAGATCACTCAGCACTAGAAATTCATGGACATCCTGTCATGAACCATGAACGGTATTTATTTCCAATGACAGTTCTGATGTCTCCCTGTTTCCAATATCAAATTCTATCATGTTCTAGAGAGATAAGAGCTGATTGGCCAACTTGAGATCAGGTCCATTCTCCACCCTTCCCCACCCTGTCCTGTGTGGTCAGCCTGTGTGGACCGAATCAAGAGTCTCTTGCCCTCTGACTTCCAATTGGGTTCAGCTGATGGAGAAAGCTGTAGGAGGTTGGAGGGAGAAAGGGTGGGAGGGGAGTAGGGGAGGGGAGTGGTGGGGGACATTTACTCCTCCAGCTCCCCCTCTGCTGGGTCATGTGGTCTGGCTACCTCCCAACCCAAAGCCATAGCTCCTGTCAGAGGTCTTTCCCTTTAGGCATAAGCTGAGGTGCTGCCTATGCCTTCTGGATTCCCCTTCATCTTGTCCACCCTCAAATCTAGTCCCAATATTAAACTCTCCCAGTTTACTCAATCTGAGTGTCTCTTCTGTTTCCTGCTGGGACCTGATAGATAGTAGAAATCTACCACAGAATCTATCAGGCAATTATTTAACCACTCTGGGCAATAGTTTCCACAGTTGAAAGGTAGGGTTAATACCTCATGGGGGTTATGCTGAGGCTTAAATGGGTCAATACATGTAAAGCCTGGCTCCTATAAAATCCTCGATAAAACTAGGCTATTCCTATCATCATTTTGTTTTTGCAATGAGGTTATTAAAATATATATATTTGTGAATGTGATTTAAAATGTTACCTTTTTAAGAGTTTGCACATAAGCACTTTTCAAGATCAGAAAAAATTCATGTGTGACCCAATGTCCCCATTTCGGGCAGGGGAAAGTGGGATCACAGAGGCTTTGGTGCCCTGATCAGTGGCAGGTAAGTGGCAGCTTCTTAGTAGTTATGGATGGACTCATATTAACATATTAGAGCCAGGCTGTGAGCAGCTCTTCCACTCAGTAGTCACCTTCCACTGCTGAACACAAGAGTGGGTCCTCAGAAGATCCCTAAAGGCAGGTGTTTCTTCCCCATGGAACAACACTGCCTCCTAGCCCATCCTGTAGCATAACCATGGGGAAGAGAATTCTCTTTCCAAGGAAAGCTCTGGACCCAAGAACACTAAATTCAGGCTTTACTTACTCTCTGTAGCCCAAAGCCAGTTCCATGATGTCTTCCCTTAACTTCTGTACTCCAGATCTGTGTTGTCATAGAAAGGAAGAGGTTAGTTAAGGAGGCTCCATCCCTGGGACATGGCCCCACTTGTTCTGCAAGGTTTTGTTTTTTGTCTTTCTCCAAGAAAAGATGTCACAGCAGTCCTAACATTAGTGTCATTAAAGACAGGCGCCATGGCCCAGTTGACAAAACATGAGCTCTAAAGCCAGAAAAACCTGGATTTGAACCCTAATTCAGTCAGCTATTAGCTGGAATGTCCTGGGAAAGTTGTTCATCCTCTCTGGGCCAAAGGATCCTCATCATTAAGTGGTGGATACTTCTTATTTTTATAGGATTCTTATGAGGATTAACTGAGAGAAGATGTAAAGTGCTTAACATGGTGCCTGGCACACCCAATAAATAGTGGCTTTCTACTTGTGGATGCTATTGTCTTTCGTATAGAGTGACTCCAAAGCATCTTGTAAACCCATAGACTCTGGGTTGGAAGGGGCCAAAAGATCCAGCTACTTAAACATCCCCGCCTCTTGAAGGCCATACCAAAGAGAACTCAACAGAGCCAAGTGAGCAGAATGCAAGGATCCTTCTGAGACTTCCAGTTGCCTTAAATGTAGATCCACAATAATAGTTTGTATTTATCGAGAGTTCACTCTGTGCCAGGCACTATACTAAGACCTTTATAAAGATGAAGTTCATCTTAAATTAAATTAATCTTCAATATGATCTATGTTGTAATCTCTATCATTGCCCCCATTTTACAGATTATGAAACTTTTAATCAAAAGGGTTAAGTAACTTTCCCAAAATCACATAGCCCATGAATGAACTCAGAACTTGACCCAGGCAGCCTGATCTCAGAGCCCCCATCCCTAACCCTTCTATTGTTCTGCCTCAATATCTTGCTGAAAGACACAGCAAAACAAAGCCACAGGCTCCATATACCAGAATGGCTATTTGAATCGAACCAGTGAGTTAATCGGCAAAACAAAAGATCTGCTTGATTTGGGCATGCTGCATCTCTCAGAGACGTAAGCATCCTATAAGCCAGAGATTCTCAACCTTGGCAGAATATTAGAATTACTTAGGGAGCTTTACAAAAAGTACCAATGCTTGGACCTCACTGAAAGATTCTTTTAATTGCTCTGGGGTAGAGTCTGCATTTAATTTTTTTTAGATCTCCTTATGTAGTTTTAATGTGCAGCTCATACTGAGAACTGCGGGTGTAGACTTTCCTCGCCGTTGATGGGTACTAACAGTGCCACTTAGTCATAGAGCTTCTTGAAGTCCTTGAGGGATAGGGTTTGTTTATCTTGACATTTAGTGCAGAACTAATTAGCTGATCCTCATACTAGGCAATAACACACTGTTTAAATTCTGGATACCACTTTGCATCGAAATATGAGACTTTCCAAGGGGAACATTTTTCTCTATTACTAAATGTAATCAAGTTTCCTTTGGAAAATGGCAACATCCAAATCTTTTCTGACTAATTATGTCTTACAAAAAATTGCCTTGAAACATTGCAAGGCAGCCAACACCATTCAGTAAGTTACACCCTGTAACTGGCTAAAGCCTCATTAGGCTTGCCCTCTTTGGCTTTATCAAGAGAACAGCCACTTTCCTTTGCAATCCCTCATGGGAATGAATTTCCTCACTTTTCCCTGAAAGGTCAGGACATTCTCCTTTCCCTGAATCCCTCATCAAGTAGTGGCAGCTCGGCCTTTTGTTATCTTTGTGTGCGGCTCCCTTGAGGGTAGATCGTACTTGCAAACAAGAGATGTCTGCAATTTCATGTAATTTATATTTGAAAGGGAAACAAAACAATTTTATTTTGAAAGAGGATACTCAGAGTGAATCTTGTTATATATCTATCCAACATTCCCTTCCTGTTTCCTACCAGGACAAGATTTTGTTCAGGTATTGTGTCCCTTCCCTGTTCAGCCCACATGTGCTCACCATTCATTTGTGCTCACTATTCCATTTGCTCTTCCAATTGCATCTTTATCCTGTACTCTGACCGAGGGCCTGGGTGCCTGACCTGGGGTGGGGTGTGCACTGATGGTGTTAATATCTCCTTTGCACTGTGGTTTTTAGCAAGTGGTAGGAAACTAAGGTTGGGGTATTTATTTTGCTAGCTTCCTCCATTGCTAAGTAATTACAGGTTGACCATATACCTCTATGAACAGACGAAGACTCTCTCAGGCAGCCTTGTCCATCCACATTTCTGTGTGTGTGTTCTAGGCGGAAGCTCCCCACTCCTCAGGCAAAGGGGTAGTACTGGCTCCCAGTCATTGCTAGCCCCTGGACTGCACTAACCCTTGTTTAGTTTCCTAAACTTTATCCACAAGTTTATAGTCATTTAATTCGTTTTTATATCTCATCTGCTTCCTGCTGGGGCCCTAAGACATCACGTGACTCACATCATCAGTTTCAAAGGCTGGATCCTGATTAGCCAGGCTTAATCATAGTATCCCATTTACCTATAATCATTTTAGACACTGAGGGTTAAGGCAATCAATGAATGATATTCTCTTAAGAAATGTTTGGATCCAGAGATGGGCACCTGACTTACACTGGCCAATAAGATGAAAGATATCTTATTCCATTTGGGCTGCTATAAGAGAATACCACAGACTGGGCAGCTTATAAACAACAGAAACTTATTTCTCACAGTTCTGGAGGCAGAGAAGTTCAAGATCAAGGCATCAGCATGATCAAGGTCAAGTTCTGATGGGAGCTCACTTTCTGACTCATTGCTAGCACTTTATTGCTGTGTCCTCACATAACAGAAAGGGAGAGGGATTTCTGTGAGGTCTCTTTTATAAGAACACTAATTCCATTCATGAGGGCTCCACCTTCATGTTCCCAAGCACTGCCCAAAGCTCCAACATCTTTAGGAGTGAGAGTTGTCAACATTTAAATTTTGGGGGGACACAAGCATTCAGACCATAGCAGAAAGGAAGCAGCTGGCTTCAACTTCTGTCAGTCACCATCCTGTGAACATGAGCGAAATCACTGTGAAGACAAAGACAGCACATTCACAGGGCAGAGCCCAGAGTAATGACACTGGGAGCCTGCTTGTCACATCTGTGGACTTACTGTCATGAGAAATAATAAATTTCTTTACAGGTTAAGCCAGTTTTAGTGGTGTTTTCTGTGGTGTGTGTGTGTGTGTGTGTGTGTGTGTGTGTGTGTGTAATTTGTTGCTGAAAGCACCGTAACCGATATAGTTTTTCTTTTCTTTGTGTAGTGGCCTAAAGGTTTAAAGCATTTCTAATGCATTGTCCCATTTGATTTTCTCAATAGCCAGGTGAATGATTATAATAATGGTAATAGCTAAGGTAATAAGTAATAATAATCGCTATGTGCCAGGCACTATTGAAAGCACTATATCTGTAAATATTAATTTGTTTAATCATTACAACAACTTTATTTATTAGATACTCTTATTTTTATTACGGTTAATGTTAGATGACAAACAGAAGGCACATAGAAATCAAAAACAGACATTGGGTCATCAAGCTGGTGAGTGGCAAAGCTGGAATTTGAACCCAGACAGTATAATCCGCATCGGTGTTATTCATTACTATTTTCTACCACACTGCAGATCAGGGAGGGCAGATTTTCTTATGCCCATGTTTCAAATGAGGCAACTACGGTTCAGAAAACCGAAAGAGCTGGTTAGGAGAAGACCCAGGACTCACTTTAGATCAGGGCTATCTCCACCAAGCCACATCCCCTCCCAGTAAGCCTCCCATCCTGAGCCTTTCTCATCATTATGGAGCAATCAGTGCAAGTGAAAACCTCTCCAAATTGCCCTTGAAGTTGAGGACTGGACCCATCGGTGAGAAGAGACTCCCTCTACGGCCAGCACACACAGCGCAGCCCACTGATTACACACACGATGTGCAAACTTTTATCTTACACACTCCCTGGAAGAACTTTACAAAACTATATACTCACAACACGAGATTATCTTTAGAGCCAGAAAATCGAAAAGAGATACAAAGGCAAATATGAGAGAGAAAAAGAAGGAAAAGCCTCGTGGGCCGGAGGTTTACAAGACAGAAAACACAAGGGAGAGAGAAAGGAGAAATTTCTGGAGTGTCAGGGAATTTTGTTGTATGAAGAAAAATGGATTTTTCTTAGACACCTTTTCCAAAAATTCCAGTAAAGAATTAACTTGTTCAATAATGCTTCTTTGCCATAAGGATATTTCTTTAGAAAGCAAGACTATAATCAGACAGGCCACAAGGCAGCCCAACTTTATTTGGGTTAAAATTTCTGCATGAATTCCAGAAGTTTGCACTGGATAAGGCCTCCAATGTAGGGACTTGAAGATAAAGGGGCAGATATTTCTAAGAAATGGCACCATGAGTTCCTCCAGCCTCCATGCGACCTACCTACTATGGATACTCATTCTATACTGGGAACTGGTCAACTGGCCAATCTAGAGATCAACCCACTGAGAGTGTCTAGGCAGAAGTCATGCTACCTCCTCTCTTTCTATGTACTTCTATCTCAGTGCCATATTGCATAAACTCGCTTTTCCCTCTTACGAACTGAACGTAAGAAGTCTCGCCTCCTGTTCCTAGGTAGATGGGTCTCTGTTTACATTCTGACCTGGAAAAGAGAAATGGTCCCTTCTTTTCAGCTGGTGTTAGGCATGATCCGTGGCTACTTGCTAGGTAACTATGAATAGAATCTGCACTGACCTATAACCTTAATACCTTCTAACAACCAGCTCTCCCCTTTGCCAGTAGTTCCAACAACACCACTACCACTACCAACAGACATACCTAACATGTACTGAACAGTTAGACGATTACGTTTGCTTGTTAAAACCGATTGCATGTTCATAGAATGCTACCCATCTTACCCTGATTAAGAGATTGCTATGCTGCAAGATCTCTATGGTCTCTCTCCAGCTTCTAGATTTTATAAATTCAGTATATAGTATATGGTCCCTATGGTTCCTCTACAAAATGCTGTTGTTATTATTATCAATACTTAGAATGAGGGCCAACATTTCTCATACACTTACAATATACCATTGTGTGAAGTACTTAATATGCATTACCTTATTTAACCCCTAAGAAGAAAAAAAAAACCTGTAAAGTGTGTCTGGGTTATTATTATCCCCAATCTGCAAATGAGAAAACCAGAGTTTAGCAAGATTAAATACACTTCTCAAAGTTACACAAATAGTAAAGGAGGAGCCAGGATGAAAACCTACTCTGACTCCAGACTACCCCTGCTACTAGAGGCATTTCTCCTCCCGAGAGACTCATGAACAGGAGAGTTCAATTTATCTTTGTGTGTCTATCTGGGGTTAGAGTTTTTGAAGTACAGGTACATTGGCCTAAATCCATAATCAGATTTCCAGCCATATTCTTAAGAAAGATAAGGGTCTGCTTATCGGATTCCTACATGACGGTGACAACGATGGCATTTACTTTCAATGCAGATGAAAAGCCTGCTTAGAATCCTCTTTTGGAAGTTTGAGAGGCTAAATAGTAAATTATGGAATGGAATTCAGACAAACAAGGGCATTTCACTTACAAGGTGATAAGGGTCCAAACTGTGTCCATACTTGGTTACCAGGTGGTAGCAGTTGTTAAGATCTTGTATATTCCTTGGAATCCTGGAAACTGCAAGAAAAAGAAGTGAAAATATATGAGTTAAGAGTAAAACAATATTAAAATTAATAATTTCATAGGCTATGAGCTTCTGAATGTGAATCTTGGAAGGAAATAATGCAGAAGCTTATATGAACCATACATACCACCATCGTAATCATTACAATACACAATGTACCTCTGTCTTAGTTTAGATTGTCCCAGAAGCAGACCCTGAGAAAAGGATTCTAGCACATATAGTTTATTTAGGAACTGCAAAAATAAAATTAGGAATTAGAGACGGGAAAGGAAAGGCAATAATTAAAGAGAATGTTATCAAGCAGTTATTATTGTGGGCAACTGAGCTTAATCCCACTGAGAAAGCTCCTGGAGCCAGTTTAAGAAAAGAAAAGAAAAAAGATGTTATAGATTCTCATTGGTCATCAGCAGAAAGCTGATGGGGATTACTAATTCCCAGACACTTTTTGTCTACCACGAGTGCAGGATCCATGCATGGATCCCCTGAATCCAGATAACACTTTCAAGAAGAAAAATGTGGGAGCTGACAGTTGGATGTCAGCCTTCCCGCCCTGATGTGGAAAAGGCAAAGGATATTGGTAGGTAACCGACAGCATCTGAAGCAATTTTGCTTTTAGAAAGCAAGAGACACTTAAAAGCTAATGATTACTGAATGCTTAGAATTCATTTAATTATCTCAGCCACCATATAAGGTGTGCACTATCATCATGGGCATTTCGCTAACAAAAGATACAGAGAGATAACAATTGCTCATGTGCAAATAGCTCATAAATGGAAAAGCCAGGAGTTGAATCCACCAGGTCTGACTCTAACACCCATCATCTTATTCCAAGTAGGCAGACTGTAGGTTCAGGCTCCTTAATCTATTTCCATTTCTCTAACTCCGTCCCTCTTGGCCACACTGGGTATTTTTATCCAGAAAAGATCTAAGTTGCTTCGAACAGGTTTCCATTGCCCCTTGATTAGACTTTTTCTAGGCAGAGCTAGTGATAATAACTGACATTGCTCTCCTAAACTCTTTATCAAACCTATAGTGATGAGGGAGAAAAAAATCACAAGGCGGTAAATAAGTAGCTTGAGGCCATATATTCAGAGAATGGTAAAATCCAAGGTTCAGTCCAACTTCAACTCCTTTGATTAATCACTATGTTCTTTTGTCTCTTTATTCAGAAAGGTTTACAAAAACAAAGTTCTGAGTATCCTCTGGCACTTGGCAATTCCAGAAATTACCTTGAAAACGAGACAAGGTTAGTGAGCATTGTCAATCCAGGTGAGCATTGTCGATCCAGGTGAGCATTGTCAATCCAGGTGAGCATAGTCAACCCAGAGAAATGGCAAAACTTCGTCTTTACTAAGTTTTGATTCAGAAAGTAGAAATAGGGAAATATGATGATATGCTCCTTTCTTCTTGGTGAGCATGCAGATCTCTGAGCTCTTGTTTAAAGGTATCAATAACCAGGCTGACACTGGATTTAGGAATGTCATATTCATGTAAAGTACCCTTGGCCTTGGGAACAGGTTTGAACTCTAGATGGTGGAACTTTGTTTCAAAGGATTAAAAGGAAGAGATGTATCAGTAATTGGCGTTGTCATGTACTTCTTTTTTCTGATTTCAGTGGATTTGTTTATTACAGAAAATACTGAAATAAAGAAAATAACAATGACAGCAGAAAAACTAAGATCAGGTTATCTTTAACGTCATCGTTTTTCTTCTTTAAACTATATATAAGGCAAAGAATGAAAGCAGCAGTCTCTGAACCCGGACGCAGTCCCAGAAGTAACCAATGTCAAGATTCTGGTGCTCACCAGTCTCTTTTCTCTGTGATCATAAAGATATACCTATAGACCAGGTACATACATATATACCATTAACAACTTTTTTTTTAAATGAAAATGTGATGAAGCTTTACTTTTACTTAACAATACCTCCAAGACTTCCTTGATATTATTGACAGATTTATCTCATTTATTTCCATCTTTTGCACAATATTCTAGTACATGGATTATAACTTATTGGAAAATCTCTTATTGATGGACATTTGTTTTGTTTCAAAAATATTTGCCGGTACAAAAAGTGCTGCAAAGATCACCTTGGTGTATTTTTTACACTCCCCAATTTAGGGTCTTCTTAGGGCATTTAACACTTGCCTGAAGGTGTCAGATATTTGGGATTTCCCTCAGCCTGAGTATTTAGTTTTCAGATTCCCAGACTTCCTTTCACAAATACTTTCTGCCCATAACCGGAAGCAATGATTTAAATTATAAATCCCTAAAGGCAATAGAGCGTCTGCGTTCTCATTCCAATGCCCAACCAGGAAGGAAACCTAGGAGGCATCTTTCCTCTTTCCTCCTTCATCTCCTCTCCCTACCCCCACCCCCACATATGCCAGGGCTTCTGCACTGACCGCTGTCTCCTGGGCCAACCCTGAGTCCTTTTTGGGTTCACAGAGACCAAAGTCTTAGAAGATATTGCTCAGTTGAATTGAAATACGCCCCTTATGCCTCCTTACAACCCCCCGCACCCCCCACACACACACAGAAAGGGAGAGAGAGAGAGAGACAGAGAGTTCTAACTCCTTCAACAAAGTCTATATCTGTGAAAATCTTCTTTAGTCTTTGGGGAACAGGAAGACATTTTCTCCTCGAGTTTTGTTTCTACACTGAAAGTAGAAGCCAGCATAGGAGACCAACCTGAAGTAGAAGAATATCATATTTCCTCCCCACTTTCCAACAGAAGGCAAGAACCGCCAGGCCTTAACCCCAGCCTGGCCCCGGTGACCAGCCTTCCTCTCAACTCTTTCTGCAGAATTAGAGCTTGACATACCTGGAAAAAGGGGTGGAGGGGAGTGTAGACACCACCCAGTGATCAGTGAAACGGAGACTCTGAAAAGAGTGACTATGTGTGAGGGAATTTCTCATTTGGCCAAAACCTCCCCCTAAAGATCTGGGATAGAGGGGCTGGAGATGGGATGTGAAGGAGAAAGCAGGGTGACTGGGCTTACCTTCCTGGGAAATCTCAGCTGCACTCTGCAGAGAGGTTTCTGAAAGGTCTCTCTCCCCTTTCCCTCAGTGAGAAGAGAACATGGACCAAAGTGAAAGGTACTTCCAAAACTTGGGCTGGTTTGACAAGCCAGCCTCCTTTGGGGAGAAAAGCAAGGTCACCTCTGCCCCGAGGTCTTCTGGGGACGGCTTTCATCTTCCTGAGTGGTCTCTCAGACGCTGAAGCCGAGCTCCCAGCGAGCTGCGGACCTCGGTCTTCACGGGGCACTCCCTTCTTGGCTCTCTGGCTCTGGCCCTTGATGGGGCGCCTAGCTCAAAGCTGGACTGCAGGCTCTTAGAAGACCTCCAGGGGTGGATGGGGAGGGAGCAGAGCAAAAGGAGGCCAATCCAGGCAGCAACACCCCTGGTCTTCCAGGGTGGAGCTGTGCGGAGATCCGAGGGCCCAAGGACCGCGGGGCGGGAGCTGTCCGTGGTCCTAGACGACGTCAACGTGTGGATATTTAAGGTCAAGAGCAGCCCGCCCACCTTTCACTAAAGGATGGAGGAGTCGGGGGCTGTGGGGGCAGGAACTGGTTTTCATTAACCGACTCGAAGGCGAGGTCTTCGAGGCGCGTTTTTGCACCCTCCCAAGCATAGGACATTGCCTGGGCGAATCTGAAGGCGTATTTTCAGGTTCCATCTCAGTGCCATCTCCCCTTTTGAACTTAAAAAAACTATTTCGATGCCTCTCATCCTCTCACCCTCCGCCCTCTCGAAATCTATCCCCCCTCCAGCTCCCTCCCCTGCCCCACCTCCGGCAGAAATGCGAAAAAGTGTAGGCTGAGTAGACACGCGATTGTTTTCAGCTTTACTCCTGATCCCCAAGCCGCCAGGCTGGCTTTGGTAAATCCAGGGCAGGCTAAGGCTGGGTGGGGTTGGCTCAAACCCCATTGCCCAGGCCTGTATGTCGAGAGGATGGAACTTTAATTTCGTTTGCAGTTCCATCTGGATTGATTTTGAGCCAGGACTGAAAAATAAAAGACTCTCCCTTTCAGTTCAGAGAGCTCCAGAGGAGGGAGGAGAAGAGAAGCTCCAGAAATGGGGTGGTGCATCGGGGGAAACATGTGCCTGTGGGATCAGCTCGGGGCAGTGGGGTCACAGAGGCGCTGTGGCACGGCTTTCGAAGTAATCATTTAAATGGGCCTGGTCCCGCGCTGGAAAGGAAGTGCATGGTCAAATAAGTACTTGTTGAATTGAATCAGAAACGTGCAACAAATTGCATTTTAATCGTTATATATTAGTTGATTCTCTCTTCCCTCTGTCAAACTATACCAGCAATGGCTGATTTGGGCTACATTTTTTCTGCAACCCTTCAAGGAGTGGGGATAGAGCAGTATTCTTAAAGGAATAGAATGCTTTCTTATCACATTCATAGTTGAGAAACTAATTTGTACAGTTTGATTTGTCAAGAATTGTTATTTACATTTGGGTCACTACCCTGGTTTTCTTGCTTGCTTTTTTTTTTTTTTTTTTTTTTTTTTTTGAGTGAAGTGCTCAGAGAAGGAAATGGCTTGACCACAGTACCGATGACTTTTATTTTAAAATTTGGTCTCCACTTTCTGCCCCTGGAAAGACAAAAAGTCTGACCACTCTCACTGCCCAAGATGACCTTAAATTTGAGCAGCAAAGTGAGGCTATTTCTTCTTGTGTTGGTTCCTTAAGAAGACAACCTGTATGGAGCAGGATGATTCTTAAATAAATTTCATGTATGTTAAGTATTTCATAAAACAAGCACAACACAATATTTCCAGCTGAAAGAGGTGTCGTTGGCAGCAAAATAAATGTCGGCTTCTTGGAGGTTATGATATAAAACTGGTATTGCTACAGCTCTAGAAGGAAAAGGAAACTGTAAAATGGTGTGTGAATATCAGAAATGGGGGTAGAAGAGTGAATGTCTATTGCCTTTATCTTCAAACGAGAAGTTTTCATTTCAATCTCCAAAATTATCTTTTACAAAATAACAATTTTAGCATTGGGTTCATGCACGTTTCATTATTTTATCACTCACGACATTAAGTTATATGTAAGTGTGTGTGTATATGTATGTATGTATGTGTGTGCATGTATATATTTATATTTGGACTGAGTTGAGAAGTTCATATTCTGCTTTAGTCACTCTCAGATGGAAGCCAGAGAGTCGTTTTGTAGGGCGTCCCCAACAGTGACTATCCATCTCTTTGGAAAGAGAAGTCAACTGGGATTATGTTGCTGGACCAAAATGACAAAATATTAATAACCAGTTCTTATGGGAGCCCGTTTGTGTTTTACATCAGAATAAGAAACTCTTTAATGGTCAGATGCAACTGAAAGTGACTGAGAAAGTTTCTATACACACAAGATGTTATTTGATCTTTTTGACAATCTTATCAGTTAGGCCTGCCTCCTCCTCATTTTACAGACAGGAAATTGAGACTCAGGGAGATTAAGTCTCTCCAAGTAGGTTCAGCTCAATAGAAAACTGGCATTTGGATCAGATTGCCAGAGCAGTACTACTAAAGATGCTACATCTTCCAGTCTCAAATAGTATCACGTGGGAATGCACCACTAACAAAAATAGAACACCTGGCTTTGATCCGTGTAAAGCACAAAACACCGGACTTATCATCAAGGGAATAGACGTCACCTGTCCATTCTGTCTTTCCTTTGCTCGGTCAAAATTCATTCAGAGTTTTCAGTGAGCGAGGCAATCGTCAGAGTCACATTTCTTCGTCTTTTTATTAACTTCTTCTAAATTCTATCCCCCTCCTGACTTTTGCTCCATAAAAGCATAGGCTTTGGGACTTCACCACCTCCCTTCCTGCAGGTAGTACTCTCTCGGGGAGTGGGTGCTGTCCGCGGTTCTGAGAAACTCCTCTCCAAGATGCGGAGAGACTGTCCACTTTCCCTCCGCTCCAGCCTCAGCCACGTTCTCTTAGGAGACACATCGTGGTCATAAAACCGCTATTTTGTAATCCTGTATTGCCCTCTGCGCTGGGAAACAAGTTTTTTCCCCAAGAGAAACTCTGCAGGGAGCCCCTTGTTTCCCTGGCATTCCTAAGAATATCTGGGAATGGAAAGTTTGGGAAAGTTCTGCTTCCTCCTTTCTTATTCCGAAATTAAATTTTGTTCTTGTTGCTGTTAGGCCAAGGAAATGGAGCTTATCGGGTTCTTCAGCTTCAGGATTGGCAGTGGCAAGGAGTATTTGGAAGCTGGAGGGGCTCAAAAGCCTTTCTAGACCAACAGTTACGGTTTGCAAGTAATGCTATTCTTCTTCCAGGCTGATTCTCTACTTCTGGGTGGCACTAGTGGCTGGAGGCTCTCTATGGAACAACTTTAAACTGTTTTCTTTTCCAAACAGGGTAACTGGAGGTTTAGGGTAAGGGCCAGACACTTTGTGCCATCACTGGCAGAATTTTCAACTCATCTTGTAGCCTCTTGGTGGTCAAAAAAAGTGTGTGGGAGAGGAGGGGATGGAGAAGGGGGAGGGAAGAGAGAGAGAGACAGAGAGAGAGAGAGAGAGAGAGAGAGAGAGAGAGAGAGAGAGAGAGAGAATGAATGAGTGACTTCTTAACAAAACTCAAGAGCCACACTTTTGAAAAGAGACAAAAAGGAGAAACTCAAAGAAACAAAGGGAGGTGCATTCTTGATCCTTTCTTTCTAAATCTAAACACCACTCTCTCCTGACCACTCACAATAATAGTGGAAATCAACCCTTTGTAAGGTGATTGCAGAAAAAGACAGAATGCAGCTGGTGTTTCCTTTAAACCTTTAGAAATCAAGAGACCTCAGAAAGGGCAAAGCTTATTTCTTCTCTAATAGACATTCCTTAATTTACTTCTAGGGAGAATTAACCGTAGGCATCCAAAGCATGCACAGATTATAACAACCCCAAAGAAATATATTGATCCACTTACTTTCTTTGGGCATCACCTACCACATAAGAATGATATGAGGAAAATTAAGGACTGCGGTTTAAGCTAATTGCCATTTTTCTTTTATCCATTTAAGCACACCCTCCTTCCCCAAAAAGCAGGTGGCAAGTGTTAACGTTTCCTGCAGTAACATTTTCTTCTTAAAGGCTTCAGTCCATCTCTCAGGCACAGCTGGTTGTCTTTTTTTTCACGACTGTTATGCTATTTAGAGATTGTTGTCATAAAAGAAACAATGTGCAAGAAATATACAAAACAAGCATTGTTAAAGAGTAATCCTGAACAATTATGAATAATGTTATAGAAGAGAGTTGTATATATGCTGGAGGGCTGAAATTAATCTTCTCTGAAATTGCTTATTACTCTGAGCTTATTCTCTAAAAGAATTGTGCTTACTATAGATGAAAAGGTAAACTGTGCCTTGAAGCTAACGGAGTTGAAAATCAGGTTATAAATGAGGAGAAATTTCAAAGCACAGAAATACTAGAGCCCTCTTTAGCACATATTACATCTACTACGGCTTAGAGTTTTTGAAACTACACAGAAAAGCTATTAAGAGACAGTGATTGTGTGTGTGAGGTGCACACTCCATCTGGAAGAGAAAGCTCTAATCATGTTTTTTCTCTTTCCTTTACAAAGTTTATTTTTATAGGCTTTTTTATTTTGTCTCCTCTGTGACTTTTTCGCAACCGTTATGCAAGTCACTCATTACTTTACGACCATTTCATCCCCACTGTGGATAACTGAGAAGTTTCATTGATGTAATTTTTTCTCTTTATTAATTAACAAACATTTATAAAGCACTCCCCTATGTCAGTTATTACTGAAGCAGTATAAATACAAATTACCTAGCCATAATCCAGTCCAAACTGAGTACAGGGCATAATATCTTTCTTTTAAAAATCATAACTTAGACTAAGACACAAAATTTCCAGTAGCTTTTAAAAGGGAAAATTACAAATTTATTTGTTTCTCAACTTGTTCTTGCAAAATACTTTATTTGTGAGAGATGATCTTTACTATACTCCCTGTAATTCAATTCATAGGAAAATTTTTAAAAGATTATTGAGCTCCTGCTGTGTGCTACATGCTAAGGCTTTCAGAAGTGAAAAAGATAGTCAAGGTTCTTGTTTTTATGAAGTTGACCTATTAGTGGTAGATTCTTTGAAACACAACTAAATTATATAACTTAGAAACCTAGGATTAAAAGTTAGATTCCTCCTTTCAGAAACTTATCGAGCACTAATACTACACACCTTTAATGTTCTTATATATATTTCTTTAGTTTAGACACAACGGGATTTAGCTGTCAGAAAAATATTACTATTATTTTTTTTTAAACTCTTCATTTACTAGATACTAAACAGATGATAATAGTAACATATAGAAATGTGTTGAATTCCATTGCTCTAGGCTGGGCTTTTATATCCAGATAAAAAGAGCTGAGTACTGAATATCACATTACTAAAACTTCAAAGATTATCTTCCATTCAGTATGTAATGTCTTTCTGCCAAAATCACAACTCAAACCTAAACTTTGACTTCAAACACACTGAATTATCTTCAATAGGACTAAAGATCACTATAAAAGAAAATATTCAGTCTAAAATCCTATATAAATTTCAGTTCCAAAGTCAGAAAAATTTCTAATTTACATTTAATGCAGAGTAAAGAAATATTTATCAAAATAGTCCCTTTGCAAAGTGTTTGGGCTCTAGTGAAGCACTAGAGAAAAAGTCCACTTCTGTTTTTAGAATCAGTGCTTGTCAATGGGTTCTACAAAGGCATGAGGAAAAAGATACATGAAAATCCCAATTTCAAAACAATGAAACCTCAGACACATTCAGATTAAATTGTTCTTTCCACCTAGATGGCATGCTTACATGAGTATTATTGTACGCTATTAGTGATTAGGGACAGCTGCACATGTAATATTTGAATTGTATTTCAAAGCTGGAAGGACCTTGATTCGTCTAGTTTAACTTCCTCATTGTTCAAGTAAAACTGAGGTCCAAAGAGGGGAAGTGACTTATGCAAAGTGACATAATTGGCAAGTGGCAGAATTAACCAACAGTCAGGTTTTCTCAGACATAATTGGCAAGTGGCAGAATTAACCAACAGTCAGGTTTTCTCAAACTTAATGTACTCAGTAGATTTGGTGGGTATAAAAAAAATCACCTGCTATACTTAAAAATGCAGGTCTCTGTGTCCTATTCCCAGATATTCTTATTGGGTAGAGCTGGGATGGTGCCTGGGATTGACTGCTGATGATGACACAGTTGGTATGAGAATCATACTTGAAGAAATACTATGAAAAAATCCTTTAAGATTTAATTATTTCCAAAATAAAATGTTCAAGTGGTGTGAGAATTATTTCAAAGCATAACCTTTAAGACATTATTATTTCCCCCACTCTTTCTCACATATTCATGTGTTCATGTAAAATGCACAACCACCAAAAGTCAAAGTCTGTTGGCCATCCAAACATGACTTAGATTATCACAATGAGCCTCTCCAATGGGTTGGAAATCTGAGACTTTGATCATTCTCCCATGTCACAAGATTATCCAACTAATATATTTCTAATAGAACCAATGAAAGAAGTATTTCATTCCAAGAAATATTTGAAAGTGAGTGCAAAATTTTGTAATCACTAAAGTTTTCTTTAACATAATTAAAATTCTCACTTTTGTTGAGGGTTTGCTATTTAATAATGGACTCTTTTATTCATTCAATGAATATTTACTGAATATCTCCCAGCCAGGCCATTAGTTAACATCTGTTGCATCTTAAGAAACTTCAAAATGTTTCCCAAAACAAATTTGACAATTAAGTGGAAAATGATACTACAAGTTGTGGGAATCAGGTGGGGAGTTCTATTGTCTTCCACAGCAGTATTTATGATTGCAATAAAACACAGACAAATGTGTTTCATATTATGCTATGAACTTTAATGTTTACAAATATTTAATAGGCTCCCAAATTAAAGAAAATCTATACAGGCAACATAACAAAGCTATTGCTTTATGGCTTTGTTATAAGCTTTGAACTTAGAATCATAGTTCACTGAGACAGAAAATGACCTTTGAAGGCTAAGATTTATATTAAATTGAAAAATTTAATTCTAATCACAGGCTTGTTCTACATTGAGTGATATATACTCCCTTAGCAATTCTCTATGGCAAATAACAAAAGCATAGATGAAACTTGAAGGAAGCAGGTCACAAATTTTAATTAACTTTGATAAAATGTGACAGATTATTAATTTTACCCCCATTGAGAGTATGTACTAATTATCTCCGAATCAAAGATAATCCAAAAAGATCCATCATTATGCTTTTGGGTATGTATTTATATGCTGTCATTTCAGAATATTGAAATTTATTTGTTGTTCAAAAAATAATTTAAGTTTGTGCCTTCAAATTAAAGTTTGATTTTCAGATTTTTTTCAGATAAAATAAAAGAAGTAGTTGGATTTCCATCAACAGATTCTCAGTTGACAGACCCAGTTCTGTCCATGACTTCAGTTTATTTTCTGGAGAGCATTGCAAAGGATTCCAATTTCACCTACAAAGAAAAATAGATGAGTCACTCATATCATGAACAAACACCCTTCAAGTATCCACAATGTAAAAAGTACTAAGGGATCAGTGGGATGCATGTATATGCTAGGTACCACTCCAACCTTCAAGGAGTTTATGGCTTAGTTATGGTGATAGAATTCAGATAGCTATGGCATAGGTGTTTGCAAGTTCTAGAAGGTGCTAGTGCTATTAATGTAATTAGCTTCCTCTTTCCAGAGGCTGTTTCTCAAGGAAAAGTTTTCTCCCCCAGAGAAATCACTAGTTTCTCTTTTACATGATCATCCACAGATGCTTGCTAAGAGCTAAGCCGTTGGACCTAAAAGTTGGTTCATACGAACCTCCCGTGTCAGAATCACCTGGGACCTTATTACAAACTTCCAAGCCTTATCAAAAATTTAGTCTGGGGCTATGACTCAGGACCATTAATTTTATCTAGCTCTCCAGGTGATTCTGATGCACACCAGGTGTGAGAAGGCATAGTCTAAGAAGATAACGCAGCCTAGATGGTTAGATCACTGGACCAAGGTAAAAGAAACAAGTATAGAGAGGTGATGGGGCCTTACGTAAGGTTATATAACTCTAACGACCCTTCAGTTTTTAGATGTTATTCTGTGATGTTAAAGATTCCCTTATAAACAACTGCCTATGGGGTTATTTTTGCCTTTTCAGGGGAAATAATAAAGAGAGAAAAAAGCTATGACCTGACCCATCTATCTTACGTTCCTACCTCTGGAGCATTTATCTGGCCTCTTTGGTGAACAGAGCTATTCCCGCCAAATGTTCAGTATGGAGTCGATAGGGGTGTATCAGTCTTGGGCTTTTTTAAAAATAGCTGATTGCTGGTGGTCATACCTAATAGGGAATGACTACAATGGCCAGGACTAGGTCTACATATTAGAAGTGGCCTCAGGCAATGTCAGAAAGGTAGTAGAGGGATCCTTGAAGCTCGCCTGCCCCTCTGGCTTTTGTTAGCATCACATAACTTAGGAACGCCCCTCTTGGCCTAGAATTCCTCCCTGTAAGTTCAATCCTTTGGTGGTTTTGTCCATTTATTCAATAGCTCTCGAGTGTGTGTTACATGCCATTGAGTCAGCTCGGACTCCTGGTGACTCTATGAATGAGTGATGCCCGCATGCCCTGTCTTCAATAGCCCTGGTCAGTTCCTGTAGACTCATGTCTAGAGCTTGGTTCAGTCATCAATTCAAATGAAGACCGTGGCCAAGAAATCAAGAGAAGGCTGAGACTCGAAAGGGCAGCAATGGAAGAATTAGGAAGGATCACTAAGAGCAAAGATGTGTCAAGGCTAAGATCACCCATACCCTTGTATTCTCAATTATTATAAGTGGATACAAAAGCTGGACAGTGAAGATGGCTTATAGGAAATAAATTTTAATCATTTGAAATATGGTGTTAAGGAGATCTCTACAGATACCCTGGACTTCCAGAAAGAGAAACAAGTGAGCCCTAGAGCAAATTAAGCTCATAAGTACCTCACAAAATTTTTAGGAATAAGGCTAAATGCTGGAGATTTTACAGTGAACATGACATGGCCCTATGCTCAGGTCTAGTTGGGGAAGTAGACAAATAAACAAAAAAAATTATAAAAATAACAATAATTAATACTCTAAAAGGGGGCTCTGTAGGAATTTCAAGACAGGATGGACACCCAAACCAGTGTGCTTTCCTACAACAAGAGATATCTATGAAGGAATTATAAGATGAAGTGGAGTTGAGGATCTTGAAATGGGAATGGTAAGAAGACTATCTTAAATAAGAACTGTATGGGCAAAAGCCAGGGGCTGAAAAAGAGCATGGGAACGAACAGTGGTCAGTTGCTAGAGGGGAATTTGAAGAGCTAGAGAGAGAACTGGGTGATGAACAAAATAACACTGTGATTTTTTTTAAAGAGCAACTGTTATAATAGCCTCATTGTCCAGGAAGAGTGGAAGGCCAATAAATGAGCTACTAGATGGCTAATAAAGTAGATAGGACTTTCCTTTTAGGGGCTGAGATTCCAAGCAGAACAATATCCAGCAGACACTTATAGGAAAAGGGGTGAGAGGCAAAGGAGAAAGAGGAACATGACAAGCCAAGATGGGAAGATGGTATGCTGGTAGGAAGTGGGGTGGGATCTAGAAAGGTCAAAGAAGAAAAAATACTCAAAGCAATGCTGAACATTTTGTCAAGTTTTTCTCCCTCAGTAAACCAGTGACTTACCTGGAGATGATTTTCTCCTTAGTTCAACATTTCAATATTTAATAAATTTCTTCCTGTTCCTATCATGAATGTAAGAAAACGCAACCCTCTGTTTCTGGGAAAGACAGTGGCCTCAAAGGGGACAAGTGACTTACCATTGATGGAGTCAGCCAAAATCTTAAGTTGCTGGGTACTGTCCAAGACCTCAATCCTTTGGGTGTACG
Source organism: Pteropus alecto (assembly GCF_000325575.1). Taxonomy (NCBI): domain Eukaryota; kingdom Metazoa; phylum Chordata; class Mammalia; order Chiroptera; family Pteropodidae; genus Pteropus; species Pteropus alecto. The sequence goes on along the minus strand of NW_006437736.1, from coordinate 6,623,055 downwards.
GTTCATAATGAACTGAGAAGGGCCGCGGGATTGTAGTCGCAAAGTTCCTGAAACCAAAACCATAGATCTAAATGAAGGGCATTGCTTAGGGAAAAATAATTCTAAAAGATTTTTCAGTGTCATTTCACTTGGCTATTAGTAGCACTGAAATCTCACGAGAATAGGAGATTTAGAAGCCAGGCTGAGAAGTAAAGTTTTAGTGAGGTCCTGCTAGGAATTCTTTACATGCTGGATGTGTGTCTATGCGAATATACAAACACCTATGCACATATATATATCTGGCCACTTACCTCCAAAAAGAAAAAGGAAGCTGACAATAAAAGCATAGAATACAATAAAGCCAAAATTCTCATCATTAAATAAAATAAAAAGAATAAATTCCAACCAAAGAATGCTAGAAAAAAAATAATATCTGAGATGCTTGACAGTCAGAGCAAGGAGGGAACCACAGCTCTCAAGAGTTGAAGAAAACTACATTATTAATGAAATTTAGCATGGATCAAGTGCCTCCTGTGTTCCAAAAACTATGTTAAGTTATTATGGTTCTGTATAATTATCACTGCTATTTTAATCTTCATAAAAACCTTAGGAGGGCAGTACTATTTTTATCTCCATTTTATAAATCATGAGACAGGTAGCTAAGTGACTACTCAAGGCCATACTGGCAATATATTGTGAAGCCAGGATGGGATCCAGATAGTCAACTCTGGCCTGTGATCTTCACTTCTTTGCCTTCCCGATGATGCATTTCTGCTGGGTCTGAGAAGAATGCACCATGAGGGCCTCACGAGAGACATCAAGCAATAGAATTAGCAAGATATCCCAAAATGGCCTATAAAATGCAAAGATGTCACAAATGATATGTCTAAGTTGGCTTCTGGTGACAGAAGAAGCTGCCATACTGAGAAGACGACTATAAAGGAGGCTTAGTAGGGCTCTCCAAGTTTGGCAAGAGCGCTGGAACCATAAGGGCTGGATACACAAGTTCCAGAGTTGAACTGCCTGAGCTCACTTCCTGCCTCTGCCAATGACAGTCCTTGTGGCCATGGGCAATGGGCCTCTCTGCATCTCGATTGCCTTATTCTTCTGCAAAATTGAAACAAGAGCAAGATGACGTCAAAGGGTTGTAGCAAGAGCAGTTATAGTATCGAGTAAATGCCATATGCGTCTTAGCTGTCATCCTTTATTAGTGACTAGGGACTCATAAAAATAAATGGCCCTCTTCATCTCTTCTTTGAAAAGAGCTTTCTCAGCCCAGCTGGTAACGTGAACCATGTCACGCATATCTGATTTTGTCTGCTCTTCACCTCTTTCCTCTTATTCCCACAGTGCACCTCAGTTTTGCTTTGGGCAATCTATCTCTATGTCATTAGATGTCCCTCAGTTAAGCAGTTGGTCTCAGGGTCTCCTCAAGCCAAGGAATGGGCACATGACCAAATTCAGTTTTGTCTCTGCCTAGAACTTGAATCTTCAAATTGAAAATGGCTGGCTTTGGTTTCTCCTTAGCTGGAAGGCTCTGAGGGAATCCCAGAGAGGCCCAGGTCCCTTCCTTTTTTGGGGCTTTATTCTTTAGAATTCTCTTTGGCTCTTTGAGTCGACTCTCAGTAGAGTGGAGCTTTCTTGGGTATCTCCTCTGGACACTGGTAGAGCAGGTGTGCTTTTAAAGGCCTGAGAGACCCAAGTTCTGGCAAATTTTTCCCTGCCAGTCTGGAACTGATCACTTCTTGGATTAGGGAGTAATTTCCAGAAGGAGAAGCATGTGATCCAAGTGTTACAGGTGGTTACAAGTACCAACTCTGAGCCCCACTGCCCACGTCCAAAGCCTGGTCTAGCCACTTTCTAGCTGCACAACTCTGTGAGTTAGTTACCCATCCTCATGCTTCTGCACCCCAATTTGCAAACTTCGTAATGCACTAACCCACCAAAATCCATAACCTTAAAGGGGTCACAGGAATGGCAGAATAGAGCCTTTAGGGGTTAGTGTAAGGCTAGGCTCCCAGTAAAGGATAGAGGCTTAAGAGAAAACTAGAAAAGAATGACAGGGAGAACTTCAGAGCCCTGCGGGAAGAGGGGGAAAGGGAGTCATTTTAAGCTCAATCAAGTAGACTTGTGGCCAGCATTTTACCTTTTATTACCTGAGCCCAATGCATTGAAAGCTGAGATACTCAGCTCTACAGGCTCCCAGGGACCCATATACCTCCCATCTACCATCCATCACTGATAAGATATTGAAAAAAAAAAAAAAGACGTGGTAACAAATGGCGAGTATCAGGATAGCCATGTCCAAATAGACCCTTGGCCCAGCCTGTCTTCTGTTGGGACAAGAGTTGCTCAAGCAGGTTCATGGCAGGGCCACTAGCTCAGGGGCCTGAGAATCTCAGTGTCCTGGCTCTGCTCTGTCGGTCTCTTACTAACGTGCCCCTGAGACTGGTGCATTTGCAACACTTATCCATGCCAGGAAATGTGCTGTTTTCATGAACTATTGCATTTATTCTTCATAGCGACCTTGTGAGGTAAGTACTTTTAATATTTACAATTTACAGACAGCAAATCAAAGCTTAGCGAGGTGAAGGAGCTTGCTGAGTGCCTACTATGTGTCCGGTGCTGTTCTAGGGGGCTGGAGGAAGAACAGGAAACAGAAATGACAAAAATCCCTACCCCCATGGAGCTTCAATCATATAATATATTAAACGTTAATAAGTGCTAAGGAGAAAAATAAATCACAGAAGAGCCAGTCTGGAACTGATCACTTCTTGGATTAGGGAGTCATTTCCAGAAGGAGAAGCATGTGATCCAAGTGTTATAGGTGGTTACAAGTATCAACTCTGAGCCCCACTGAAAATAAATCACAGAAGAAGGTAAGGAGTGCTGGGGTGGGGCTGAGTAGTAATTTCAAATAAGTCGGTTTGAGAAAGACACAAAGAAGGTTAAATATGGGTGAAGATTTGCAGGAAGTCAGGGAGCGAGTTATGCAGATGTCTGGGAGGATAAAGTGAGCAAGAGACTTCCCTAGGTTAGAAGACTTTGAGGATTAATTTGGTGGAGGGACCTCTGTGGCCACTCTGTGCACAGGGTGGCTGCACTGAGCAAGGATCAGGTGGTAAGAGCTGTTTGCAGGGTTGAGCACATCCAGACAATAAGCTGGGAAACGGAGCCCCACTAAGAGACCCCTCCCCACAGAGGGTGAAATGGGATGAAGGGGAGGAGGTACTGTCTGCTGTACATTGTTGCTGTGGGTATCGGAGTCCAACCCCAGGCCAACCACCCACAGATCAGTGGCACCAGACCAAGTCAGGAGGCCCCAAGAGCTGCTGACCCATCTTAGTCACCACCTTACCTCACTTTCTCCTTGGCATCACTAAAACTCTCAGCCACGTAATACAGGGGCTGGAACTCCGTGACTGTGTACTCCTGGATGGCGGTCTTCTCCAGCTCCAGGGGGAGGAGCTTCGGCTTGCCTGACAGGCAGTACTGTAGGCCCCAGTGGAAAGTTTTCACAGTTAGAACAGGGCCAGTGATCCCTGCTGCATCCCATAGGTCATTTGTGGATCTTCTCCCTTCTCACCCTGATTCCTCCTACGCCAGAGCCCAAACGCAGTAAACTAAATTATTTTGCTTGTACTAGATCCTACCCTTCATAGCCCATTGAAAACCTACAGGTAAGATAGAAAGAAGTAATTCACTCCAACCATTTTCAAGTAAGGTGATCAGCAGACGATGTGGAAGCCAATCACATTTCCTGGCATGTGTTTGCAAACATCTGTATGCACAGTTCAGCCTCAGAGTGAGGAGGTCCCTCTGTCCTGGATACCTGGGTACTTATAGTTCAATTCCTACCTCTAACATCCACAGCTATGATTAAATCATAGCCGCTAAGGTACCAATCACTTGAGGTTAAGCCTCTAGGTTGAATTTTAAAATAGACATAAATGGGGGTTTCAACAGCACCAAGAGAAAAAGAATGATTGGCTATACCTATTACTTTCAAAGCCATCCTTGGTTCCTGTTGAGTCATACCTGTAATTCACCAAAGGACGACAGAAGCCCAGCACCATACGCCTTTATGGAGTCACCTTGTTTGCAGAGCCCAAACTCCACAGTAAACCAGTAAATCTGGAATAGAGAGTCAAGTTGAAAGCACACTCCAAGGAAGAGGAAGGCAGCAGATGCCCCAGGGCCAAAGACAGGACTGCTCAGGTGGGAGTGTGTGCAGGGCTGTTCCCTGAATCAGTGTGACCTGGGATCACTCCTCTGTGTCCTGTGCATCTCCCTAATCGGTCACCTATTGTATGAAGAGTCGGCTGAACGCAAGACATGATAGGAAGCAGTGGCGGGGGAGGGTATTGAGGAAGCCCCAAAAGCATACCTCCAACAAGTTCCCCTCTCTATGACATGAATTCCTCCACCTCTTTTTGCTTTCTTGTCTATGGCATCAACTAGAGTGAGATGTTTTCTTTAAATTGGTCAGAATCACTAGGCAATCCCATCAGGCTCAGCAGTGGGAAGTAAGGGATTGAATGGTGATAGAATCAATGAGGGTCATCCCATCATCTGTGCTAAACTTGAGGTGTTTCTGAATTACCCTTATCAATCACTGCACTTTTCCTCCCCCCAAAAACCAAGTCCTTTTCTTTCAATAGCTCTCAGTCCAACATGTCCTAGATGCCCGGTCTAGGGAAGATGGTCCTAGAATTCTAGCATAACCCTACTGACTAGGGCCAAGAGAACCCAGGGCCCAGTTAGCTACTAGAGACAGTCATAGTCTTGGAGAATGAGGGCTGTGTTACTAGTTAAGTCTGTTTATTGTACTCAGTAATCTTAAACCTAGGAAGGCTGTCAAAGCTCAATTTATCTGACCTCCTCACATACAGGTGAGGCATCTTCAGGCCAGAGAGGTCAAGCAACATGCGTACAGTTACACAGCAAATCAAGGACAGATCAAGGACCCAAGACTGTTCTCAGCCCAGTGTATCAATAATAAGATACTTTTTTAAAAGTGATTATGTTGGTGATGAGTATTTTTATCATTGTTATAGCAGGTAAAATGATACTCTGAGTTCTGAGTTTATATTCTTCTTACAGTGAGTCTACCAAGCTCTGCAGCTTCTTTGAAAATTGCTTATTGAATCTCTACAGCATCTGGCATTTAAAAACTCATGTTGACACAAACACTTTAGGTCCTTATGATATACTGAGATGGGCAGGATAAGGAAGCAAAAGCCACTTGGCCACTGTCTTGGAAAAGCTGGTCAGTGAAAAAGGACCTTCTGGAAGTTTTTGCCCTTCTGGTAAGTTGAATTCATAAACTTCTAAACTGATACATCTTAATGACAGATGTGCATTCATCTGTGGTCCTTACTTCCATTATAAAATTCTATTTTTCGTCTCCCAGGCTGAGCACATTGTAAGAAATGTAGCTTAGAATGTGGGGAGGAACACACTCAGGTCAGTTAGAAAGGAGCCTATAGGAAGGGAACCCCCTACTGTGCAGAGTTGCTGATTCCATGCTTCAACGGATGCATGTCATTACATTCACTGGGGAGAGGGAACCATTTGGTAAGCAGAGGAAAGCCCGCCCCCATTGCTACCATGTGTCTGAGAAAGGAAAAGCTCTACTGCTGGCTCTGGTGCAAAGGCAGAGAGCATATATTCCCTCTTCAAAGCTGTGAATCCAAACTACCTCCGCGACACACACTTCATGTCCGAGAGTTCTCAAGGGCTATTATTATAGCCTGTTGACGTTTTCAAGGCACCGTGTTTAAAATCACATGTAAATATCTGCATGCAGTCGATTTCAAACTCAAGCCATTAGGGAGAAATCCAAATGTGAAATTTCACTTTGTGCAGATGTAACCAACACATTCTGGTTTTCTTCCCAAATGATTTGGCTTTCAGGGAAGGATCAAAGCTTCAAAGACCTGAGGACTAGAGTCTACAATACTCTCAGTATTCTCCAGGGATAGAGGGGACTTACCGTGGCAAGTTTCTCAATGTACTCATCTGGTGCCCCCAGAGAGGCGAGGCCAATTTCCTGTAATTGTGGAGAAACAGAATCACTGGCATGACTGGGGTCTGCCCATCTTCTACCTTTACCCTCAGTCTCCATCTCATACTTGACCACAAGAAGGTGACGGGTGGCCAGATGCCTTCAGAAGGAATCAGATAGGCCCTGATCGTTCTGTCAAGTTTTCCCTAACCACACATCATAAAATCACAGATCTCTAGGTCCCTAACAGTTTGTCCTTTGTATTCGCTTTATAAATGGGAAAACTGTAGCACAGAAAAGGGAGATGATCTGCTGAGGTCACACAGTACTCTGTGTTTAAATCTTCATCTCTTGATTCCTGTTCAGTAATTATTCTCCCATAGCCTTGGTTGTATGTATGGATAGAGAAAAGAGTCAATGATGTCCCCTAAGTGCTTTTGGTTTGAGAAACTGAGAGGATGGAATTGAAATGGGTGAGGGGGTATGGGTGAAAGAGGTTTGAGCAGGAAGATCAGGAATCCAGTTTGGGACAGAATGAATGGAAATATCTACTAGACGTCCAAGTGGAGATATTGAATAAGTGGTTGGAAATGTAAATCAGAGTTTTGAGATTAAAATCTGGGGTGGGGGTTATAAATAGGTTCATCTTCAGGATAGAGATGACATTTAACGCCATGAATAGACTATTGGAATTCATGGCACATATCATCTTAATTAAGGAAAGCATATACAGAAATGACTGCCTGACAAGGTAGAAAGTGGCATAGCCTCTAAAGAGGGGAAAGAAGCTAAGAGAACTTGGAAGACGGTAAGGTTCCTTCTACGTGGGGATCAGGGAGGCTTTCATGGGTGAAAAGGCTCTTAAACTACACTGGTCAGACAAATGACATTAGCAAATACAACAATGTTATTCAGCTGATGAGCAATTCACCAATCCCATGCTGTGGTCCCTGAAATAGGTATTTAGCCATCCCCATGAGACCACACACCCACATCAGGTGGGAGCACAGAACTGTACCATGCAGAGAACACGAGAGCCCCTCCACGGGCTTAATTCATTTGAACAATCCAGTTCTCAACCCTGTAGCTAGAAGGCTAAAGAGATTCGTTCCTCACCTGGGAAAACTGGGCAAAGCTGCGATCTGAAAACAAAGGCACATGTCCCAACAGCTCATGGCAGATGTCACTGAAAGACAGAAAGCACAGAGCTTAGAGACAAGGAGGGTACAAGACAAGCCAGACTCCGTCTTTCTATACAAAAAAAAAAAAAAAAATGATCGGGATGAAAGGGAGTAACTCATTTGGGCTTACGACCTCTCTCCTAAGAATAAATGACATGTATAAAACTTGGGGTCAGATGAGGCAAGGTACAAGAGAAAAGGAAGAAGGAGCAAGAAAAGTAAAGGACATGGCAGGGCACATCAGACAGAGGGTTCTTAGGTATATGCCCAGTAGGTGCAGAACAGAAGAGCCAATATTCCTATGGGCTTCTTCCTATACACCAGAGTGAGCTGTGGGTCATGAATACTTCCTATGCCAAGTTTTCATCTTGGTATTGACAAATCTGAGCAGATAAAATGTGCTCAATTATTCCCCATGGGAATTTTTTTTTAAAGATTTTTAATAGTGCTGTTCTTATTCTGGAGTGGGCAGCAGTCAATCTTGGAAGAAAACTTATATTTACTTAATACTTTGTATCAGGCCCATTAGGAACAGGTCTTTGCTGATTATAGAAATAAATGCTGTGGGCAGATGGTGGAAAGACCATCTGGGGTGTCCTAATGACTTTCTGTATAAATTGCTTAAGTTTGAGCAGACCAAAACAATAGCTAAATGCAAAAGTAAGCAGCATAGTGGCCAGCTATTCTCTACCTCCAGCCCAAACACAATCTAGGCAAAGAAAATTTAGAATCAGATAGGCCTGTTAAGAGGTATTGAGATAGCGTCCCACCACTAGTTCCTGTTCCCATATAGAGCTTGATAGTTCTGATTCCTATAATCCCTTTGGAATTTGAATTTGAAAGGGCTGAATCTTTGGCTCACAGGATGCCCAAATCTCCAATCCATATGGTCTATTTAGACAGAGAAAATCCTCTGAAGACCTGAGTTCTTCTCTTAGTATCAAACAATCAAATAGTCCAGGCAATTTGTTCTATGGATCAGTCCACAATGAACCCAAACCTCATTCCTGGAGCAGGGATAGGTGGCACTCGCTGTGGCTGGCAACTGGTGGCAGGAGGACAATACTCACGGTTCGGGTGTATACATGGGCTTGGACCCATGCCTGATGTACTGGGTGCAGTGGAAGACTCGGAAGGCCAGGCCACCCAAGAAGTCCCGAGAGGAAAGCAGGCCAGCCACAGGTCGGAGGCGGAAACCAGTGCAAGCTAGGAAGCAAAGGAGAAAGAAAACTCAGAGCCCCTCATAGCAGAGCCAGAGGGGCCTAAAGACCTTTACATAGGGAAGCAGTACACCCAGCTGTCCAGGAGCATGGGCGCTGGTGCCAAGCAGACTTGGCTTCAAATCTCTGCACCAACACATTCGAGCTGGGTGATTTGGGCCAAGTAAGTTCACTGCTCTGAGACCCCATTTTCTCATGTGCAAAATGTGAGTGAATACTTCCTGGGATTATTCTGAGACTCAAACGGCCTAATGAAGTACTTAGCACAGAGCCTAGCACTTTGGAAACATCCAATAAATTCAGCTTCCATTATTGTTTGTTAAAGTGGAACACTTATTCCCTACTCCTCCCGTTTCCAGGGTATGGAGGAAATTTTCACGCCACTTCCTGGAAAGGAGAAGTATGGAAGGGGCACTTCAAGCTTCTCTACTGTACCTCACACAGTCCACCCCATGAGGAGCAAAGTCATCTCTGCTTGGAGTCTTTGGGAAGAGAAATGAATATTTTCAATTCAACCCTTTCTTCCCTTTCTCTCTTGACCGTCTGTCCACAAAGGAGCACACTCTGGTCATGCAATGGACTATACACTGTGCCGGTGAACTGGCAAGGAGGTTCACCTCATCTAGGGTTAAAATAATAGGAAGTCTCTTGTGGCTGCACAGCTCCACACTCTCTAAGTTGTCTTTGTCAGTAATAAAGCTCTTTGGTTCCTATATCTATCCCTCAACTTATTTCAGACTTGGGAGAAGAATAATGATTACAACAATCATGATGCTAATAACACTGCGTATTACCTATCATATGTCAGACACTGTTCTAAGCATTTAATAATCACTAACTCATTCTCATAATAACCTTGTGAGGTAGATGCTCTCATTATCCCCATTTTACAGAGGGGAAGCAGAGGCACAGCGAGGTTAAAGTTCTTGTCCATGGTCACAGCTACAGACAGCCTGGCTTCAGAGGCTGTTCTCTTTGTTACTACTCTATAATTCTCCAGCTGCTAGTATTATTGTTTTATTCTTATTATTGGCCATGGCAACATGGGTAATTAGCCAAAGGTTGTCTTTAGAATCCCTTACCCCTCTTCCTATGTTTTCCAGACCTTCAGGGTAAAGTGTACTCTGCTTGAGCTCTCGTTCTCCTATTTATCTGAGAAGCAAAAACTCTCTCAGTGAAAGGGACCCAAAAGGTCATCTAGCCCATCCCCAGACTATCCCAGCTGCCACTTCTCTTCCTGCCACACAGTTTCCCAGGTCTCTTGCTCAAAAGCTGGCCCTATCATTTCCATATGGCTCCGAGGCATATAGAAACTTCTTCATTTCTATAAACCTGTCGTCTGCCTTCCCACTTTTCCTCATTCTACCTGGCACATAGTAAGTGTTTAATACGGGTTAGTTGATTGTTTTATTTTGGTTTTGCCGAATTAACACCTCTTGGCATAGAGAAAAACACTTACCTCTTCTGGAAATGATATGCAGAGGGCAGTCATCCCAATAATGTTATTCTCTTATTGAGTTATTCAGATTCCAATTCAGCCCGAACGCACTGAGCGCCCACAGCGCATGTAGCACTATGCTGGGTGCTTTCACCTGCAAGTCTTTGTCATTCTCACAATTTCCCCAGGAGAGAGGCTAAAAGGCTGACACAGACTCCATTTGACAGATGACTAAACTGAGATAGGTTCAGCCAACTAGAGAAGATCAAAGCAAGATTCATACCAGCTGGATGCACAGATTTAGAACTCAGGGCTCTCAGCAGCACTCCAGAAATAGCACATTTCTTACACAAATGCACACTGCAGACATCGCAGAACATAGCAGAGCCGCACGGAGAACCTGGACTGGGCAGCCTGGGCTTCGAGTATGAAAAAATATATACTTTTCAAGGGCATGGATAAGGCAAAATCCATGCTTAGTGCCTTTGGGGGATGGGAGTAAGAGTGAATTAAGAGTAGAGGCTAGAAAGTAGGCAGAGCACAGCAGAGAAATTGCATTTTTCCTAGGAGAATCAACCTGCGTGCATTGCCATAGACACACTCACACTGGCCTCTGGCCTTTCCTTTTATTCCTCGCCCCTGCCCCCATCACTTTTGACCTTCATGTGGGCTTACTTTGCAGAAATTGAGAAACCTCTTCCAGCTGGGGAATGTTATCTTCACGGAAACCACAGTACTTTTCCAGGAGTGGGAAAATGTGATTGTACTCGTAGCAGGCGTGGGTTTTATACAAGGACTTCAGGGTCCTAAACACCGTCCTCCATGTCTTCTTTTCTTCCTCTGTGTATTCCACTCGAGGGATGGGCTGCCCACTGGAATACAGGCACAAGATATTTGTCTCCAGCAGGCAGAGTGGAGGATAATGGAACATTAGCAAAGGGAGACGGGTCCAGAGTCTGTAAGGTGCCACCACCCAGACTCTAGTGGGTTTCATAAGTTATTAGAAAGAGGAAAATTCCACTTCTTGATGTAGGAAACATTCAACTGATTTGGTTAAGCAACAACTCAAGGTCTCACTTCACCAACTGTACCAAAGATTCCCTCTCACGCTGGGAAATCACTTGGCTTTTCTGTCTCCTATCTCTCCAAGGGTGGAAATTCACTTACCTTCAGGGGCCCAGTAGGTAAAGTAAATGTGGAAAGTAGCAAATAGAGATAATAAGAGAGTGGGGCTAAGACAAGTGAAGAATGCATCCTCTTTCTAAACAATGGCATCCAAGTTCAATTAAAGCATCCAAGTTCAATTAAAGTTTTGTATTTTGTCAACTAAAGCAATTACATCTGTGGGCTAAAGTGGATTTAATATGTGCACGATGAGTTTGAGACCCTTGTTTAGTAGTCATGTACTTGCTGGATTTGATATTTTGACCCCCGGTAAGTTATAAAGGTATTTAAATGCATGTTAGGTATAAGATCTGCCTACCTAGCTTCTTCTGCCATGACATGACAGAACTTCAAGAAGCTTATTAAAGTACATATGTTGGCCCTATCCCATAGATCCTGAATCCGTGGAAGAGGGGAGGACTCAGCAGATATCTAGATTCCAAAGAGCTGTGTTCTGAACAGTGAAAACAAATGAAAACTGAAGAAAGCCTGACTTCAAACACCAGTTGACTGTTCTTTGGGCTGCAGGCCTGTTTTCTAATAGGGTACGCAGTGTCTGGAACAAGGCAAGACTATTACCTGAGGACAGTGGATCATTATCAGGCTCCAAACCAGGGCCCTCTTGCCCTTTCAGAATTGTAGCTCATCCAAAGACATGAAAACAAAGTCACTGTTATGTTCTACCAAAAAGTGGGAAGGGATTAAGGGGGAAAAACAGATTTTTTTGCTTAAGCACTGAAAGTAAGACAAGATCAGAAGGTCCTGCAATGGCCCATGGGGATTGTAAAAAAATATATATCGGGTAAGCCCCTGCCTAAGGATGCACCATTATTTCAGGGCTAAGTTCTGATGAAGGAAAAAAATGGGCTTTGGAAATGGACAGAGGTGGGTTCAGTGCTTGGCTCTGCAATTTCATAGCTGAATGGCCTACCTTGGGCTAATTATCAACTGATCAGTACACTGTAATTATTCTATAATTATTCTGTAATTATTCTATAATTATTCTATAATTCTATAATTCATGATGCATGAGTTTGATCCCCATTTGGAACAATTATTAGGAAGGTGCTAGAGACCCGATTGTAAGGGCTGTTGGCATGGAGGGTGGCAGAAGCCAAGAAAGAGGACCAAAGCTGAGTCCTGAAAGGTGTTCCGATTTCTGGGGTCAGAGGAAGAGGCCAGAGGAGATTGAGAAGAAAGTTTACGAAGGAGGGAGAGAAACCAGCAGAAGGTAAACTATATGGAGAATAGCAGTCCCCTGGCTCTGAGTTCACAGTCACTCAGGAAAGTGGTTGAGAATGATTCTGAGTTCAAAACCAAAGCATGCTACCGACAAGTATGTGACTCTGGCAAGTTACTGAATTGTTTTAAGCTTTAACTTTTCCATCAGGAAAATGGAGAGTTATTATTAAGGCTAAATGAAATAATGTAAAGAACGCATTTAGCAAAGCCCCAGATATAGCAAGGAGATAATAAGTATGATCTATTATTATCGACTAGCTGAAGAAAGACTCTTGTCTGTACCTGATGGTGTCCACCTGAGTATGCTGGGGCAAGGATGGGAACAGGAGAGAAATACTGCCATGTTCTGTGAGGCCCACTTGCCATAAACCAAGTCCCATATGGGCCTAAGTCTGACCAAGGTCATCCCAATTCTAGGTCCTTCTGCTATGAGGAGTCATTCAGTGAAGGAACTTTTCTCATTTGGAAGTCTTTCCATTTGGAAGGTGATTTTGTATTGAGTACGCAGAGCCCTATGTCTTTCATCTCCTTTACCTCCCTTGTATTCTATCAAAGGGGTTAAAGGACTATTACATCAGTGTTCCGGTCACCTGTTCAGCTTCTTCCTGTGCACATCTTGTCTTTTCTCAGGCCCTAACCTCAGTGATGGAGCTCAGGCCCCAAACACCAAGTTTCCCATGGTCGCATCTCTGAAGTTCCTGATGGCTCAAAATAGCAAAATATATTTGGAATTTGCATTTTCCTTTGGCTAAAATAGCATAGTGGAGGAGCATAGAATCCCAGACAGAAAAAAAAAAAAAAAAGAAACTCATTCGAAAATCACCCTTTGCAGCTGGGCCACATCAGATAAAAGCAGAACAGTGAGGCCTGCCTGGCTTGCCTGCAGCCTCACATGGTTCATCATTTCGGTAAAGCAGCCAACTCCCTCTTGAATGTAAATGATTCTCTTTTTTGCCTTCTTCCATGTTTAATGTGGAGAATACCGGAGGCTGTTTTATTCAGGGCTGAGGCCTCTTATAATTACTTCAGACATCACTACATAATTATACAGCAAAACTTGGGAGAGAGCTGGGCCCCAGCAGAGTGGGTAATTTTGTTTGGTCTAGCAGCATTTTTTTTAAAAAACACATGTTGTTCAAGGGAGGGTTTAAACACACACACACACACACACACACACACACACACACACACACACATACACACACACAAGCAGGACTCTCCATGCTAGTATTTTCCAACCTTGGGTAAGGAAGAGGTAGGCTAGGAGTATGCTCTTCTCTCTTGCCTCCCAACAATTAATGCAGACTTACTGTCGGTACTTGTAGGCTATGTCAGCAAAATACTTCCGTCTTGTCCGGTACACAGGATCTTTAAAACCCTAGGAGAAAGCAGACACTCAATATCTCCAGGCTTTGGAGGGAGAGGCCTGGCAGACCTGTGCATGCTTTGAGTTGGCGCACTGAATCTTGCGGTGCATCTCTCCTTCCCCTGATTATACCCTGAAAATAAAGTCTTACTAAACTCCAGTTAAGCTCGCCCATCAATACTATGAGTGACTTAGTATTAGCAACACCTTCATTTCAGTGTGAGACTCTGTGCCATGGGATTCCAACATACAAACAGTGTAGTTTTTAAGGAAATCTCAACCACAGCATTTCTAATTTGTAAATTTTCTAAATTAAGCAAAATCGGTGGGATAGATGTCTATGATGAAGATATAGTCTTCACTAAGTTTTTGATCAATGGTATGTGTCTAGCACTACCTCCTAACTTCTGAAGACAAATAATATGTAGTCACTTCCACTGCCATTTTTAAAAATACCATTTATTGAGTGCCTGCTATGTGCCAGTCTGTGTGTGCTAGGAAATTATTTTGTTTATAACTCTCACAACAAACCTGTAAGGTAGACCAGTATGTTTATCTCCTTCTTTCCAGAATAAACAGTGGCTCAGAGAAACAGAGTCAAGAGAACTCAGGCCAGGATTTGAATCACCCAGACTCATGCTCTTTTCTCTACCCATCAGCAATTGTTAACCTTTACAGCTTGGCAAGGGCTCAACTAACTGAGAAATCTGTTTCAGTACATAAAGAGGATAATAATTTTTTCTCCTCTGAGGTGGACTTGCAGGCAGCCTTGCCCTAATAATTCATAAGCAGCACATTTCTGAGTGAAAGAGACAGAACAGTATGGGATTGACATAAAAACATACACATAGACCAACAGAACAGAATCAAGAGCCCAGAAACAAACTAATGCATGTACAGTCAACTAATATTTAACAAGGAAGTCAAAAATTTTCAATGGAGAAAAGATAGTCTCTTCAATACACGGTATTGGAATACACCATTATTCACAATATCCAAGACATGGGAACAACCTAAGGGTTCACAGATGAATGAATAGATAAAGAAAACATGATGTGTATATATGTGTGTGTGTAATGGAATATTATTCAGCCGTGGAAAAGAAGGGAAAAAACCTTCTGACGATATGGATGGACCTCGATGGCATTATGCTAAGTGAAATAAGTCGGATAGTCAGATAGTGAAAACAAAATTTGTATAATCTCACTTACATGTGGGATCTAAAAAAAAAGCCAAATTCTTAGAAACAGAGTAGAATTGTGATTGCAGGAGCCTGGTTGGTGGGAGTATCAAGGAGAGGTCGGTCAAAGGGTATAAACGACCAGTTAATTACAAGGAGAATAAGTTCTGGGATCTAATGTACATCATGGTGAGTATAGTTAACAAAACTATATTACATACTTGAAAGTTGCTGGGAGAGTGGACCTTAAATGTTCTCAGCACACACACACACACACACACACACACACACACACAGGTAATTATGTGAGATGATGGATGTGTTAACTAACATTATTATGATAATCATTTTGCAATATATATGTGTATCAAATCATCACATTGTACACCTTAAATTTACACACTGTTATTTTTCAATTGCATATCCAATTAAGCTCGTATTTTATATATCAAAAAAGACATTTTTCAAAAAAATTATTGTAATCTGAATTTTAAAGAGCCTGATGTCATCACTGTAAAATTTTGTTTTGTTCCCTTCAAGCATTTCCAAATTAGCTGTGCCATCTAACACTTCAGCAATTTCTCTGTCCCAGCATCCTTCTAAACTAAAGCATTAATGAATCAAAAATAAAGACATCATGGAGCATAATATTTAAAAAGATTTTTTTAAAGGATAAATATTCCTTGGTTTTCAGATACTGTTTTTTGTTTTGGTTGGCTGTATGTTGTTGTTATTTGTTTGTTTGTTTCTTTTCCTAAATCAGGGCCTTCAGTAATTC
>NW_006437736.1:6552422-6607441 GCF_000325575.1 Pteropus alecto | reverse complement strand
ATATTATATTATATTATGTTATATTATGTTATGTTATATTACATATAATATCATTTCATCTGAGAATCTGTAGCATAGAATCTGGCATACGGAAAGAACTACAAATACTTGTCAAAGGAGGAAAAGAAAGAAAGGAGGGGGAAGGAGTTTCTTAGTTTATTTTCTAGGATACATTTCGAGAAATAGAAAAATTCAAATATTTCGCACTGAAAAAGTAAAGTAAAATTATGATACACTTTTCATTCCGAACTTAAGTTCCAGATAAATTAAGTGATTATAGGTTTAGATAAGAGTCAATGACATGATTTGTTTTCCTTAGAGCACTGAATGGTTTTGAATCATTAATTACAGGTAGAAAAGCTTAGGAATCTTAAAACTTAAAACTACTATAGGGTCCACTTTTACTGGGTGAAGATAAGTTGCTTTGGGATGATGTGATAAAAACAAAATGGGCACCATGATTTGATTTCCAAACAGCACTAACACACCCTTTTATGAACCTGTCTACTGGGCTAAATGAGGAACACATCTCCATACTTAGAACTCACAATATAAATGGTAACGTTTGCCAATCATTAAGGCTTGACTGTTATAATCAACCTTAAAAACAAGTCTTATTTAACAGTCAGTAGAAAATGGCTTTCTCCAGCCCCTAAGTATGAAGTGTAAACTTTTGCACTTGTAAAGCGTTTTGGAGAACATCTATATATTGTGATCTAGATCTGAGAAGTGCGAAGCTCATAGAGCCATTTGCCCAAGGCCCTTAACTGCAGAATCAGTATGTCCACTCAGGATTTCTGCTTCAACCCAAGCTGGTGAGTGGAGGTTTGAGGGTTAAGGCGGGAAAGGGAGGAAGCAAGAGAAGAATTCTTGTAACCAGTGGATTTCCACCTCATCATGCTGCCTCCAGACATGGGGTGCCCATGACAATTTCTCTTCCTCATTTGACTCTTTAATCTGTAATGTACATTGTCTAGATGGTTTAAATATTTTTTCATCCATGAAAAAAACGCTTAACATAAAGTTGTATATCCAGTAAGTATCAACTATACCAGAGGAAATGTATAAATATGTAAATGAAATGATGGAAGAAACATTTTATAATCTAACAAATGTTATGAAAATGAGAACTCGTAACTGCTTTATTCTTCTGTACTATTTATGCTTTTGAAGTTTTCAACTGTGAATGCGGATTTTGTTTATAATTGGAAAAAAGTAAAATAATAGTAAAAATTCATCTCAAATCATATGAGAAGTGACAGCATATTTATACATTGAGACATGTCAACATACACACACATAATATATCACACAGATTTTCTATAAGGAAGGTTTCTAACCATTGTCATTTCCGGCTCAAAGTTGCTAAGTTTATTATCAGCCTGCAATGGGTCCCCACCAACTAAGGTGCATGATCTTTAGACTTTTGCCCTCTGTGACCAGTGAAAGAAAGCTGTAAC
Source organism: Pteropus alecto (assembly GCF_000325575.1). Lineage (NCBI taxonomy): Eukaryota > Metazoa > Chordata > Mammalia > Chiroptera > Pteropodidae > Pteropus > Pteropus alecto. The sequence goes on along the minus strand of NW_006437736.1, from coordinate 6,605,981 downwards.
CTTGAAGTCCATCTCTCAGGAATTTGGCCTTTTTAGGGGGAAAGGGGCTGCCAGGTGACCACAGGGCCTCAGCAGCCATATGGACTACCCTCTGAATTAAGCTACAGTTGGTGATGACTAATCATCCTGTCTCAATTTAGACTAATAGCAGCAATTTCAGTAGCACTGCATATAATTTATTTATAATCACCCTGTCTCAATTAAGCTAATAGCAGCAATTTTGGTTGCACTGCATGTAACCAAGTATGTTTTGACAGGAAAATATATTGTTGGTGAAGGAGTGATGAGGGGAAAGGGGAAGAGGGGAGGAGGGTTGGAAGAAAGTAGAGAGAATTCTCCACGATGCGAAGTTATAATAACACCACTTGCAGTCTACATGTGATCACTCTTCTTAATCCCAGAATTTTTGTCACCTGAGTGTGTCATTTCTATAGGGGTTTGGGGGAGAGAGTAAATATATGGAAAAGTTTTGTGAGTATTCTAGACTGAGATGTCTACTCCATCATTTCTTGATATCATGGCTGAGGTTAACCCTCAGAAATGCTATCTTTAGACTAGAAAGAACGGGGGCGTGGCCTGAGGTCGGTCAGTTCACTTCTCACAGCTTTAGTTTCTGCATCAGTAAAGTGAGGCTTTTCATCGTAGCCACCTCAGAGTGTTGGGTGAATTAGATTAGGTAATGCACGCAGGGCATCAAGTAAAATTCTGAGCATAAAAGAGACACCCAAACAACGATCCATTTATGCAAAATGGGGGAAATCCAAAAGCTGAGAAGTCTGGTCCAGAACATAAAAAGGATAGGCTCTGGAATGGGTCATTGAGCCCCATCACCCATCCTTGGCCTTTTTAAACAGCATCTGTAGAATTCTTACCTTGCTATTTATATTTGATTTGGCCAACAACGAGAAGCATTTTTAAAGTACTTACCATTGCCATCTTGTAGACACTGGCCAAAGATTTGCAAACTAATAGACAAAGGCAGCGCTGACCATGCCCCCTCCCCTTGCCCACTCTGCACTGCTGGCCACGGCCATCACTAATGAGGCCAAGAACCTATTCTGGAAAGGATTCAGGTACCCGGTTGCCCAGCTCAGTATCCTAGGTCCATTGTTTTACTTCTCTCCTCCTTTCTTCCTTCACATTTAATAATCAATTTTTGTCCATCCTTCCTTCCAAATATCGTGAGTCTGTCCTTTTTTTACTTTATTCTCACTGCTACACCTTAATTCAGGGCCCCATCATTTCTTGCCTGGATCACAATAACTGCTTTCCATGTGTCCTTTCTCTGTCACCTCTCTACAAACCCAAATCCCCATTCACGTCAGCCCAAGAAGACTTATAAAATGCAAATCTGGTGGGGTCACTCCCCTCCTTAAAACCTTTCAATGGCTTCTCATCACTTTTAGGATAAAATCCAAAATCCTTAACATAGTCTAGAAGGCTTTGTGTGATCTGCCCTGCCTACGTTTCCATCTCTGTGCTAAACGACAATTGCCCGCATATTAGGTCTCCAAATTTGTCCAATGGTCTTATTTTAATTATTTAAACACGCCATGCTTTTTTCCACATTGAGGCTTTCACACATGCTGTTTCTCCTCTGGTTGAAATAGTCTTCCCCACTCTCTCAGACCCATAAGCTATGACTTGGCCTTTCCATCTTTGTGTATACTGTACGTTGAGAGACCTTCCTTGATTTTTCCAAAGTTTATTGGTTTTCCTTCACAATACACTCTCTCAACATCTTCAGTGTTTCTCCTTTTAGACAATTATTATACTCACTAATACTTATTAAACTCAGGAATCTGTTTGTCTTGTCACTGGATTTTCAGTGCATGGCATACTTGGCAGATTCCCAAGTAAGAGCTGTTAAAAAAGTTATACAAAACTTAGGCAAAAAATTACTGTGTGCCTTTTCAAAGTCAGATTAGATCACTGTTTAACAAGCTCCCTCTGGGGGCACGTATATTTGTTTGACATGCAATATACTGCTTGGTAAGGTCCAAACTCTTCAAAGTTGGATGCTGACTAACGAAAGGTTGATATCGGAACATACTTATTTTATGGTCCAGTTGCAAATGACTTCTGACCAGTAGAAAAGAGAACACTCACAGTCATGGTGTCGTTGCCTTACGAGATATTCATAATTTGCTTGGCCGTCTTTGCGATCTTATTCTGGAGTTCTATTTCTCAGTGACCATATATACTTTGGCCTCTGGCGTCCTCCTTTGCACCATCTTTGTCATCTTGCTGGGCCCCTTGGTCCTGAGTCAATGAATTTTTGACAGATGTTCATACACACGTACCTGTATGTATGTCTGTTGTTTCTAACTCTTTGAAAGTGGTGCTTTGACAGAGCAATTTAGCAGGAGTGCAAGAAGTCTGATGACTCGACTAGCTGGTAGATCCTTAGAATATCTTCTGACAGGGCCCTCAGATGGAGGAGTTTGGGTGGGAGGAAGGAAGAGGAAGGGAAAGAAGTATTCGAAATATAGTCCTGCTCTTGGGGAAGAGCAAGGCTTTTGTTGGTGAGTAGGAAAACTGAACGCCTTGAAAGGCTGCAAAGCAACTTGAGAGACTGGGATGAAATAACACAGAAGAGCAGTTATGCTGATTGATGTTTTTCTCCTCCATAAAGCCCCTTCCAGTGCAGGTCTTCACCTAGACACTGGTGCAGGTGTTAGGGAAAGTAAAATAGGGAGCTCTGGGGTTGGGGTCTGTGTGATAGGGGCCGCTGGTCCTCCCTGAGGTCTGTCCCCTTCCTTTTTTTCAGACAGCACTACTGAAATACTTGTCTCTTTTGCAGTTAGTAGTGGCCCTGAGACTGAGCTGTAGTCAACGAAATTTGAGTGAGGGGATGTGAGTCACCTTCAATCCTCCGGGAGCAGTTTCCACTCTCTCTTCTATGCATTGGCAGGATGCAGAGGGCTCCAAGGACTGGGAGGAGGGTGCAGCCATTACGTGGAAGGAGACCTGATCTCTGGACGACAGTGTGGAGCGATTTCCCTATTGACTACACTGGAAATAAACTTCCACTGGGTTAAGCCATGGAGATTTAGGGGCTGGTTGATAAGCAGTTAGTCTATCTTGGTGGCTAGAGAGCTTAACTCAGATCTCCCTCTTTCCAGAAGTCCTCCCTAACCATTCCAGTCCACAGCGGCCTCAGAACTGATAGCATACACTACGTGACTCATTAATTCTGTACCTTTTTTGCCCAAACTGTATTACCCAAACTGCGTTCCATGGAACACTACCATCATTCAGGATAATGTTGCTAAAGGTTAAAAAAAAGGTTCCTTGGGTAAATAAGTTTGAGAAATGTTAGGTTAAATGGGTTTTCACTTTTGGAGGACTTTCCAAAGCCTCTAATGAGATGACAGGACTTGTAAATGCTGGAAATGGAGTTCAAGCACACAGCGCTTCTCCCTTTGATCATGAGATTCTGTTTCACAGACTGTAGTTTAGGAAATGTGAATATGACCCCTTCACTTGTATAGATATTTTATGCCTCCTGTGACATTTAAGTGATAAAGCGGTGAATTTATTTTGATCTGATGCTCTGTGCTCAAAGTATAAATCACAATGCATACAGTTCTAAAACCATTGGGCCTAGGGAACAGGCAGGTAGGTGGAAGGTTTTCGGGAGTCAAGATATGTGGGTTGGGCCTTAAAAGGTGCATAAAGTTTCTCCCGCAGGGAAAAAGCAGGTGGGAGGATAAGGAAAAGCATCCCAGGCACAGGAAACAACGTTTACAGGAGCCCGGAAGCCGGGAATGGTCAGAGAAAAGAAAGTCACTTTTAGAAATGGAAATCAAACAGATCCACTTGGATTCTGCCTTCTAGGTTTACGGTTTTACCCTAGTCCCGTCTGCCATCCCTTTGGGAAGTGTAGACACCCCTCCTCCCACAACCCCACAACAGGAGGTCCCTGGAGAGCAGGGATCCCGTTCTATTAATCGTTTCCACCCCGCATCCTGCACATGGCCTGGGACACAGCTCACAGACACGTGAGGCCACACTACCCTCTCTGAGATTCCTCATCTGAAACTGAGATAGTACAACCTTCCCAGGGGTTATAACATTTAAATTTTTTAAATGCAGGTCAAGTCTTTAGCCAGCGCCTGGCACACAGTCCGTGCTTAAGCAATGTTATCCCTAAATATCATTCACTTAACAAATGTTTGTGGGAAGGAGAAAGGGAGCGGGGATGGAGGGAAGGCAAGAGGCTGGCGACGTAAGGAGAAAGACGAGGTAGACAGAGCGAAGTACCGCGATCCTACTTCATTTCCCCACTTCGCGAACCCTGGAAGACGATGCCCTTTACCCTGTGTTTCGGGAATAGTCCTTCCCTGGCCTCATTTCTCAGAGTGGCTGTTTTGGAGACCTCGAAATGAGATGTTGGGTCAAACGTCAGTACATACTGCCAAGAACCAGAGGTCAGGGGAAGACGAGAGCATCCGGAAAGCCAGGGCACAGGGCGGAACAGAGGGTTCTTTCAGCAAGAACACCCGCCCGCTCCTCACTCACTGAGGCCAGAGCCTGTGGGGCCTGGAGGGCTGTGGGGAAGCTCCCCAAAAGGTTTACTCTGTCCTTGGCCCATCAATTCCTGGATCTGATGAGAAGTCACAGGAAGGAACAGAAAGAGCCTGGCCTCCTCATCAGGAGGACTGTGTACCTGATAAATTGCATTTTTATGATAAAATCCAAGACACAGAGAGGCCAGGGAGCCAAAGACATGGGCTGGATCTGTAAGGAGAAGTTAATTCCAGAGTTTTAAGACCAGCCCTATCTGCTCCTGAGGTGACACAAGGACAGAGAGGGAAATGGCCACGTCTATGGACTGACCTCTTCTGCCTCTTCCCCAAATGAGGGACGTGCGTCGGGGCAGGAGGACTGGAGGTTGGTCGGAAGAGAAAGGACCCCTATGGGCTGATCCCACAGACTGAGTCCAAGGCAGCCGGACAGCTTTTCCGGAGAAACGGTACCTTTGGAGATGTCTTGTTCTCTGGGCCCATAGCCAGGAGGCCCCAGAAAGAGACCCGTCAAAGAAGACAGCTCATAACCTACTCGAATGTGAAGACTCATATAGATGTGAGGAGAATCGGACCTCTGATGAAATACAGACACTCCCATTGGGCAAAACTAAACCATTGTGAATGAAAATGGCTTTCAAGTCATTTAAAGATTAAGGGAACCATTTGCCTGGGTGAAGAATTAAAGATAGTCAGCATGATGGTGGCACTTCTCACCCAGAGAAGTAGTCAGAACTGGCCCCGAGCCAGCCTGGGTGCCTACCTCCCATCCCCAGGACCCTCTGCTCCAGAGAAAAAGAGGATAAAACCCTCCCACACTAGTCCTCTACCCAGAAAGCATTAAAGGGCCCACTGCCCTGCCCACAGGACGCAGGACAATCGGAGTCCTCCGTCTGGTACGTCAGACCTTTTCAAATCTAGTCCTCACACCTAACACACCCATCCACCATTCTAAAATAGTCCAGATACTTTCAGGACCCTGAGACGCTGCATATACTGTTTCCTCAGCCTGTAATGCCTCTCATTTCCTTCTTCGACTAGAATATTCTACTCAATTTGTTAAGATCCAGTTCCAATGTCACCACTTTCCATGTCCAACTGGCCCTGGCAGAGTTGTTAGTATAGTTTACTGTTTCCCAAGCACTTGAATTCAGCCTCTGTAATTTTAGAAAGTCAGAAGTAAAGATGATTTGTGTATATGTGTAAGGGTGTGTGTACACACACCCTTACACATATTATACGTAAACAATAGTTTCTGCACGGTAATCCATATTTGTTTCAACAATAATAATAACTACAATGGTGATGATACGTAGGTAGGCACTCAATAAATGATTATTGTACAAGCAAACAAATGAAGACACATTGCTCGCGATGGGAGTAGGGGGTGTAGGGGGGCGGGCAGAAAGCATCTCATCTGCAGGGCCATGGACTCACGGGGTGGTCTGCATCCAGTTCTGCTCCGTAGCTGAGAATCTGGTTGGCAAATCGGTCCAGCTCCTGAATGGTTTTCGGGAACCAGGGCACTGCAACATAGAAAGGCAAAGTCCTGAGCAGCAGACCAGCGGACCAGTCCTTACCCACCTTACGGCTAAAAGTTTATATCCTTTTACCAACCTCTCCCTATTTCCTCCACCCCCAGTCCTGGGCAACCCCTTATCTACTCTCTGTTCCTATGAGTCTAACTTTTTTTAGGTTCCACATATAAATGATACTATGCAGTATTTGTCTTTCTCTGCCTTGCTTATTTCACTTAGCACCTTGGAAACTAATTTTAAAACATGTTCCCAAATACATTCTCTTTCCAGATTTTCTCCGAATTATCTCAAAAGGCATCTCCTTCCTATTATCACGGTAGGACAGTTTTTGACATTTTTCTTTAGCAGCAAAATATTATATGTAACCCCAGAACATAAAGCAGATAAAACCAGAGCTGTTCTAGCATAAGCAAGGATGAGTCCTTGCTGTCACATCGTTCTGTCACATCTCCCTCTCAAAGGCCTCAGGCATCCGGGCAGCTTTTGATGCCAAAGCCATTTTGAAAGCCACTCGTGAAGCGGAATGAATGGCGTCTGCTAGGCCGGGATCTGACAATGCCTGGCAGAACCTGAACAATCCGTGGGCTTGCGTTTGGAGCAGCACAGTGGAGGTGGGTCCTGAGCTGTGTGGCCTGTAGACACTAGGTTTTACAGAGAGAGGGACCCTGGGGGTGGAGCAGGTGGGAGCACTCAAATCCCTGGGGCCGACAGGAAAGAAGGTGCTCAGGAGGTGGAGTTGTCCCAGGAATGAATGGAGATTAGGACAGTTAGGTGCCTGAGGTCCTTACTTTGGTTCACCTTAAGGTCCATGAGGGCAGGAACCATGAGTGCATTGTATTCGAGGTACACAGAGTAAAGTGATTTGTGTATATGTGAAAGAAGGAGAGAGAAAAGGAAGAAAAAGAAGAAAGGAAGGGAGGGAGGAAGAAAGGAAGGGAGGGAGGAAGTCCGCTTGTGTGAACATGTGAGGCATTAACAGCAGTGCCGTCATCCACGAGTGTCCACTCTGGTCTAGCTGCCGTTTCTGAAGTATCTCCCAAACTAGGAAAGTATTACGACTCCTAATGTAAAGATGAGCAACTGGAGGTCTGAAAGCCTAAGTTACGATGTTAAGATCACACAGGAAGTCAGAAAGTGATAGATCCAGAAAAAAATCAGAGAGCAAAAGTAGACATGGTGGAGGCCCGTGAGCTGAGCCCAAGGCACCCCTCACTCCCCTGAAAGGAAGTTTAGGTGAAAAGATGCTGACCTTGCAGCCAGTCAGGTCTGGCTTAGGATCCAGCCTCTACCTACCTACTTTCCTCTCTGTGCCTCAGTCCTAACTCTGTAAAAATGGGAATAATGGCAACAGCAATAGGAAAAGCAGCAAGCACTTTTGAGGCCTTACCATGTGCCAGGCACCGTGCCAGGCATTTTCGGTGGAATGCCTCTTTTAATGTAAGAATTATAGGCAAAGGTTGCAGCCCAGTTCTGGCCTATAAGAGGGAGCTTGCCTTTTCTTGCATGTTATTTCTGATTCTGGCCCAGCTCAGGTCGGGCAGGAAAGAGCATGCACGCCATCTAGTGGCCAGAGTATGGAAATGTCATCCATGATCTATATAGAGGAGCATCAGGCAAGAACCAGTCACTTTCCACGAAACAAGATGCTTATCTCAACAGCATTAATAAAGGTCGATGTCAGTGATAAAAAACTGAGTACTGTTCTAAATATTTTCCCTATGAAGTGGGGATGATTGGTCTCCCCATAGTACAAATGAGGAAACTGAGGTAGAGAGAAGTTAAGTGCCAAACCCAAATACACACACTGCTAGGAAACAGCAGAGCCAGGATTCAAACTCAGGCCCAGCTGACTCTGTGGTCTCAGGTCTTGACCTTGAATCCATCCTACTGTCACAGGAAGGTGACAAAGCACGGTGGTTGGCAGGACTGGCTACCTGATTGTCCTTGCGATTCCTCACCTGAGGTTTCCGTGCCCCTAAGGCCCAGCCCACTTCTCAAGACAGACTCCCTGTAACAATGACAACAGAAGCAGACATCGTAGTAGCAGTTCTGGCCAGCGCTCACTGAGCACTTGCCACGTGCCAGGCGTTGTCCTAAACACTTTCATGTACCGCCTCACCTAATCCTCGTAACAGCACCGTGAGGAAACTGAGGAACGGGGAGGGTAAGTCTCTTCACAGACCTCCTTGGTCCACCTTGGAGTCTAGGTGAACTCAGCACATGCTCTGCTCACCTAACATGGAATCTGGCTGCCCACTTTGTCTCCTGAACTTCTTGCCAAGCTTTCCTTTCTTCGTGAGTACAGAGCCTTGCACAATGGACTCTGTCATCAGCACTAGAAATGGGGTCTGTCCCTTACCCAGGTGTGGAAGGACTTGAGAAAGGACATTCCATTGTAGTCAGCCACCTCTGAGACCATCTCTGTTTCCCTGTCACTTCATTTCCAAGGCATCCCTTTCCCACTCATTAATCATCCAACTTTTGCTTAGAAATCATCCATAATTCTGGCAATAACAGCTCCTGTCAGAGATAAGACAAGCCAGCCCTTTCTTGCTGTACCACTTTCTGACTCCGGGGACCCTTCAACTTGCCAAAGGGGATCCCACATATATGTATTGAGCAGCTACAACTACCTAAGCACTGGACAGTAGGGGGTGAGTACAATGGAGTTGTCACCCCCGTTGTGCTTATGTTCTAGTGGGAGCAACAAGAAATAAGCAATAAATAAATTTAAATACATCCCAATGCCAGAAAGTTCTTGAAGAAGGAGGAAGCAGTGTAAGGAGATGGAGAGGGATGGGATGCTATTTTGTATGACATCTTATGACTCTAGACCCCAGGGTGATGGTCTTGGCTACTCCGCACTGCTTTGCCATCACCCAAGGGGATCTGGGATAGCCAGGGTCCATCATTGGTCTAGAGCTGGTTCCCTGTTTGTCACAGGGAGAGTCAGTCCAGCAGTGATTAAGGGACAGGGGAACAGAGCCACACAGCTTACACTGGAATGCTGTCTCTACACTTACTAACTGTGGTACCCAGAACAAATTATTAAACCTCTCTGTGCCTTAGTCTTCCTAGCTGTAAAATGTGGATATAATGGTGCTATAAAGTACTACTTTATAGGAACAATATGAGGTTAGATGAGTTACTAAATGTGATTTGCTGAGAACAGTACTGGCACATAGTAAACACAGTTGACCTGTGAACGACAGTTCGGGCTGCACGGGTTCACTTACACACGGATTTTTTCAATAAACAGTATAAATGTATTTTGTCTTTCTTATGATTTTCTTAGTAACATGTTATTTTCTCTAGCTTACTTTCTTGTAAGAATACAGTATATGATACGTCTGATATACAAAATACATGTTAATTGACTTTTTGTTATCATTAAGGCTTCCAGTCAACAGTAGGCTGTTGGTAGTTAAGTGTGGGGGAGTCAAAAGTTATATGCAGACTTCTGACTGTGCAAGGATCAGTGTCCCTAACTCCAGATGTGTTCAAATGTCACCTGTACTATTACTGTTCAGCTGCAAGCTCCAGGAAATTTTTTTTTTCTTTACTCTGCCCTTAGCTCAGCATAGCATAGAAAACAGAGTAGAAAGTCTTCCGGCGGGGCCAGAAAGTCTGCCACTTACTTTTTGTGTGTGTAACTGAGCAAGTATTTCATCTCTCAGAGCCTTAGTTTTTCATCCATAAAATAAACAAAAACTATCTATATTATTGCATTTTTGTATGAGTTAAATACTACAGCAAATGTGGCACAGCAACTGGCTCACAGTAAGCGCTCAGTGTTAACCATTAGGATGACAAAAATTTTAATGATGATGATAAAAAAAAGAAGTAAGGAAGAGGAAGAGGAAAGAAAGGGGACCAGAGTCAGCAAGGTGGTGGTCAGCCCAGCTCTGATATGGACAGGCTTTCTAATCTCGGGCCTCGGTTTCCCCCTCCATACAATGCGGGTTGTTGGATTCACTTGTTACTTGTTACTTTTATGGGTTTCACATCCTGAGACCAGTGGAATACCTGTGAAAGGCTAAGACCAGCCATAGGACACACGAAAATACACTTCCAGTTCAATCCATGTGTCCGCCTCACTTGTTTCTGGGAGTATAGTTACTACATTTGTTCAGCTCCCAAAATGCATTGCTTCTACCACTTCCCTTTCTCCTCTCACTGAAGAAAGAAGGTTCTACTCCACAGACAGAAGGAAGCCTTTTTGCCCCCACCTTGATTCAGAGCTCTGAGTGCTTGCTGTTCCCTCAGTGAACGCCAGAGGGCAGCAGAACCAGCATAGTATCAGCTCTGAGTGACTTTTTTTTCCCCTGCTCCTCCAAAGGGAAAACATTAGACTTATCCGTGGAAGAAAAAAAAAAAAAAAGTCAGAGAACTTGAGAAGTTTGCAAAGACTCAAAGAATTCGAGTCTTGTCAAAGAAGAGACAATGGTCAAAGCAGCTGAAGCAGACTGTTGTCACAGAGGGATCCTCAAGCCCCACTGGGAGGGGTGCTCACCCAAGTCCAGGGGCTTCCAGTGGCTTCTGGGCCATGTGTCATCATTCAGAAAAGGCTCAGAACACAGCAGGCTGGAGAAGTGGCAAAGCTTGGTGGCTAATCACAGGCTCTGGAGCCAGATTGCCTGAGTCCAAATCTTGCCTCTGCTGCTTCATATCTTTGGGACTTTGGGCAAATTATTAAACTTCTTTGTTCCCCAGCGTCCTATCTGTAGAATGTCTATAATAATAGTAGGTACTTCTGAGTGTATGAGGATTAAATCAACTAATGCTTGAATAGTGCATAGAACAGTGCTTGGTACGTAGCAACTGCTTTATAAGTATTTGGTGGTATTATCCTTATTATATTGCAGAACCCAAGTGACAAGGAGTGACAGGCCCAGTGCACACTCTCCCCAGGCAGCGGCCCAGCCCTACCTTTGAATCTATTCCTCAACTCCTCAGACCTCGGCTGATGTTAAGGCATCGTCTCCTTGGGTACAACCTATATGTCATCTGGGTAGAAGGAAGACCTGAGGCAGGCCTAATGATTCACCAGCCGTCACCTTAGAGAGCAGGGACAAACCTTAAGGAAATGAGACCCAGGAGAGGCAAGTTCCGGGTGTTGGGGATGAGGGATCAAGGTCCTGACATGCTTCACTTCCCGGGGAAGAGGTGACCTGAGCAAGACTAAAGCAAACAGTGTGCGGGCACCAAGTGCTCAAGGCAGAGAGACTACAGAGGACCCCAGACCAAACTTCTACATTTGTGTCTCTACGTTCTATGCTGAGCAAAGGGTACGAGCATCCTGGATTGGAAGCCAGTAGGTCTACGTTCAAGTTTTCTCTCTCCCAGCCACATGCTGTGACTTCAAGCAAATCACTTGATGGGTGATTCTCTAGCTTCTCATCTGTGAAACAGGATAGGAAGCCAATCCCTCACCAGCCTCCTGGGTTGAGGTGAGAAGCAATTGACTCACAGGTTGATCCGCGAGGTCGTTACACTTAAAACACACACACGCATATCCACACACACGTCCACACCCCAGGGACACTTGTCTAGTTAGGTAAGTAAGGCCACACAGGCCACTGGTGGCCGGGCTGGAGTACACAGTCCTCTACAACTGGGCTGGAGTACCTACTTGTGTCTCAGTCCTCTACAACTGGGCTTTTCCAATTTCCCGAGCCAAAAAATTATAGCTACATTTTTTTCCCTTTAAAATTCCATTTGTCGAGAGCTTATGATGCACCAGACACTGTGCTGAGAGCACTTCGCTTCCACTGTCTGCTTTCATTCTCAAAGCAGGAGGTTTTTCATTCTCAAAGCAATCCCAGGAGGTGCACCACTGTCATCTCTGCTTTACCTGTGAGCAAACTGAGGCACAAAGAGATAAAGGGACTTGCTCAAGATCACCGAGCTCGCTGAGCTGGAAACAGAACCCTGCTGCTGTGTACTCAACCGCTCCACTGGGCTGGCTCAGAATGAGGTAGAGGGTATGGAAGGTCCTGATTTTAGGTCCTAGTTCTCCCACCCGGAGACGGAAAGGAGGGGATAATCTAAAACAGGAATCTAATCCCTGGGACAGCCCTGGGTCCTCCCGCCTTTCATCCCAAGCCTCCCTGGATTTAGGGGACTAACTTTTCCCCACCTAAGTTCTCGCTTCTTCATAGACACCTTCACATTTCCTTTCTCTTCTTCAGTGAAGGTCTCAGGCCTCACCGCCAACCCGGTCTCACTGACAATGCTGGGAATAGAGACTGACCCCAGTGACCCAGGCTTCTGTTTTGAAAAGTTAAATCAGATTAGTTCATTAATGACCTTTGCAAATACCTCAGTGGTGGGCTGGCCTCTGTGAACCCCTCCAGGGCCCTCACGGGCTGCTGGGCTTGGTGGTTAATGAATGACTTGGGCAGGCTGTTTCAACAGAGGTCCTCTGTGAAGCCAGAGGCACTGGGGGCGGGGGACAGATCATTAATAAATATTGATTTGGTTCCAAAGGAAGCAGCCCGCGGGAGAGCTGGCCCTGGACACCCACGTCGTAGTCTCATTAAGTCAGGGTCAACTGCTCAGCCCGACGCCAAGCGGGGGCCGGCTCGGGAATGCTCCTAAGCCAAAGGTCCCCACAGGCCTGGCTGGAGCCTGCTTCCTGGCCAGCGAGTTAGAACAGGGCTCTTAAATTTATAGCAGTTTAAGGTGCAGATTGGATCCCGTCTAACCCCCTCCGTCCAGCCAGACGTTCACCAGCCCCAGGGTTTAGCCAACGAGGCACCCAGGCTTGCCCCAGACTTCTGCCTCCAGCCTGTCTCAGAGTGAGCAATAAATTCTATTTCTTAGGCCCGAAATAGAAGGATGCTTTCACCCCTCTTCGCTGGCTCCTGGATGTCTCTCCTCCCAGGCAGTGGCCTCCAACCCCCAAGGAAAGCAGTCGCTGTGCTAACCACCACCGCACCCCCTAAGAGAGAAGGGTTAGCTTGCCAACATCCTGCAGGACGAAGACTTTTAATGGTTTTATTTTCCTTCTTTGAGGAGCTTCTGCTTCCTCTCTAGAGAAGGAACTCCTTCAGGAAAGTCTTGGCAAGAATGAGTGAGCCAACTGCCGGCTGACAATGCCTAGCTCCCTCTCTCTCCTCCTCCTGGACCGGGCGGTGGCCGGGCATAGCGGCTTTAGGGCCTACTTCTATCATTGACGTGATGGGCAAAGCATTTGATCTCTCTGTCCACATGTTAAAATGAGAATGAGAACCAGATGAGTAAAAGGGATCTAGCCATCAAGAGTGAAAATGTGTTGAAATGAATAAAAGCAGGGAATGAGTACATGGATATGAATGAAATAATGAACAAATTAAAATGGCCTGTAAGTTCACTTATTCCAGTCACCAGTCTAAAGTGGAACCGTCTTCCCAATATCCTTTTTAAAATGTCACAAATCTCAGAAACATATCTTGTGGCAGGTTGCTCACTGTATCCTCAAATATCAAATTCTTCTTTCTGAGCACTCACATTGCACTGAGAGCTCGTTACCTGCCACTTCCAACTGGAGTTATGGTCCACCTGCACTGGATCAAACAGGAGACCTCTAAAACCTCTTCATAGAATGTCCATCTCCCTCTAGAAGCCCTTCCCTGGCTCTGCTGTCTTCAGAGAGTCTGGGCCAGGCCTAAGGAGTAAGAGGACTTCACCAGCTGTCACCTTGGAGAGCAGAAACAAGGCTTAAGGGAATGAGACCCAGGAGAGGCAATTGCTGAGTGCTGGGGGGGTGGCGGGGGGTATGGAGATCTGTTGAAGCAGAAGTCCCATCCCCAACTGCCAGGACTTATGGCAACATCAACACATCCTGCAAGCATCCAGGTAGACTGCAAAAAGCCATCAGTCCTGCATGTTTTTTACAAACAGTACTTGGTCTCCTGCAGACCCAGGGCCACAAGCATCTACAGCCCTGAGAGACACACATGGAGCCAATTGAAATGAATGGGAGGACAGAGGGAAAAAGGAAACACTGCAGAGGAGCAGAGGAAGGGAGAGAAGGAAGGCAGGCACGGGCACAGGTGGTGGGAATGGGGGAACTTCACCCACCTGGACCCCCCTCCAGCCTTAGGCAGCTTCTCTCTAAATGTTCTTATCTCTTTGGGAACCAAGATAGCTTTGAAAATCTTCTCTTAAAAAAAATATGCATGCACATGCAAGTGTACCACTTGGCCCACAATTCCAGGGGCTATTTAGACTCCTCCGAGGAATGCCATCCTTCCTCCCCTGACACTCAGTCTGAAGCTTCAGCCTCACCATGGTGCGGCTCTTCAGGGCAGCAATCATAAAGCAGAAAAGAGAAAACTCAAGAGGACGGGAACAAGGGCAGGGTATATAAGAGAGGAGGAATAAGTAAAATGATGTTGCTTTTTGTCTTCCCGCAATAATTTTTTCCCCTAAATCGTTGCTTCAGAAATTGAGCCAAATTAAAAAAAAAAAAAAGATAGATAGAATCCTAATTGCCTCCAGGATAGATAGATATAGATAGATAGATGAGAGAGAGAGAGAGAGAGAGAGAGAGAGAGAGAGAGAGAGAGAGAGAGAGAGATTAATAAATGGCCCTCTGATCCCCACAAAACAATCTGGACTCCCATTGCTTCCACATCAAGACCCTCACAATCACTACAACTTGAACGAAATCCATTAAACGTTCATTTGCTCTTGGAAAATAATCCCCAACAGTTAATTTTCTCGAAAGGTGATGATACTGTAACTCTGTCAAGCCAAGATATTTTATCCGTCTGCTTCTCCTGGCTGCAATCTGTCTCCGTGTAGGATTTTCCATCCTCCTCTAAATGCAATGTCATGCAGAAGACTCAAAGGGGAAGGTAAAAGGATTAGGAGATGGATCGATGGAAGATATTAATGCTCTTTCATGTTGGGTTGAAGAAGGATTTGAGGTCATCAGGAGAGAGAGTAGCAGGAGAATAGACCTCAAGTATTCAAAAGACTCTCTAAATTAAAATCCTATTAAACTCACATCGGCTTCTCCAGGAGGCATTTTAGAAGGTTGGGTGGGATTTCTTTAACCTGTCACCATAATGAACCTTCCCTTAAGCTGTTTTGGGTGGGAAACTTTAGCAATTAAGAAAGTGAAAAGTTTCATTTTCTATCACCCACATGGCCTTTTGAACGGTTTAAAAACTAGAGTGGAAAGTGGTTTAGCCTAATCGAATTGAAGGGTTCAGATCTCCCACTTCGACCTGCTGTCAGACTTGCCCCTGAGTTCTGAGCCCCTCCCTACAAAGGGCATTTTGTCCAATGAAAAGAATCAAGGTTTCGGATCTGTGCTGACACTTTTCTTTCTCTAATCATTCTCCCACTGAGTTCTACAGAAAGAACAACTCTGCAAAGTGCTGGTCGTTTCCCCTAAGAAGATCTGTTTCTGGGCCCGGATTCCAGTTCACAGAAACTACCCCAGAAACCCAAAGGGCCCGTCTCTCTCCCCAGGTGCAAGGCTGTGCTGTTTCAGCCTCATCTGCATCCCTAGCGGCTGTTCTGTTAGATAGAGGTGAAGGTCAGGAAACCATGTCAGGTAGGAGCAAGCAGCATGGGATGGGGTGGCCTACCATCCGCAGAAAGAAGGGTCACAAGACATGTGTTGTTTTAAAGGGTTGGTCTTAGCATTTTTTTCTTCACTAGATAGAATGTCAATTCAACTTCGAATGTCAGCGCCCTGCTCTTTTGAGCCCTGCCAGGGAATCGAAACTGTGTTACGTTCAGCCTCGATAAACCCAGTGATGATGACACGATACCTCCGTGTGAAAACATCGGCTTTTTCACTTTCGCATTCGCAGGGTTTCCGGAGTTAAGCAGTCTAGTAGAGATCAAATTCCATCAGCCTCGGCTCCGCTGCAGCACCTGTCCCTCCACCGTACTCACCTGGTGTCCCATAGCCCTCATCAGCCGGCGAGCAACTCAAGAAAAGGCAATGTCGACCCTCTCTCTCTCCACTCCTAGCACGGTGCCTGGCTCCAAGCATCGCTCGACACACGCGTTCCCACAAGTGCACAGAATTCACTCTGTGCCTTAAGGCAAGTCACGAGCTCTGTTTTTCACAGTGAAAATGTATAGAGCCTGTTGGGCTGCACGACCTCTGAGGTCATTTTTCCAGTTCTCAGAATCTCTGAAAGAATAGTTGGGTACAGGCGGGCTTTTCGTGACTCCTGTGCTCAGGCTACTTTAACAGTCGTGGTAATGGTAAGAATAGGCACCATCTATGAAGCCCTTGAACATGCTCTGCACTGTTCTCGATGCTCCACAGGTGTTATTTCATTAATCCTATGAGACAGAGTCACTCCCCTCGGGTACAGTGGGAGATTGCGAAGGTCTGTCACTTGCTCAAAATTACACCAAGCATGGTGCACTCTGGATTCGGAGTCTGGGCTCCTAACTATTCTTCCACGGCCCATTAAGAACCTTCTTTCTGCGCCTCCAGGTCAGGCTGCCAGCCTTTCAGCTGATCTACATACATCCTGCCTCGCTCCCCAAGGGGCCCCGTGCCTGCCTGTCAATTGCTTTGATTTCCTACCCCAAGGCCCCAGCTGGCTGGGCCTCCACCTGCTCCAAGCAGAGGCAGAGCTTGGCCCCGGGTCCAGCAGGCCCATTGTCCTGAGAGCCTGCAGCTCCTATTGGGAGCAGGTGGCCGGAAAAGCAAAAGAAGACAGTCGTTGGGGAAGCAGCTTGGAAGGTGAAAGGGGGAGGAAGGCAGACAGGGTTGATCTGAAGAGGAATTCTAAGTTCCCACCCCTGGTGACCTGAGCCCGTGCAGCCAGTACCCTGGAATGGGTGATAGCCACAGGAGGACAAGGGCAGGAGAAGACGAGAGTACTCCGAGGAAGGCCTTGGAGGTATGTTTTAAAAACCATTCCAGTAACCTGTGCTGAGAGGTAAGTCTTGTCTCATTTTAAAGCATCTCTGCCTATTGAAATGCTCTTTTCAGCTACAGAGCCTGAAGTCCTCTTAACCTAAAGTCTTCAGTGTTTTTACCAAAAAAAAAAAAAGTTTGCTCTTACAATAGAAAAAAGTGTTTAATTATTTAGGAAAAATATAGTCCATCTCAGCAATTGTACTCCTAAGTATTTATGCAAATGAGCTGAAAACCCATGTCCACATAAAAATCTGAGCATGTTTACAACAGCTTTATTCATAATTGCCAAAATTTGGAAAAAAAACCAAAATGTCCTTCGATAGGTGAATGGATGAACAAAATGTGATACATCCACACAACGGAACATTTTTCAGCGCTAAAAGGAAATGAGCCATTAAGTCACAAAAAGACATGGAAGAACCTTGCATGCATGTTCCTGAGTGAAAGAAACCAATCTAAAAAGGCTACATACTCTATGATTCCAACTAAATAATAGAGAAAGTAAAAAAAAAAAAATCGATGTTTGCCAGAAGGACTGAGCAAGGAAGGAAGGATGAACAGGTGGAGCGTAGGGCATTGTGGGGGCAGCGAAACCATTCTGCATGAGACTGTAATGGTGGGTGCATGACATTATCCCCCATTGCCAATCACCAGGTCACTATCCGCATTTGTCAAGACCAATAGCACTGTACACAATACAAAGCGTGATCTCTAAACCACAGACTTTAGTTAATAATAAGATATCACTGTGGCTCGTCGATTATAACAAATGTACCACACTAATGCACGAAATCAATAATAGGTGAAACCGGGGTGGGATTGGGGAAGGAGAAAAAGGGCATAGGGAAACCTTGTACTCTCTGCAGTTTTTCCGTAAACCTAAAACTGCTTCAAAAAATAAAAAGACTCTTAAAAATAGTTCACCTGAATATGCTTTGTAGCCTAAAAATCTTCCTCTGTATTCTTTTCAGGATAATCATAATCATAACCACCACCACATACTATCTTTTATCCAGACAGGCACTATTCTAAGCACTGTTTACGTATGATCTCATTGAACTCTCACAAAAGCCCCATGAAAAATTGAGGTCAGAGCAGTTACGGGGACTTGTCAGGGGTCTCAAAGTCAGTAAGCAGAAGAAGTAGGACTTGAACTGAAGTCTGTCCAACCCCAAGCCCATACTTGTAATGCCTACACTTTATATTGTGCTACTTTATTGCCTTATTGCTGAGGGGACACCAATAAGCAGCACTTTAGCAAGTCAATAAGGAGGCAGAGCAAGTCTTGACAAGCCCTCAATTTAATCATTCACTCCAAAATGTTTGCTCAGCACCTGTGTTCTAAGCACTGAGCTAACCTCTGAGGGTGTAAATATAAGAGAATGCCCCTGCCTATAAGAAGCTTGTAATGTAGTGGAAGAGACAGATAAAGAGAGAGGCGATGACGATGAAAGACCTAGGAACATGGAGCCAGGCAGTCCCCAGCCCTAGAACTGGCGTATTATGAGGAGGACATGGGGACATCCCTCTGGTTGGAATGGAGATGATGATGGAATTTGTCTTGAAGTTGTATTTACGTAGAGAGCACCCTAGACACCTAACTATCCCACCTCTGGAGATAGGAGATTGAAAGTGTGATACCCCAGGAACAAGAAATATATAAAAATTGCAGCAACAGAAAGAAAATGACTAATATAATAGCTATCCTGAGGAAAGGGGAAAGGACCAGCTTTTGTTAAATTTCTATATCCTCTCCCTTACTCCCCCAATAGTCTCCCAGGGTACATATGATTTTTGCCATTATTTTATGGATAGTAGAGTCGCTGGTATTACAAAATTCCTCTGTTTCTCACCTGTGTCTTTCTTATTATCGCGGGAAAGCTCATGCACGGTGACACCAATGTCATGCCTCAAGATCTTGATGATGTTGGACAGAGCAAGTGTGCTGCATTTATCCAGATAGGTGAAAAATTCATACTTGTCTTTCTCTAAATGCGAAGGTCTGGATTCGATGTGGGTCAGGTTTATATCATTCTCCTAGAAAAGAGAAAAGAGAGTAAAGGAGACAGTCATGGAATTAACAGACCAAACGTGCAATACACGGGAATGCAGACAAGAGGGACGGGATATTTTTTTTATTATTAGAGTAGAAGAAAGTCCTTAAAATTGCACATTTTTTTGTTTTTGTTTTTTTGGGTTTTTTTTTTTGCAAAACCAAATAACAAATGACATGAGATGGGGTAAATTGTTCCAAGGCTGCTGAATTTAACCACATAGAAATCTGCTGATATTGATATAGGATATTGATTTGGTTCTCATGTCTAGGATAGTGGTTGCCAAAAATATTTACATAGGAAAAAAACCCTTTCCCAAGTTAAATCCTATAGAATCTCAATAATGCTATCTTAGCAAATAAATAATACAGAAGCAACTTTGTCCTGCTTGAAGAGGACCCACAGGAGTCAGGCTTATTGGGTTTAAATTCAGTTCTTAATTTTTTTGGCTATGAAACCTTAAACAATTTACTTTCATTTCCAACCTCAGTTTCCCCATCTGTAATTTGGGAGTATTAATGATACCTGCTTCACAAAGTTGTCGGGACCATTGATGAGGTGATCATGCACATGGCCAAGTACATGATAAATGCTCAGTAAAAATTATCTAGTATAATCACCACTCATATTTTTATATGATTACTTTTTATTCAAATATACAACAAATGTATGTGAAGCACCTACTAGGTACTGATTACTCTCCTAGGTGGTTGGGATACATCAGTGAACAAAACAAAGAAATTTCCTTTTCCAGAGCTTATATTTAAGTAATGGGGAAACAAAGACAAACAATCAATGTAAAAGATAACTGATTTACATATTATTTTATAATGATAAGCTCTAAGGAAAAAATGCAAGACAGAGCAGGGTGAAGAGGACAGGCAGTCCTGGGTGGAGTGGGGGCAGATTGCAGTATTAAGGTGAACACATGAGGCCTCATTGAGAAAAGGAGATTCACATATACTTTGTTTTTATTCAATGCCACAAAAATAACAATTACTTACAGCTACTCAACTTCAATGTCTTTAGCTGGTGATATTTTAGCTGTTATGGGTTTTATCATTAAAAAAATAGACATATACTTAAATTGGTCTTCAAATTTAAATGCATAGCAAATTATCTGCTACTTATTCAGAAAGTCGGTGATTTCATAGATAGTACTGTTCATTGTGAAAACTAAGAAGTACCCTCTACACTTTATTAAAATAAATAGGAGTTAACCCAGATTTAAATCGACAAATGTACCCTGAAAAAATAATGTTTGACTTGAATAACAACAATTTCAAAAACAAAAATTCATCAACCCTGTAGTTCAAGAAGTGTATTTTCTCCCTTGATGGTTAAGGACATGTGGTTGAAGACATGGACAATCACAATAATGATACCTTTTCACTGTGAATGTCACTTCACAGCTTAGAATTATGTTCTGTGGCCTTCCCGACAATGCTTTGAGAAGGTTAAAGGACATATAATGAGTGAAATCAGAGGTGAAGGTGCTTTGCCAAAAGTGGCAAGAGAGGCCCATTCTTTCTAACTTCAGAGTCCTTATTCTTCTAACCGCACTGCCTTTCCTGCCAGGCATACAGGGAGCATTCCCCAAATATCCCCTTTTATCATGATCACGACTATGATGCCAAACACACAAAAATGAAAACCTCTGGGTGTAGTCCCACAAAGGGACCTGTCCTGCTCTTTCTTCCTCATAATTCAGTGGGGGACATGATGGAGTCATTCATTGTCTGTGGGCAGTAGATGCAGAGAATACATCCTCAGCTTACCCACCGTGAGGATACTGACCAGACAGAGAGAACATGGAGGAGGGAAGGCCCAAGAGAGAGAAAGTGGTTGCTCTGAAGCTTTCTAGGTAAACTTCCTAAACGAAGCAAAGCATAATGTCATCATCCTTCTTAGCTCAGGAAAAAAGAGAGTGGGTAAGCTCCACCTACCATTTACCTAAGTTGGAACTTCAAAAGAAGAAATGACTAATCCCTGCCTCCTGGAGAGCAGAGAAGGCAGCAAAGCCAGTAGCCAGGAATGGACACACTTCTGGCAAGCTTATTTGCTGACTAAGGGAAGTCAGTGGTGTGTGTGGGGAGGGGACGTAGGGTGGAAAAAGGGCTGGAAGGCTGACTATAGGCTGTTGGTGTTCACTGCCCACACCCCACCCTTGACAACAGCACTTTCAGAGGGAATAGCCATAAAACAATTTATGCCCCAAGACTCAGTTTCTATAATTCTAGAGACCTAACTTAAGAGGAAATTTTTTACCAAAATTTTTAAACTAACTAAATTCCCACAATAGGGGAATGAGAGGTGGACTATAATATAATCACTTAGTGGAGATTATTAAAAAGCAAGTAATACTGCTCCCCCCCTCGCATAAAATAAAGTGTCAGCAATCACTCTGGGGTGCATTGACAGGGGTGGTCTCTAGATAATGGGCTTAGACATGATTTTGTTTTCTTTTTTCTATTTTTTTTAATCATAGTTCAATTTTTCTAAAAACAGCATTTATTACTTTTATAATGAAAAATTCACTTTATCTCCTACATGGTTATAATGACCACCACTTGGGAAAATATTAATGATGGATATAGGTATGTGAAAATTAAAGCATATTTGAAAAATTACACCTAGTCTCACTTCCAAAAAAAAAAAAATAGAAAGAAATGCACCAAGGTGAATTATAACAAGTTTATGTATAACTTCTATTTATTTGCCAAAAGTCTTATAATATTACTTATATAATGAAAAGAAAAATATACCTTCTAAACATGAGCTAAGAACATCCAGCCAAATTCTTTAAACTATTTCTTTCCCATTTGAATCAATTTGTTAATAATTATCTCTAGTTTGTCATTCAATTTCCATACTGGTTTTTCCAGTTCATCGGTGTGGATATTTAGATACCAATAATTTTGATTGCTAAGTGAAGCTTTAGAAATGAACCTTCCAAAACTGACTATGATCCTGGTTACCTTTCAGTAAATGAATTTTTTTATTTTTAAACAAGGGCTCTATGCAGGTTTATGAACCTGACCCATACACACTCACATCTTTAGGTGAGGGGTAAAGAAAGGAAAATTTTCTGTTAGTTCACATGGACACCTGGGCAGAGGCAAGAAAGGTGTGGAGTTAAACATTTCAAAGGCAGTTTCATAACCTGTCCGATAGCTAATTCATGCATATACGATAGCGGTGTAATAGCTTAATTACTCAGAACTCTAGAACTGAGAGTATAGGGACCAGAGACAAGTAAAGTGAAATGAATAGTCTATTTTTATAAGGATTGATCAGAAACCACTTTCTGTTCCCATTCTTGAGGAAAACTGTTCTATAGGGAATTTGATCACAAGTGGTTAAAACGGTAAGTACACAGAATT
The DNA here is from genome assembly GCF_000325575.1 of Pteropus alecto. Lineage (NCBI taxonomy): Eukaryota > Metazoa > Chordata > Mammalia > Chiroptera > Pteropodidae > Pteropus > Pteropus alecto. The sequence continues at coordinate 6,583,592 of NW_006437736.1, read as the reverse complement.
CACAATAGTGAAAAATAGATTTTTCCTTCTGGATCTTTTCTCGACCTCAAGCTTAGGGTTCCTTCCTCTTCTCTTCTATTTCATTTCTTGAGACAAAGAGATGGTATAGTGAAAAGAGTGTGGGCTTTGGAATTAATCTGAGTTCAAATTCTGGTTCAGCTATTCACTACCTTCGGACACGTTAGCTGGCCATTCTGAACTTTTGTTTGCTCATGTAACGATGATACTATTATTACCTGGCAGCTTAATGAGAATTAAAAGGAGAAAAAGCACAATGTTGGCTTCATTCATAGGTATTCTGTAAGGACTCATTATACTCTGCCCCTCTCAACTTGGTATGGATACACATTTCCCTGGGAATCAAAGCACAGTAAGTTTTATGAGTCATTTTACCCTTTAATATTTGCTTTACTCTAAACTTTTCTCAGCTCCTTTCCTGAGAGCATGTTTCCAAAAGGAGAAGGAAAAGGTGAGCATATTTTCAGATGAAACTGGCCTGAATCAAGGACAGCTTCTTGGACCACTACATGCTGCTGCCTTAGAGTAAGCATAAAAGAAGTTATGTCATGGCCTGTTTCAGAGGTAACAGCAAAGACATTCACAAAGAATGTCCCAAATCAGGTCTCATGTAAACAGACAGGAGCTTTCGATAACTCATCCAATCAAGCACCTCCCATGTGCCAAACATTGTTCCAAGTGTTGGGGTCGAACAGTGAACAAAGTAAGAAAAAAATCCCTGCCTTCTGGAGCTTACATTCTTGAAGGAGGAAATAAACGGTAATGGTGATAAGTAAAATACCATCTTCAAATGGAATGAAGATAAAGAATAAAACAGGAAGGAGGGATCAGGTATTCCAAGAGTTCAACAGCAGCGCTGTTTTAAACAGCGTGGTCAGGAAGGACTCAAAAAAATAAATAGGTGACATTTGAGCATGGACCTGAAGCCAGTGAGGCGGTAAGCCACGAGAGGACAGAAGGGGCAAGGGTCCTGTGGTTACAACTGAGGAGGCCTGTGTGACTGGGGACCAGTGGGACTGGGGCAGAGTGAGCAAAAGGGACGGTGACAAGACACGAGGCAGAGAAGTAACTGGCAATAGACCATGGAAGACATTGCTGGCCATTACCTAAACTTTGGGTTACACTCCAAGTGATACGAGACGCTATGGGAGATAATCAGCAGAAGAGACATCCTTTGGCTCGTGTTTTAAAAGGAGCACCCTGGCAGGTGTTTTAAGAATAGACAGTAGTGGGGCAAGGGCAGAACCAGTCTGGAGGCTACTATAGTGTTTGGGGTGAGAAACAATAGTTACAAAGATTAGAGAAGATGTCTCCTGGAGGTTGCAGGCAGGGCGTCTCATATATGTTGCTGATCTCGTCTTGTGACACGGCCAGCAGCAGCCCTGACTGATCAAGAGTCGGGGAAATTAAACCTACTGGGATTAACACGAAACCAAAAGCATTCAGGAAATATGAGCGGCACAAGTAAACTCTAGAGGGGGCTCCCGATTACCCCCGCCCTAGCGCAGAGGAGAGTTCTTGGGCAGGTTCAAGCTGGCTTTTTAGTAGGATTCACGTCCCAAAGACCGCCCTTTGGGATCCTACTCTTGCTCCCTCTGGAAGTGCCTCTGTCGTAATCTCTTGGTCTTTTCTCCCTTCAGCCTTCTCCTTCTTTGTTAGAGTTATTTCTTCCCCACCCTCCCCTCCATGCAGTTGGGGTTGCGTCCCTTTCTGGGGAGAGCTGGGGTACAGGCTTAATCCAACCTCTTTTCAAGTCTTCAACTCTTTCTACATCTTTTCTCATCCCCAGAGTGATAAGATCTGTGGCCTGCTCCAGTCCAGGCTACTGAAGAACGATCCCAATGCACATGCCATCAATGGGCCACAGCACTGCATCCAAACGGTCACAGTGTAAGATCTCACTTTATAAGGAAAGTTTAAAAAGTAAGCTCCATGTTGCTCTTTCTCAAGTGTCCAGCTCTGAACCGTTCAGCAGCTACAAACAGTTTTCCATCTGAGGTTCTTCTCATCAATAAACAGGTCATCAAACCTGTACAAAATATTTAGTGCAGCCCCATCTGTATGGACAAACAGTGGAAACCACCTCAGTATCCACCAGCAGGAAATGAATAAAGTACAACCACACTATGGAATATATAGAGCAGAAAGTGAATGAGCAAGAACTGTATGGACAAATTCACTATCCTCTCCTTAAGATATTCTTGTTTTTACTCTCACTTCAAAAAAGCTGCCAAAGGAGAGTTACAACATGAGTACAATGTTACGAAGATTAAAAGCTTGCAAAATGATGCCATGCATCACAAATGGATATCTATATATAACAATGTATAAAAAGATGCATGGGGATAACACATGTTAAATTCAGACTAATAGCTATCCCTGAGGTCAGGCGTGGGGGAGAGGGGGTGTATGGGGGAAGGAGTACCCAGGGATATTAGTTAGTTTTACAATGTTTTATTTAAACAGGAAGTGAGTTACATGGATGTTCTCTATCTGTATTTCTGGGTTTACAAAAAATGAAAAAGTCATCTGAGTTGTAAGAGCTTTTTCGCTCCAGCGAGACTCAAAGCTCTTCTTATTTTAATTAAAGAAGAAATGTTCTCTGCAAACATTTTACTGCCCACAGCCGCGCTCGACCAAAGGCCACAGAGGAATAAAAGCAACCCTCGTGATCCATTCTCGATCCTGTCCTTAACACAAGGCTCGGGGGTCAGGCGAAGGCCTTGAAGTCCAAACTTTAGAGTAATGAACCACTTACCTACCTTGATGTCCCCTCTGCAACCCGGCCTTTGTTCTCAGGAATGCTGAGAATGGCAGATTGAGGATTTTGTGAACTGACAATTTCTTTATTCTCTCACTTCAGGTCATTTGCTTCTTCGTATTGGAATTTACTTCCCCCTGCCTCTCCACTGGCCAACCCCTTCAGGTTTCAGCTTAAACATTACGTCTACAAGTAGCCTCCTCTGACCAGCTTTGTCTCAAGTCTGGGTTAAGAACACGCATGGAACCCTAAGTCCTTCTAAGGTCTGTGGGGGTTGGAGAGTGACTGCTTGGCTCACCCCAACCTCACCAACACCTATACAGGGTTTGATGACAGCAGATATTCAAAAAATATTAACTGAATACGTAAATGAGAGAGTATAAGCTCACTGAATATTTGATGAGGGAAAGGTGTGGTCATCTGGGCAGAGGTAGAGTACAGGAAGTGAATGTGACAAACAGAATGTGCTTTTCCCATTTGTTTCCAAAAGACCACTCTACGGTGAAAACAGAGGGTGAAGTTTGAAGCAATTTTTAGCTCCAAGTGTCTAGGCAGTTTGCTTCATCTACACTTCTGTGTCTCCATCACTTAAATGATGCTGATGGAGCATACCCATGCACTTCGGAGCTCTCTATATCTGTGGATTTGCGTGTTCTCTTCCCTAGAGAACACACAGTAATGCAATCCATGGAGTGCTGGTGGAGGGAGGGAGACCTCTTCTTTGCAACTTCCCCAAGGAGTCTGCTTCTAATTTTATGGCCCATTATTAAGCCACTTGTAGTAAAGACTCTCAGGAGACTTTTTTTTTTTTTTTCAAGAAGACACAGGACATGAAGTCTAAAAACTGGAGAGCTATGAAAATATTTTAATAAATGCATTTTTAAAAAATCAAAAGTTAGAACAATTTGCGAGAACAGTGGGACATCTGCAGGTGAGCAGGTAGAAGTTTGGGTGTATTCCTAATTGTTAGGTCCTAATTCACTAAAACATCTCCTCCTTTTCCCCCACTAGCCATCCAATGCATGTAAACACAGCACTTCTGTATCTCTGTTATAAACATCAAACCCACTGAGCTGCATTCTGATGGCCTTACTAGCTGAGGTCTGCAAAGCCACAAGCCCGTTAGCAAGCAACAGCATCTCTTAAAGGGATGGTGGTGACTTTGGTGCTAATCATCTGAGAAAAAGAGGAGATCATGCAGGGAATGAAACCTGGCCATGCTGGGAGATAGATGTCTGCCCTCTCCGCAGACCTCGCTTTTTCTTTGAGGAGCTAAGATGCCTTGTATGGGCTCCTGGTGGTTAGCGGCTAAGACAGCTGCCACCACGTGGAGTACACATATTAAGAACTACTCTTCAGAATGTAAAGCTTATGAACTTGATCTGTACGTATTAACAAATATATATCTCAAAAACGTTGCATTCAAAACTATATACATAGCAATTCTTACAGAACACTTAATGTGTAACTACTCTGAGGGTTTTACAAGCATACGGTCATTTAATATTCAGAACTACTCTTTGAAGTGGACACTATTATTATTTCCATTTACAGATAAGAAACTAAAGCACAGAGAAATGAAACAACGCTCCCAAAGCCACAGCCCTGTCTCTCCAGAGTCCGTGCTCTTGGTCACTCTGTTGAACTGACCCAAAGAGGTTACAGAACAATGTGTATAACATGATACCTTGTCAATATCGATATCACGTGTTAAAGGACCAGAAAGAAAACTCCTAAATTCATCATAATGTTTTCTTGGCTAGAAAATTTGCAGGAAGACAGGATTGAGGGGGAGGACAGAAAGGACTATAGCTGTATCTTTAATGTTCTCTCTCTGTATTTTTAAGAAAAATACGTTAATTTGTAATTTTGGAAATCATAAGCATACATGAAAAAAAGAAAGTGAACGTGTTAAAATGTTGACAGTGGTTGATTGTGGATGGTGGGATTATATATGGGTAGTTGTTTTTTTTTTTCAATTTGAAAAAAAGGATAAAATAGCTAGTAAGAGATACCCCTCCCTCCAGAGAGTGGGAAGATGGGGCCAGAATATTTGCATTTTTAAAAAACACCAGACGTGCTTCAGATATGCAGGGACAGCTGTGTTGGGCAAAGGTGCGGGGTGTCAGAGAGCTCATGGGCTTTGGAGCCCAAGAGCCAGAGTTCAATCTCATCGCCACCACGTGTCAGCTGTGGGGCCGCCTATCAGAACATCAGTTTCCTCATTCATAAAGTGGAGTAATACCGTCTTCGCCAAGCTGAATGAGAATCAAATGAAGTATCATCCATGCCTGGCTTATCACATAATGTGGTTCCACAGATTTTCTTCCTTGCCTTGGCACTTTGAATGATTATAACTTAACTCTGCATTTTGCCAGGCTGTTAATAAGGATAAAAGGTATGCTGGCCGGTACAATGTCCAGGGCCATCTGGAAAAAAATCAATACACACTAACAACCACCCTTTTGCCAATCGCCCAGTACAGTAACCTCTGTTCCCTCTTTTATGAATGTGGATAATAACACCACTTACTGACCAGGGCAATTGAGATTTTGAATAATGCTTTAAAAAATTCACCCAGATGATGCACACACAGTGCAATATACCGATGATGTATTAGAGAATTAATTGTGCACCTGAAACTTATATAATGTTACTAACCAATGTTACTCCAATAAATTTAATTAAAAAAATAAATAAATAAAAATAAGAGGTAAAAGATAAGCAGGGTTTATCCAGATGTACATTCCATCTGATCTGGGTAATTCAGTGATTTGTGATTTATTTATTAAGTCGAAAACATCCTATTAATTTACCATTATTTAACTTATTAACTCTGATTAAGGCCTGACCTCTCAAGAGGAAAATGCTGGTCAACTGGACAATACAAGGGCTGAAATGTTACAAAAGGAGCATTTTACAGATATATTATTTTTCACGAACAGTTTTTCATTCAGAAAGCACTGTCTCTCTTCTCTATTCATTGCTTGCTCTCACTCAGGCAGACATTTCCCCACTCCTGCCCCCTTTTTGGATGGCCAACTTTACTTTTTTTTAAATAGCCTTTTTTTTTTTTTTAGATCCAGTTTAGATTTACAGAAAACTTGAGAGGATAGTACAGAGGATTCTCACATACTCTACTCCCAGTTTCCCCTATTATTAACATTTTATGTTGATGATGAAATGGTAATGAACACATACAGATGCATTACCATAAACTAAAGACCATACTGTAATTGAATTTCTTTAATCTATATCTAATGTCCTTTTTCTGTTCGAGGATCCCATTCAGGATGCCATATTACATTTAGTCATCATGTCCCTTAAGGCTCCTCTTGGCTACGACGATTTCTCAGCTATTCCTTCCCTTCGACGACTTTGACAGTGTTAAGGTGTACAGGTCAGATATTTTTGTATAATGTCCCTTAACTGGGATTTGTTGCATGTTTTTCTCATGGTTAGACCGGGGTTATTGGTTTAGGGAAGGAAGAGGTAAAGTGCCATTCTCATCACATCAGATCAAGTGTACATACTATCTACCTGACTTTTCACTGTTGATGTTGACCATGATCATCTACTGTTTGCTGGGTTCTCCACTGAAAAGTTACTCTCTTCTCCCCTTTTCATGCTGTTTCCTTTGGAAGAAAGTCACTCTGCGATGTGCACACTCAAGGAGAGGGGAGTTATGCTCTTCTTTATGTATGTGGTCACCAGATTTAATTCATTAAAGAACTCAGGGTGAAAACTTAATTGGCTCAAAAATATTCCCTCTTAAAATCTAGGGCAAAAGAGTATAAAAGTCTAATTTATTTTGCTTATATTTAAATTTAATGTCATTCTTAATTGAACACATAATATATAAAAAATTGAGATCTGTAGAGGATACAAGATGGTAGCTAAGGTTCCCTGCCTGCAGAGACTATGCTCAGGGCCAGACAGAAAGATATACACTGCAGGCAAATAAGTACCACACGTAAAAGTAACAAGTGCTTTGAGAAATTGAGGGGATAATAATTAATTCAAGGAAAGTTTGATAAAAAGAAGTCTGAGGCCAGGGCTGGCTTCCTGGGTGTGCAACTAGTGATTCTGAATGATTCTGATTATGAATGCAGAATCTGAAGCTCAGAGAGAACGAAAAGTCACACAGTCAGTTAATATAAGAGCCTAAGCTGAAAATCAGGTCTTCTGGTTACAGATCCTGTGTTCACTGCATCCAACTAGAAAATGACACAGAATTCAGCAATTCCATTAACCAAGGCAGAAACGAGTAAAACTCTTACCTCAAACAGGCGCAAGACTCTGGCCAGTGCACCAACTTCTTCTTTGAGTGAGAAGATCAGTGCTATGGTACCCTTTTTATTGGTGTTGTCTTCATTATAGTTTATCTCCTACAGGATTATATACACTTGGTTAAAATGTTGTCCACAGTTTAGCAATTCATTACTATGAGATGTCCAAGGGGGAGGCCATTATGAACTCTTTCTTTCAGTTAAACCTTGGAAGATAGTGAGTTACCTATATTCTATACAGAAATACATAGTGTGGTGGAAAATCAGTAAGTCAAGGGCAGTGATATTCTCAACGATGCTTCTAGGTCAGATTTTGACTTTAGGAAGTTTCAATTATTCACTGATGTGACCAGTCACTCTATAGATTCAATATCTCTTAATGGGTATGGGTACCTACCAAGTGTCAGGTGACAGGGTTCTGAGAGATATAAAGATGAATGAGATAATGCCCCATCCTTCAGAGCTCAAAATAGGGCTTAATAGATACACAGCAAACCAAATAACTAAAAAAAGATCCTTAGAGGTGGTTCAAAAAGTGCTCCAGGAAAACACTGAAAAATACACCATGTAAAGTCCTAAAAATAGAACACACGGAGGCTTTTCAGTCTAAAGATCTGGTTTGAGATCCTCTCTCTTCCATTTACCAGCTGGACCACTTCGGACAAACCATTTAGCCTTCTTAGTTTCTCCATCTGTAAAATCATGCTAATAATAAGCCCCATCTAAACAGCACTCAGATGATGAAAAAAGTAAAAAGATAAAATAGTTTAAGTATCATATTAAGGTAAGTTTATAAAAAATGATGGAAATATTATAAATACACAAGACTGAATCCTCGGCCTTGGCCAAAGATCTCAGGGAAGCATTATTGTTCTCATACACTAGGATTTTAGATATCCAGTTGTACATAAACAGTCTCAAAATACATAAAAGTATACAAATACCCTGTTGGAAGGTGGGCATCTTAAATAAAATAGCAAAAAATGTCAAGGATCAAGCACTTTCTACATGCGTGTGACAGCAAATTAAGGTGGGATTAGGGTTGGCATTCCAGAAAGTTTTCTGAAATTTTTAAAAACTTGTATATTGTTTTATAATAATATGTAGAGGTCTACGTGTGCCCACAGAGAAACAACATATACCTAAAACCAGAAAGAAAAAATATGCTTGAAGAATTACTCTCTTGTAAGTAAGTTAAAGAAATTAGTGAAATGGATGTTACATTATCTCAATGAGAAGGTTGTGCTAGGCAGATTCTATCAGTGACTTGGCATAATAAGCCCTGCTGGAATACTGACAACCCTTAGGAAGAAATTCTTTCAATTCAGAAAATTCAGATTTTCCCAGAACCTCAGCTGAAACAGGTGTGTGGGAAGAACCTAAATTATCAGCTAGTGTGATTATAGAGAGCTGCAAATGAATTAGAAGGCTGAACTGTTGTAGATCTCTAAATGGACCACGATGATATCTTTCTAAAAACTTTTTAATCCACCATTTAGTAAGAGCCTATAATATCACAGGTACTGAATTTGGATAATCTCATTTAATTTTTATAGTAATCTAGAAGGTAGATTTTATTAATCTCTAAGTGCCTCCTTTTACTGATGACAAAATTAAGGCTTAGAGAAGTTAAATTACTTACCCATAGTTACGCAGTTAGCAGTGGAACCAGGAGAGGAATCCAGGCCATTTGACCCCAGCTTATTGTCTATGAATCACAACTTCTCGCAGACTCTACCCTGCCTTTTTCCCTCTTTTAAGCCTTGCCCAAGATATGCAGATGAGTTTCTAATGGAAGCCTTCTTCCTACCAGAGAATGCTGAGCCCTTAATCCTTGCTGGTTTCCTTGAAATGACACAGGATTTCCCTGTTTCTAGTTCTGTTGTCAACATTCTCTTATCCTGTTTGCCTCCAAGAAAAGTAACATATTCTTGACACATCTCCAAGATGTCACTTATGACTGTGGCAATTCAGACTTGAATGCACCTTGCTCAAAACTCCATCACCACCACCTTCCCACTCCTGTGCATGTCCAACCAACTAGTGAGTCCAGTCTGACTTTCAGTCAGGAGTTCAAAAGGCAAGGAGGAAATCAGTTTGTTGGGGATGAGGTGGGGAGGTTCCCATGGGTGGGCTCAAGAGACTCTTGAATATCAGACGGAGGTATCTGATCCTGCAGCGTCTCTTGAGCCCACCCATGGGAACCTCCCCACCTCATCCCCAACAAACTGATTTCCTCCTTGCCTTTTGAACTCCTCATTGGAGTAAATGCCCACCGCGCCTCCCTCTCCCCCTTTCCAATAGCTCAGCCATCCTCAAAAGCCCTCTTAGATCTCACTTCTCTTAGAAACAATCCCTCCTCCACCAATGCATTCCATTTGGCTTCTGATGCCCACATGGAACTTGATAATAACTGAGTCGCCAAGTTGGACTTGTCTTTAGAGTTCACCCAGTTCAACACCCTCATTTTGCAAGTGGGGAAACTATGGGCCAAAAAAGTGACTCACATGAGCTCACACAGGTAGTGGGGGCCAGGTCAAGAACTCGGGCTCTTAAATATCAGTCATTCTATACAACTCCCTCTGCTATGAACAAAAGGTCCATATTAAGGCCTCTTACGAAGTCAGGGCTTTACGCTGGTCTGATCATCAGTTACTCAGTCCCGCCCCTTACCCATGGCTGCGCCCTTCCACTCTCCCTTTTCCCCAGACTTTCTAACTGAGGTTTCTCAGTGTGTGTTCCTCGGATCTCCACTCCAAAATTGCCTGGCGATTCCTTGTTCAAATGCAGGAGCCTGGGCTCCTCTCAAACCTATCAGATCAGAATATCTAGGGTAAAATCTTAGCATCTGCCTTTTCAAAAGCATCCCAGATGATTCTTGATCATGGAAGGTTTTGAAACCACTGACAAATACACAGCCTATTTTTTTGAATTATGACTTTCTCAAATGCGTCAGCAAATGCACACTTACCATATGATAAGTCACTACGCTTTAGTGTTATGAATATTAATAGTAGGACTTGCCATTGACTGAGTATCCACTATGAGCCAGGAACCCTATTTGGTACTTTTTACAGTTAATAAATATCATTATGGGCAGCAAATAGCACTGTTCTGAGAGTTTACGTGTAGTAGTTCACTTAGTCCTCACAGTAGTCCCAACGAGTGGGTGCTGTAATTTTGCAAATGAGGAAATAGACTCAGTAAGTTTAAGTGGCTTGTCCAAGGACACCCAAGGACAGCTCAAGAGTTACAGAACATGGACTTGAATGACTTTGAAGTCTTTATTCTACCTCCCAGTGACAGACTCGACTGGGACTATAGCTCCTCTTTTCAAAGCCTGAGGGACTTTAAATGAAAGGAAGCCCGTGGAAGTTTGTGAAATGATATGGCCTTGGGTGGACACTGATTCCAACATTGCTATGTTGATTCAGATTCTTGGGCAAATCTCTTCCAGAATTTGTTTCCATTGGCTCATAATCTATACCTTATTTGTTTCCAACAGACATGTGAGTTGACTTCGATACACAGGCATATCTAGAATGGATAAAGGTAGAGAAGAGTAGCTCAGACACTAAATGGGAAAAAATAGGACAGGGAGAATGACCTTCACTAGGGATCAGGAAGGAATGAATTTTGTTCATTGAGCAATATATGGAACAATAGAAATATATTCTCTTTGGTTGTGTCTAACAAATACATACATTATTTTTGGAAAAGAACACTTTTCAAAATTACTAGCAATAATACTCTTTGGCAAGGATATTCCAGGGGCACTGCCTTTCAAACTTAGTGCTTTGGGGGCCATAACAGGAGGTGCATATTTGCCTGTGTGATTATTCTCACATGTATCTACAGTGTAAGATACAAACATCCGACCATGAACACACTATATCTCTATATTCCGGCAGTTATCTACAGAAAGGAGCGATAGGGGAAGAGGAGCATGCAGGGTGTTGGAGTCAGATCTGAGTCCAGACTCTGGTCTTGCCCTTCCTAGTTACAATTTCTGAGTTCCCCTTATCTTCTGTTTTGTTGCTCTGCTTTATTTTTCTTCACAGCATTTATCTCTACATGAAATTATATGTTCATTTGCCTAATTTTTTTGTCTGTCTCCTCCACTACAATGCAAGTTTCATCAGGACAGAAACTCAATAAGTTGCTCAATAAGTCTTTGTCAGGTGAACGAGCCAACTTTTCTTGCAGGATATTGTGTTCGTTGCATGTGTAGAGCACTTGACATATCATGTGCCCTCCAGTCTTATATCAGTTACGCCCAGTGTGTGCTCCTCACCTGAGTTGGGAGCTTCCTGAAGGCATAAACTGTGCCCTTTTAGCAGACTGTCAGAAATTGCTAAAGATTAATCTAGTCCAAACCCTCTCCCTAATTTTACAGATACCAAACCATGCCTCCTCACCCCAGTTAGGTTGCTTTCCCAATCCACAGCTTAAGTAAACCAAAGAGGAGAGTCCAGGTCTCCTGAGTTCATGTCCAATTTCATTCCGTGATAAAGCAATATCGGTCACTGTGCCTGATTCAGTGCCAGTGTTCCAGACATGTTTTGTTACAAATAAATCAGTTCCAGCTAGACACCACTGGCAGTTTCTTATGCTCCCAGGAACTGTGCTAAGAGCTTTATAGACATTATTTCATTTAATTCTCATACCAACCCTAGGACGTGGGTATTTTTATTTCAATTTTTCAAATGAATAAACTTGAGGCTGTGCAAAGTTAAATACTCTGCTTTCCAAGCAGAGGAGGTATCAGGGTGTGTTCTAAACCCTCCTCTTTACCTCAAGTCGCCAAGAGTGACAATTTGTGGTTCTCAGTCTTCTAAGTGCTTTATCATGGCTCCCTAACCATATCATTGCCCCTAAGCTCCTCCGATGATTGTGGGGGCCCTGCTGCCAGGAACACAGAAGCTAAATGATGACAGAACCAGGATCTGTCTGGGATCTGTCCCTCTTCAACACAAAGTTCTGCTGTCTCCCTAGCACTGTGTACCTTTTCAAAAGAAGTTTTACCCTCAGGACTCAAAAAAAAAAAAAAAAAAAAGTCAGTCCAAAATTCTGCAGTTCCTCCATCGACCACCCTCTGCTCTCCAGTTTTCCTGGTCTCCAGAGGATTCTCACTAATCCTGCAGACAGGTGCCGACAGCGTCACGTCATCACCCAGAGCTGGGCTTTAAATCCGAACGTCTAAGTCCAGGAGTGTGATAAGTCAGTTAAAGAATGTACTCTGTAGTTGTTCGCCTCAAGAGAAAGACATCAAATCCCAGAAAATGGGACGTGCCCTGGGCATTATCCTCAAGTCACCTTTAGGGCTCTCTCACATTCCAAGTCCAAGGCTAGCCCTTGTTCATTTTCCTCTCTTTAATTTTCTCCTTCCCCAGGTCTGAGTGAGTCTGAGACTTTCTTCATGCCTCCTTTCCTTCATCGTGCCTCGTATTCTCCCAAAGGCGGAAAGAGGATACAATTTTGCCATTTCAATACCTGGCTGAGAGCACCTTGTAAACATCGCACAAGGGAAGACCCAGAAGGATCCCACCTGGAATTCCAGATCTTTCAGCACCAGCCCCTTCAAAGCGCAGAAGAGAAAGCGGGCAAAAGGGCAGAAGGGGCACCTGTCCAAAGACACAGCTAGGCTGGTGGCAGCGCCAGAAGCCAGATCCCCAACCCCTAGAGCATGGCCCTTTCCCCTGGGAGCCACACGGGACAGATGTCCTCCCTGGGAAACAATTGTTGAGAACCCGTGTTTATGTGCTGACTTCTGGGACGTTTTCATTGTCTTTAAATGAATCCGGACTTCGCGTTGGGCTTAGGGGAATAGGAAACAACATCCCCTCAGACCTCTTTCCTCCGGGAGTCCAACTCCCCTCCCTGCGCAGCGGAGAGCCGGCCACCCTGGCTCACCTGGCCGAAATAGTAGTCTTTCTTGCTCAAGCCTCTGCTCTCCAGGACGGCAGCCGTCATGCTGGCTCCCGGGCGGTCGGTCGCAGGCAGCTTTGTCAACAGCACGTGGTGCTGAGGCTTTTAACCTGACAATAGAGAGGAGGGGACAGATTCCAAAGACATCCCCTGCCACAGCGACGCCTCCCTCGAGCATCGTCCTGACGCAATGAGCTGTAGGTCACCGCCAGGGGGCAGGGAGGATGTGGCCAGGAAGCCTGACTTGGCTGCCCCTCAGGATGGAGGAATAAGCCCCGTAAGCACAAGGTCACCTGTGAGCTGGCGATTAGACAGATTTGGTTCTTGCGGGACTCTCAGAAGCACGGGAAACGTGGTTTCTGCATTGGACTAAACTTGCAACCACCTGGTGATAACAATGATAAGAAATAATCCTTTCTCCCCTGCCCTCTGCCCACAAAAGCAGAGCCAAGATCCTTAATTGTGATTCCCCCCCCGCCCTTTGATCTTTTCTATTAACCAGTAAGCAAACTGCCTTTCTTGGCTTTGACTTTAAATCCGAACGTCTAAGTCCAGGAGTGTGATAAGTCAGTTAAAGAATGTACTCTGTAGTTGTTCGCCTCAAGAGAAAGACATCAAATCCCAGAAAATGGGACGTGCCCTGGGCATTATCCTCAAGTCACCTTTAGGGCTCTCTCACATTCCAAGTCCAAGGCTAGCCCTTGTTCATTTTCCTCTCTTTAATTTTCTCCTTCCCCAGGTCTGAGTGAGTCTGAGACTTTCTTCATGCCTCCTTTCCTTCATCGTGCCTCGTATTCTCCCAAAGGCGGAAAGAGGATACAATTTTGCCATTTCAATACCTGGCTGAGAGCACCTTGTAAACATCGCACAAGGGAAGACCCAGAAGGATCCCACCTGGAATTCCAGATCTTTCAGCACCAGCCCCTTCAAAGCGCAGAAGAGAAAGTGGGCAAAAGGGCAGAAGGGGCACCTGTCCAAAGACACAGCTAGGCTGGTGGCAGCGCCAGAAGCCAGATCCCCAACCCCTAGAGCATGGCCCTTTCCCCTGGGAGCCACACGGGACAGATGTCCTCCCTGGGAAACAATTGTTGAGAACCCGTGTTTATGTGCTGACTTCTGGGACGTTTTCATTGTCTTTAAATGAATCCGGACTTCGCGTTGGGCTTAGGGGAATAGGAAACAACATCCCCTCAGACCTCTTTCCTCCGGGAGTCCAACTCCCCTCCCTGCGCAGCGGAGAGCCGGCCACCCTGGCTCACCTGGCCGAAATAGTAGTCTTTCTTGCTCAAGCCTCTGCTCTCCAGGACGGCAGCCGTCATGCTGGCTCCCGGGCGGTCGGTCGCAGGCAGCTTTGTCAACAGCACGTGGTGCTGAGGCTTTTAACCTGACAATAGAGAGGAGGGGACAGATTCCAAAGACATCCCCTGCCACAGCGACGCCTCCCTCGAGCATCGTCCTGACGCAATGAGCTGTAGGTCACCGCCAGGGGGCAGGGAGGATGTGGCCAGGAAGCCTGACTTGGCTGCCCCTCAGGATGGAGGAATAAGCCCCGTAAGCACAAGGTCACCTGTGAGCTGGCGATTAGACAGATTTGGTTCTTCCGGGACTCTCAGAAGCACGGGAAACGTGGTTTCTGCATTGGACTAAACTTGCAACCACCTGGTGATAACAATGATAAGAAATAATCCTTTCTCCCCTGCCCTCTGCCCACAAAAGCAGAGCCAAGATCCTTAATTGTGATTCCCCCCCCGCCCTTTGATCTTTTCTATTAACCAGTAAGCAAACTGCCTTTCTTGGCTTTGACTTCAGAAAACTACATACAAGGTGACGTGGAGCGTGGCTGCAAAAGAGCACAGGTAAGAAAGAGAGAGACCTGAGTGGAAATCCAGCCATGTGTCCTCAAGCTAGTTACCTAACTGCTGGGAGTGCCCTAACACGGATGGCAGAGTTACACTGCCAGGGTGTTTGAAGAACATGAATAATAAGAAGAATGAGGTAGCACATTAAACATTTAGTGTAGTTTTTTACTACATAGTTCAACCCTCAGTAAATGGAAGATATTGTTTAAAAGCATGTGACCACAATAATTATTGAGGACCTCTACTGCGTGCCAGACAATATTCTAGGCACTGGGGACACAGCAGTGAAGGAAGCAGAGGACCCTGCTTCACCCACCATGCTGCCATTCTGAGAAGAAGACAGAAAATAAATAAGTTTAGTCAGAGCTCAGCCTTCTGAAGAAATTAAAATAATGAATGGGCTAGGAGTGAGCTGGCGGGTGTTGCAGAGTAGACTCTAAGTAGGCAGGCAGATGTCATTCACCCTATTTTTTCAGATTATGAAACTGAGATAAGCCATTTGTTGCCATTGGGGAGAAAACAAAGTACTAAAAAACACCACAAGATCAGAAGTTCAGCAAAGAGGTAAAAAATCAGGGACATCCAGGCTTTGAGTGACTGCCTAATATTTACCTAGGAGAGAGTAATGAACTGAGAAAAAATAAGCCAATAATAGAGGTTGCTAGAAATCCACCTCCTCCCCTCCCACAGTTCTTTGATGAGATGACCAAGCATCTGCCATAAACAACAAAAATCTCAGATTTCATTCAGAACAAATGAATTCCACCACCAATTAGCCATGTAGCTTTGGTCAAGTCCATGCCTCAGTTTCTTTGTCTTTAAAATGGGGTTTTTAAGGGTTGTTGTTTAAGATTCCTTGAGCCTCTTTAATACGCCAGGCTTTCTACTTGGCTCCAAAGGATACAGACATAATTGCATATAATTTCTATCCAAGAGTCCTCGGGTGTCTGATTAATATTTATTATGGTAAATTGGAAGCTGAGTGTTGTTGCATTGGAAGGACAAGACCTTGACTTGACACTCAGGAGAACCTGAATCCTTTATCTGACTCCATTATGTTTCTAGTATGGTGGACATAAAATAAAGAGTCTTCCTCTGCTCCAGGACTGCCTTATAAACATCATTTCTTCCCTCGATGCTGCTGGTATATGAAGAACGATGAATAGGACCCTGCAATAGCATCTGCAATATAAAAGGCACGCAATAACTAAGAACAAGCACAAACAGCTGCTTATTTCCACGCACACTACATATCGGACACTGTGCCAAGTTCTCCACACGAAAGTTTTCATTTTTTTCTGCTCAACAATCCTATGAACTCTTCATCTCCACTTTATAGATAAAGAAACTGAGGCCCAGAAAGTTTAAATTAGTCCAAAGTCACACTGTGTTTCACCTGATACCAAGTTGCTGGCTCTTAAATACTCTTTTGTTTCTTTTTTAAATAACGATTTTTTAGGACAACAAAATAATAACACTTCTTTTTTCTCCTCACACCAGCTAAAAGTGGAATTCTCAATTCCCATCTCACATAAAAATGCCCCAGATCTGGGTTGGGGGGAGGAAAGCATACATAATTGTCTGCTACCTCAGAAAAAAAACACTAATATCTTCTTTAAAAAAAAAAAAAAATTACTCTGGCAAAAAAAAAAAAAAAGTGAAATGTACCCATGCACTAAAATAAAAAACTCACTTAAGATGAGATTGCTTGTCACATGTATTTTGTAGATGACTTTTAAACTAAATTCTAATTTAATTTGGATGGAATACAATGTGTTGCTGTTACTAACAAGGATGGTGCTGGGCCCTAAGAAAATTGTGCTGACATCTAGATGGAGCATCCAAAAAGTCAGCTTATAAACCACTGAGACACTCTCAGTGACCAAGGAGAGGTGGGCATATATGGCTAGTCACCCTGTTTTCTTTCCTTCTCCCTTATGGAAATGGAAGCTCTGAAGGTTAGCTAGCCAGCCCCAGGGCTTCCCAGAATAAAAACTACATTTCTCAGCCTTCTTTGCAGCTAGGTGTAGCTACAGGTCTAACATTTGACCAAAGAAATGCAAGAAAAAGGTCATCTGTGCAACATGTAAGAAGTGTCCTTAAAGGAAGCATGTCTTTCTTCTACTTTTTCTTTCTTGTGGGTCAAAATACAGAAATGCCCAATGGAGCTTGAACAGCCATTTGGGTTGTGAGGTAAATTTAGGAATGGGAGCCATGTTTTTCATGGCAAAAAGAATCAAGATGAAAGGAGCCTGGTTCTTGACGCCATAAAACATCATTCCAGTAGATTTGCGCTGCTGACTTAGACTTAGATTTAGGAGAAAAATTAACTTCTATGTTTCTTAAATCCCTGTTATTTTGAAACTTCTGTCACTCACAGCCAAATCTAGTTCTAACAATACAAGAAACATGGGAATATTTAAAATGGATTTATCTGTCCAAGAACTGTGCTTTTCTTATCAGAATTTAAGGAACAATGCAATATATCATTGCAAAAACATGGGAAATTTCCATCCTGCAAAGTTATCTGGTTGCGAGCATCTTCAGAACCTCATTTTTGTGTCATTCTTTTTAGTCTAACTTTTCCCACACAGACAACCCAGAAAACTGAAGATTGCTATCAATAAGAGCCCACACGAACTAAATGCAATTAATGCATGAAGTCATGGTTTGCATCGAAATGTCATTTATAGCAGGCTATTCCAGGAATTCTTGGCAGAACTTAGACATTTCTTTGGGCCATAATAAAATCAGTTGGTAAATCAAGTACATTTGACCAAAGGCTTATTAAATGAAACGTGTATATATGATCTCACAGCTCTGGAGCTATTACATTATTATCCCTTCTTGTCAACATCAGAATGAGGTCACTGAGTATTGCCATTTATATACTCATTGATTCAACAAATATTTGTTGAGTACATACCATGGGTCAAGCACAGTTCTAGAAGCTGGACAGCAGAACAGTCCATGCTCTCATTGATCTCACATTCTATTAGGAGACAGGGCTGGTAAGCAAATAGACCCCCCCACCCCACCCCCGCCAAAAAGTCAAAATACACTTAGTTCTGATAACGGCCAAGAAATAAAGTTTTTAAAAGGGATGTCATAAGAACAGTTAACAGTTTCGGAGAAGCTGATTTAAGATGGGTATACAGGGAAGATCTAGAGCTGACTTTTCAGGAGTTCTATGAGCCTGTTGCTAAACACATCCATGATTAAAAACTGAATTATGTAAAATTACAATTAAATTAATCATGTTAAAAATGAAGGTAATAAATATTCAAAATTCATTATTTCATAATTATTTTACTAAATTTCATTATCCGTACTCTTAAGGTTATCTGTGACCATTATATAGCTGTGTGGTAGAAATATTACACAACAATATGCTACTGTACATCTCTTCTCAACTCCATGTTCACATAGGTAGCTTGAAATCTGCCACAGTAGAACTATTTATAGCATGGAAATCAGCAAACACTACAAATAAGGGGCAAAGTCAGTGCATTGCTAAATATTTACCATTATCCCACAGACCATCACTATGGCAGCAAAGCCACCACATGTGGACTGGATCGAAGCCATGTGCTTCACAGAGCGGGGCGACAATGTCGCTCAGAGATTAAAGACACGTAGGGACAGAGTAAGCTCATCTACTGGTCAACAGAGCAGTAGCATCAAATTAAATCCAAGCAGATCAAGATAAATTCCAAGGTCAAAGCCTGGGGAGGCTGCCACAACGGCAAGACTTAGGAGTTAGGGCTGGCACTCAGCTGGTCAACCCAAATACCACCTTTTCCAAAAACACGCCTCTGATTCGCTGCCTCCAGTCAGGGGTGGTCACCCCTCCTTGGCTCACATAACATCTTGAAACTCCCTCTATACCTAAATTCATCAACTCTCTTTTTGTCTTGTTTTCATTCTTTTGTCTCTTCCTCCTGGGTAAAGACCTCTCAGACCAGAGACTAAATATTAGTTTTCCTAAATTTCAGGACTAAGCCTGGTGCCTGATACATAGTAAGTACTCAATTCATATCACTTTAATCAGAAATGTAGAAAAAATATGCACAAAAGTGTTCAGGGCAAGATTATCAAAAAGGTTTAGAGAAAAGGAAAATCTTCCACAATAAGAGAACAATTAAATTAATTATAGTTCATTCACATAATAGATGCAGACAGCAATTATTTTTAAATCATAAAAAAATTTATCATATCTTAAATGCACACAATTAAACTAGTTATTGATAAAATTAAGATGTAAAATCTTGTATTCTCCATTATGTAGATATGTCAAAAGGCATAAAACAACATCAAAGAATGAGAAAGAGGTGTTTTCTCTAGATAGTGAGATTAGAAGAGAGTTTATTTTTTGTCATCTTTTACTTTTCCGTTTAAATGTTTGTAAAGAGGAATAGTAGCAAAGAAAAAAAAAAGTTGCTTGCCTAGAGAATTTGCCCAAAGTCATACTGGATATTTATTAGACATAAATGAGTTATTCTCCAGCTTTATTCTTTCCATGTCATCCTCTCTGGGAAGAGAAAGAGACAAATATTATTTAGCACTAAAATGTTGATTGAGTACCAGGCATATTTAAGAGGTCATTTTATTTAATCCTTTATACAACATAATGAGATAATTTTCTGGTTTCCTTATTGCATGGCTGAGGAATCTGAAATATTGTGGTCTTGTGGGATAGGAAGTAAAAGACCTGGGATAGTGATGTTAGGGTTGGAAAAGCACAAGGGGAAAACCCTTCCCCTTGGGTTCTTGAATGAGAGCCGAGCCCTTGTTAGAAGGAGAGGGTGGTCTAAACACCCCTGCCCATTCAGAGACCCCACCCCCTGCAGAGACTTGGTAGGTTTGAATATTTGAAAGCTAGGTCTTTGGTGGCTGCAGTCATCAATCATTCTATAGTCATTTGTGGAAGCACATCTACTGAGACACATAGATGACCAGATCATGGAGTACTCAGTTTCTTGGTAAGACATACACATGATCTTAAGCATGGATTATATCTCTAATTCCTCTGTATCTGTCTCACTGTTGGGGAAGCTAGATGATCTCCAAGGTTAAGGAGGGGACACTTGTGGGACTAGAAGTCAGTGAGATTCATCTATCCAAACTAAAATGTTAAGGTTTTGCTGCAAGACAGGCACTATTCTAAGTTCAAGGACACAACTACCTTCATGGGTTTATGTTCCTTTTAGAAGATGAACATTAATCAAATCACAGAAATAAATTCAGATTTATAACTTCAACAAATGCCATGAAGAAGATATATATCATGCTCTAAGAACTTTTCTCCAAGAAGTTTTCTTGATCTAAGGATAGGAAATAGAAAATACCTACATGAAAGGGAAAGGAAAGAGCCTGGAACCATCTGAAATCTTCCCAGGCCAAAGGAGCAGCCTACACAAAAATCATGAGGAACAAACAATGGGGAATGTGGTTGCAGATGGAGCTGGAGAGCCAGGGAGAACCAGACCATGCAGAGCCTTGTAGACCATGCTAAGGGTTTTTATTTTTAATCTTTATCCAGAAAGAGTTGGGAAGCCATTGAAGTATATAATTAGAGGGTATTCCTATGAGATTTGTATTATCAGAAGATGACTCTGGCTGCAGTGTGGAGAAGAGAGTGGAGGAGAAGCAAGAGCAGTTAAGAGGTGATTACAGTCGTCCAGGGGAGAAATGGCCATGGTGCCTTGGACTACAGTGGTACTGGTGGTGGTGATGAAGAAAATGGGATGGATTTGAGAAAGATTTATAAGGTTGAAAAAAGCAGTGGGTTTAGATATGGTAGGTGAGGATGAGAAACAGGTCAAAGATGACACATAGGCTGCTGAGTAGATGGACACAGGGCCATTCTCAGAGATGGCTCCATCCCTACTATCAAATCACCAAAGGCATCCATCAGAAGTGGACTCTCTAGGCTCACTGTTGAGAAAATCCCTGTGGAACTGGAACTCGGTGGGATAAGTTAAAACAGGATAACCTAGGCCCTTCCTCTTGTGTGTTGTATTTCTAAAACCAATTTTTCTACTTGTGTACTCTTTTGATTTATAACGTATTTTCATATACATTATCTGTAAGATACTTCAGATTATTCTTTCCATCTTTAAAACAAGGAAATAAATGCTGAATATTTGTGATTTGTCCAAAGTCATACAGCCCGTCTGAGTTGATATTTCATGCTTTTTACTTTATTTCAGCCATTCATTCATTCATTCATTCTACATGTTTACTGCCTACTTATGGTGGATTTGTCATGGAACTAAGGCAGCTTAAGCTTTAGAGCCCTGCACCAACATAGACCCCCAAAGGCTTACAGAGGGTCCCTAGCAGTGGGTTCACCTGGCAATATAGGGACATCTATTTTTGTAAAATTTTCCAAAGTAAGATAGTTAAACTATCTTATGACAGGTGAGACTGTCAAATGACAGGTGAGACTCTCATTTCTTTCCATTCCAATATTCTCTCCATCACACTTTTCATGTCCAGTGGCCCAAATAACTTTGACATTGAACTATGAAGATGTTAAGATGAATATACATTTAGTTTACATTTAGTGGATGCATTTGTGTTATTTGTAGTCACTTTAATGGATAGTTATTGCTGGTCATCTAGATGTAAGAAGGGTTTCTGGAACATACTCCCGTTTTGAGTTACTGAGTCTTTGGGTCAGGGCCAGAAGTCTTGAGAGTGTGTTCTAAATGTCAGGTTTTCTTCAATCCCTGGAAAAAACGATTTCTTTTCTAAAATGACTATAGCTAATAGTACTGTGTTGTATATGCGAAATTTGCCAAGAGAGTGGATCTTAAAAGTGTTCTTAACACACATGGACACACACACAAAGAGGGGAAAAATAGAAAAAAATCATAATTATGTGAGGCGATGGATAAATTAATTAACTTGATTATGGTGATATCAAAACATCAAGTTGTACATTTTAAATAGATACAGTTTTTATTTGCCAATTATACCTCAATAAAGCTGAGGGGGAATATCATATGTGTGGGTGCCAAGAAATGAAAAACAGAATTTCCTTCTATGTCAGGAGTATTCTTGATAGTAAAGTATGAACAATTATGAACACATACCATTTTTCCCTTTTTTAATAGGAATTTTTGTGAAATAGCTTTATCAGAATTCCTGTGCTTATATGGCACAAATCTATAGCAGGTGTACATATAGTTAGTATATTGCGAAGCGATATGCTTTAAGCATCCAAACTATTTTTTTTAATAAATAAATAAATAAATAAATAAATAAATAAATAAATAAATAAATAAATAAATAAAGCTGCTTTAAAATGGAGTTAGACCTGCCATTCTGGAAGAACTGTCATGCACACCTTACTCCTCAAACGTTTGGAATGTTAAAACAAGGCAAAATAACCTCTGGACTGGGCCTAAAGTGACATTGTGTCCGAAAGACCTGTTTCCAAAGATAACAAGAAAGTGAATGTGACTTTCGGACTGATGACTGCTGGACTGAAAATTAAAAACATTGTTTAGGATTAGAGTCGCTTTGTTATGTTATCTGAAACCAGTAAAAATGCCTTCTTTCTATTTATGTCATGTTCCCCTTCCCTTTCTCATAAATACCCCTTGCCTTTTTCTCCTAATTGGAATACTGTTTGGGCTTCTGTATGAATCAGTGTTTCCTGAATAGCTATTCTTTTTTATCTCAAATAAATGCTTGTTGCCTCTCACTTTGGCCTTTTATTTTTACGTTAACATCGTCAGTAATAAAGAGGAAATTTCAATAATATGTAACAGAAGGAATAAATTTTTTTCATTCTAATGAGTGTAAAAATTATGGGGAAATGATCAAAGAATACACACTGAAAGTATATATAGAAAAAGGAATCATAGAAGTTGATTAGGCAATTAATTTATAAAAATATTGTTAATTCATCTAGAATTTGTGCCATTTTGCTAACTTAATATAATGTGTAATTTGTATCTCTGTTCTAAAGATATATTTTTCTCCCTAGTATTATATTTATAATTTTACATATATGTTTCTTAAATTGAGCCCCAAAGTTTTATAAACCTCAAAGGCTCCCAGAATCTGGATCTTCCCCCACACAGGAACTACGTGCAAGACAGGAAAAGCACCCTGCTGGAATCCAACTAAAAGTCTATGAGAAGATAGACAATGAAACAATCAATAACAGCTGGTGAGTAAGTGTGTTAGGCTAGGCAGAGGCCAAGTGCTGTGGGAGAGCACAGGAGGTGCCCCCACCTGACTCTAGGGTCTAATGTTGATGGTTAGGGAAGGAAGTTGATATCCAAGCAGAAAGGAGAGGTGAGAAGCTCTTAGGTAGAAAGAATAGCCTGAGCCTTACGTAGGCATAGCATTCAATCTTCACTAATTGATCTAAGGTTCATAAATTGTGTCAAATACTTTGATGGCTTCAAACAGTTCGAGAGCTTCTCTTCTGTTGCTTCCATAAATTGCCTTCCTTAGCTTCACTGAGGAGAGACAGCTGCCCCTACCTTTGGTCTCCCTCATCACCCTGTTGGTTTTCTGGTTCTGCATTCAGAATTCTTTTTGCTTGCCCTCTTGCAAAAAGGAATATCATGTGAATTCCCAACACACAAGGACTGAGTCTTTTTTTTTTTCAATTTTTGCATCCTGAAACCTACCACATGATTGGTATGTAGTAAG
Source organism: Pteropus alecto (assembly GCF_000325575.1). Classification (NCBI taxonomy): domain Eukaryota; kingdom Metazoa; phylum Chordata; class Mammalia; order Chiroptera; family Pteropodidae; genus Pteropus; species Pteropus alecto. The sequence continues at coordinate 6,560,061 of NW_006437736.1, read as the reverse complement.
TATCCAAGAAATGTTAATGCAGTGATGTTTATTGAGCTCCTATTGTGTGCCAGGACCTGTTCTGGACACAAACAGATACTGGTAAACGGAACAACATTAGGAGTCCCTGCCCTCCTAATGTCTGTTGGGAGAATGAGTGAATGGCAGCGTGCATGCTGCACCAGCTCATGAAAAGCAGTATTAGGAAGGGAACTGAGCTAGTCAGAGCCAATCCAACCCCTCTTCCATAGCTCCAGATTTATCATCCAGGGATACAACGGTATCCCTCCTCTGTTCAAAAATCTCCAGGGCCATCACACTCAAACTGTTTGTCTGTTATTCAAGGCTTCCCATAGCCCAGCCCACCCTGCCCAACCAACTTGAACCTTTAGCATTCACTAATACATGGCTCCTACTACTGTGCCCCTTCTCATATTTGTGAAAATATAAAGGCAGAATTCTGACAAGTTAACAACCCTCACTGTATGACACCATCAATATCAACTGGACTTCATCCTGATTAAGTACCTGCTACATACCAGGCTCAGCGTGTTCTTTGGGAGAGAAGACCTCAAGGCTAGGATGACATCACAGAAAAAGATCACTGCTGATCCTATAGAGTCTATGCCAAGTGGTAAATGAGGGGGACATGGTTAGTAGTTCTGAATTTTTTGAATTCATCATTAAAAGCTTTATGCATGCCACTTTCTGTATCACAGATGCATACGTACATCTATACCATCGAAATTAGTTATACCAAATTTATTAATTTAATCAACAAGTGTTTATTGAGCATGTGCCTTGTTCCAGACACCATGCTGAGTACTGGGTCAGCAAAAGGAAGTAAAGTAGAATCCCTACTATTATGGAGGTTCAAGGGCAGAGCAGTGGATTCTTATCCTAAGAAAATGGGAGGCTATTGAAAGGTTTTGAATAGAGGAGCAATAGAGTATGCTGTACTTTGAAAAGATCACTTTGCCTGGGCTGTGGTGTAAAGCACCATTTCTTTTTACACGCTGATGTCTATTCTACATTTGATCATGTCGTCTAGTTAGATCATTCTGGTGGCAGTGAGAAGATTTTTGAGGGAGATGAAACTGAAAGCAGGATGCTCAGTTGGGAGAATATTGAAATAGGGCAATGATATGAGAGATGGAGAGAAGGGAATGATTTAAATACATACATACATACACACATACACACATACATACATACACACATACACACATACACACATACACACATACACACATACACATACATACATACATACATACATACATACATACATACATACATATATATATAAATTGTGTATATGTGTGTGTTGTAGATACATAGACATTTGGTAATTGTGGAGAAGGTATGAGAGAGCAGCGAGAGTGTAAGATAACTCACGGGATTTTGTTTTGAGAATGTGGGTGGATGATACCAAGCCCTGAATTACAGAACACAAAAAGAGGTGAAATTTTGAGGGAGGCAGAATGATGTTTCCAGTTTCAGATATATTGCACTTGATACACTAGAGGGACACTCCAGTAGGGATGCTGGTCACACAGTTTGAGATCCCAAAGCGAGGTCCAGATTAGAAATAAGAATTTGAGTATCATCAGCAAAAAAAGTGGAACTAAAACCTAAAGACATACGTTATTGGGTGACTTTTATGCAGGAGACGGGAAACTAAAAGCTAGTACTGATTTAAAAAAAAAAAAGTATCGAAGAGATAAGAATCATGGTAGCCAATAGAAAATAAAGAACATCAAAGAACAGATGAAGAGTGAACAATGCTGAATGCATTGGGGAAATCCAGAAAGGTAGGATCTGAAGTAGCTACTGCCTATGGCAGAATGAAGTCACTGGTGAGTGTGTGTTAGCCTTTGTTCTTCAGAGAAACAGAAATAGAAGACATATTTTATCTATCGATCTATCTTGAGGTTTATTATAAATAATTGGTTCAAATGCTTATAACAGCAGAGAAGTCCCAAAATCTTCAGTAGGCAAACTGGAGACCCAGGAGAACAGATGGTTTAGTTCCAGTCTGAGTTAAAGTCTGACGGCAGAGACCAATGTCCCATCTTGAAGACAATCAGGCAAAGAGAGAGCGAGTGTGTGATTTCTCCCTTACTCACCTTTTTGTTCCATTCTGGCCTCCAATAGACTGAGTGAGACCCACCCACATTGGAGCAGTCGATGGGCTCTTCGTGGTCTACAATTCAAATGTTAACTCACCCGGAGTACCCTCCCGGATACCTCAGAATACTGTTTAACAAAGCATTACGTGCCCAGTCAAGTTGGCTCATAAAATTAACCATCACAGTGAGAAACTCCAGTGATGAACCTCAGAGGGGTGGGCGGGAGATAAACAAATGGAACTGTAGGTACAGACTACTGTTCTAAGAAATTTGACTAAGTGAAGGTGGTTATAAGATCAAGGAATGAGATGAGAAGATGAGCATTTTATAAGTTATATGTTTATTTTATAATCAATCACATGTTCCACGGGGGAGAGTCCAAGTTGGGAAGAAATGAAGCTTGGGGGAAAAGGTTGGTGAGAGATACAGCAGAAATGAGAATGAGAATCACAGTAGAGGATGGAATGTTAAGATTTTCAAGATTGAGCTGTTCTGAGTACAAAGCCCAAGATGTAGCCTTGAAAAGGATGGTCGAAGGGGACTGAGTTTAGGCTGCTGGAGTCTCAAAGTCCGGGAAGAGAAAGGCTCCGTGCCAGGTAAATTGTTGCCATGGCCCTTTTCTTTCCACTGAAAATTTCTAACCATTCTTCAGGGCCAGTGTCAAAGACCATCTTTGTAATAACTTACCAATCCTTTTCACTCTTCAGAAATCTCCAGAGGATCCCTTTAACCAAAGAAAGTATATTTATGGGCCTAGTAAATTCTATACTAGAAGAGATTTGTTCTTCACAGGTATGAGTAATAGGGACTGTGTCTTATCACCTCAAATACCTCTAGAATACTAGTTCTGCACCTTCAGTGTGCAAACAGGCTACTCTACAGCTTGTTTAAATGGCCATTGGGCTAGATTCTGAACTGGTAGTTCTGGGATGAAGCTTCCGAATCTGAATATTAACAGGCACCTCATCATATATTTCTAAGTTGAGAGGACGTGATACAGGCAACACTGTGCTCTACGGTTGAACTGAATTGTGTCGAGTAGAATTGGTAGAATCAGCTCGTGGTAATACTATTCAATGAATCAAATTGCAAGATTTTCACACAATACTCTCTGCAGTTCGAGGAATGACCGGCAGGTGGCGAGCGACTCACACAACCCACAAGGAAGACTGTGAACTTCCCCGGCCTCCAAATTTCAAATTAAAAACTGCTCAGGCAAGTAATGGGAATCCTGTTTCCCAAGTAACGCCGTTATCGAGACTAGTGAGTTTCTTCTCTTTGCACTGGAGTTCCGACGAGCCAGTAGCCCACATTTTACCCTGGTCCCCGGGGCTAAAGTCATGCTGACGCCATGACGCCGCCTTCTGGCCATCAGGAGCCATGATCCTGACACCAGCAAGGACTGGTCTACACCGTCAAGTTTACCCACTAAAGGTTCTTGCAGAAAAGAACAGCAGATGACGTTTGTCTGCTCAGAGTGGAAAGCATGTTGCTACCGGAGGGTCATATGGTTGTGCCTATATTGTCTTCTGTTGAGCCAGAGCTGGAGCAGAGGCGTCTTACTCAGCCTCCTTATTTTGTAGGGCAGCCTGGGAGACGGTGAGCAATTTCCCTGAGGACACAGAGTTAGAAGGTTCCAGAACCTGGAGTCTGTCTTGACTTCAAGTGAATTGACTTTTCACTGCACCCACCTCTCACACGTGTTAAACGTGTTTAAAGGTGTGTGTTCAGTTCATTCGTTTCCGCTCATGAATTGTCATGTAGAAGTTGGGGATACGGGTGACCCTCTGGTTGGAGAAGAGGGATGTGTTCGCTTAACAAATCTACCTTTTTTAAAAACCTAGATTGTGTGTTTTGGGGGAGTAATCTGGCAGATGGGGGAGGATGAGAATCCAGACTAATGGACGTGAGGGAAGAAGGCTCTCCACATTTCCCGACTGTGTGTTTTATTGGACATTCTTTTCTGCCAACTAAACTGCAAGCTTATCAAAGGCCATGACTGTCTCATTCATCCCTGATTATGTTCAATAGTTTTTGATGAATCAATGAGCATATCAACTTTGATCATTTTACGTCTAAACTGTATTTTCTAACATCTCAGATAACTAGCACACACCTCCTTTTACGTATTCAGTATGCTCTCCTTATTTAATAACGCATATACAATGTTCACTGTGTGCCAGGCACTGTTCTTAGCATTTTACAAATATTAACTCATTTAATTTGGGTTTGGTTGCTGCTTCTTAAAGGGTCCATATATCAGTGAATATCCATGTATTAGAAATCCCCTTCTTCCTCCCCCTCCTCCTCCTTACTCTCAAAGAAAAAAAAAAGACCCTGCTGGGGGTGTGAATACCGCCGCCTGGGGACGAGAGGTGGGAGGGAGGGAGGGAGGAAAGAGTTAATTGGGCGACCTGGGGGCGCACAGCTTCCCAGGTCGACACCACGCTGCGGCAGGCCGCCTCCTTCCTAACCTTCGTGAGCAAACTTTCTCTTTGGTCCACGGGGCCGAAGTCCAGGTCTGTACCGAGGTGCAGACGGTTCTCAGCTGCCGGCCTGATTTATAGGCCAAAGCATTCCCGGACCGCGCCGCAAGGAGTCGGGCTGAGCTCGGACTTTGGGGAGGTGATGATGGACACAGGACACGTGGCCACACAATGGGGACACACGACTGACCTCAGTCACTTCGGCAAACTGCCCCTGCTTTCAGGAGGCGGCAGGATCGTTCAGGAGCTCTCGGGCTCCTACGCCTGCTTTCATCGCCCCAGCCAGTGGCTCTTCTGGCTGAGTTAAGCGCAGAGAGCACCCGAGGGCGCGCAAGGGCCCCGAAGCTCTCCGAGACTCCTGACCTTTCACAGTCCTTTCCTGAGGCTGGAGCCTTGGTGCGTTCCACACTGTGTAAAGAAAGGCTAATGAACCATCTCCGCTTGGGAACTGAGACTGGCCAGGACGCACTGGCACTGAACTTTCCCCCTCAGGTCAGCTTTAGGCACCTGGGGACTTTGTGACGTCACAATGCGGGAGGCTAGGGGATAGACGGAGGAATGGTCAAAAGGTGTGGGTGTTCTGTGTGTGGCGGGAGGTGAGGGAGGGGATAAGAAGAGAAGGAATACAGACGAATGGGGGCAGGGGATTGATTGGGAGCACGAATTTGAGAAGGAGCAATCAAGTTGGGGAAAAATAGCAGGTCTTTTTTTCTTCCCTCCTATATGCAAACTGTCACTTCGGGTTAGCGTGAGCCCTTATCTGGCTCATTACCATGAGCTGTGGCTAACGCGCTTAAACTCTCTAATTATTTATTATGCCGTCACGGAGCAGGTCGCGACCCCGGGGCGCACTGGCGAGGACTGGCAGAGGCGGGCACCGCGCGGGGGGCTGGGGCGCAGCGCCCACTCTGGCTGCGCGCTGCCAGGGAAAACCCTGTCCGCCAGGAACCCCGCAGGGCACTGAGCCTCTAGACAAAGTTGCAGAATTGTTAGGGTGTATCAGAAATGCCCTCTCCCCAAAATTCACCACCCAGGGATGTGGTGCAGCATTCTTCTCTCTGGTCTACACTTGCGGTCGATTTTCTTTATGGCCAGCTCCGAAGTTGGAGAGAACAAGATTTTTTAAATGCAAAAATGGAAGCCAAACAAGGAGCTGGGAACTTTGGCTGGTTTACGGGTATGTTGAGTGCACCACCCAGAAAGACCCTGGGGAGAACCTAAAGGTTGCCTTCCCTCCCTCACCCCTCCACCCCGACGTCGCGTTCCAAGGAGAGTCCATAGTGCGGGGGCCGCGGGGCGGGGGGGGCGGGGAGGCGGGGACCGCATCCACTCAAGTCCAAGGTTCTATTCAGAAAATAGTTTCAAAGTAAGTTAACCTCTGTAGGGTGTTCCCCCCTCCTCTTCTCTTTCCCCCCTTTCCCCTCCCTCTCTCCGTTCGAGTCTGTTTTATGTTCCTCTGCGTTGTGCCAACTATTTTATCTTTATTCCTTCTCTTTCTCTCTGGCCATTCAGTCCTTTTTTTGTGTGTGTGGCTTCTCCGGCTGATGTGCGGCTCGTTACCACCCACTGCACGCTCGCTCCTGTAGTTGAGGTGTTTCTATACAAACTCGAGCGTCCAGTTGTCATATTAATTATTACACTGAGTAATGACTGAAATGGTCAAAATAAGGGGAGACTCGAGGGCGCTTTTTCTTGCTGCTCAAAGATTCAGCAAAGAAGCCGGGCAACAAAGCACTAATTGGTCCCCAGAAACACTCCGACAAGGCATGGAAGATAGGTTTCATAGAACCCTGCGATTGTGAAGGGGGGAAAGCGCTGAATGGACCCCACGCTTCTTTTCTAAACTCTCTTGCTGAGCAAAAAATGGACCTCTGTTTGAATACTGCCCTGATCCTTGAATACTATACCCAGCAGAGAAAAAAATGCACCATTTATTGTAAGTTTTTTTTTTCTTCTCCAGCTATTCATGGGTTCTCTGTGAAGAATCAGCTGGTTTTGTTTACCGTGAAAGACCTTTACTTTATTTTCATTCTTGGAGGAGGTGGGGAGGGGGGAGGTAAGGAGAGCCATGTGCCTAGACAGAGAGGAGCTGGCCTACTGTAACAAAATAGAGTGTAACAAATCCTACAAAAGTTTAGAATGTATTGATTCTTTGGAGAGCTATATAGATTAACGACTTTCTTTATGCTTATCCGAGGAAGGTATTTAATCATAATGTAAATGGGGCTTTAGAAAAAATAAAGACTTAGCGTTACTTCTCCTTATTTGGAGAACTTCAAAAGGACTTGTGAGGGTGGCTGCAAATTACCCCCTCCCTCCACCCCAACTTCCCCTCCCTAACCGAAAAGCCACAGTAAAATAATAGTTTGTGCTTTTTTTGTTTTGTTTTCCAGCTTTTTTTTTTTTTTTTCTTTTTCAGGCGTATTGAAAAAGCAAATAGATTTGTTAGACGCCTGGATTCCTTAATGCAGGTGCAGGCCTGGCTGCCGTGACCAAGAAGCCGAGCCAAATCCGTGGTTTGTGCTATTCTGCCCCCTGAACAGGCCATCCCAGGCTGGGCAGACTTAACCAGGCTGGGCAGCAACCATTTCTGATGTTACCTTGGGAAAGGTGTGCTGGAGACAGTAGATTGTGCAGTAAATGTACTTTCCATTTCCCTGAGTAGGACAGTGCCAAGTACAGGCTTAGAGCAGCATACGCCCCAGGACAGAGGCCCTGTGTTAGAGCTACTGGAAACCAGTAGGAATGCCCAGCACACTCATTTTCTCAAAGCACCATGACTTCTCGGGCTTACAGCTCACCAAAATTGAGGGCTGCATTAAAACTCTTCTGTCCAATCAAAAAAATCTAAGGTCTGTCTTCTTCTTTGCATTCTCTTTGCCTCTTATTCAGGATCCACTATAAATATAATTTAATTTAAGGATTTGGTCAATGGAAAACCTAGTTTCACTTTTAATATTAACTAACTCTCCTCCCCGACCCCACTCCCAAAGAAATAGCACAAAGGGAGCTTTTAAGTGACGAGGCATATATATATACATA
>NW_006437736.1:6547746-6552383 GCF_000325575.1 Pteropus alecto | reverse complement strand
TACATATATATACAATCTCATTTCCATAGAGGGAAGGCGCACAATTCTGGAGCATAAGGATAGTGTGTGAGCAGAGGTGGCACTGGCCTGGCCTTCAACTGTGAGTGGAAATTAAGGTGGCAGGAGACTCAGGGCACCAGAGCCTCAGGTCATGTGGGCAGTGATCCCTATGCATCACTAGGAAAGCTGTCTCCCCATGTCGTTCCTGGTGCTGAATGTAGATAAGGTTTAATCTAAGGTATGGTCCAGCTCTAGGATTCCGGAACATAGAAAAGGGGCCTGAAAGTACAGAAATTAAGGCCCCTGTTGTATTGCAGAAGAAAGAGAAACCTTCTCATTTTTCTGGAGTGTCTATGTTTTGCGTAATACACACAGAAGGGTGTCAGTGTCCTGCCTCCCCATCGCAAGAAAGGCGATCCCTGATATGTGTGGAAGGAGTTGCAAAGTGAATTCACAGACAGCATCAGATTTCATTCTCCTGACAGCCTTGCCAGGTGAAGCTTCCCTACTCTGTTCAGGGAATGTCGAATGAAGGCATCCAACATTCCTTTTGTGAGTTATCTTCTCCCTCCACATTTAGATAAATGGAAATTTGAGTGTCATGGTCAAATAAAGCCTGGGGTCTTGCTCAGAGGCAGGCCCACTGGGTGGCAAGAGAGGTCAGAACCAGTGGCTCTGTTGATGCCCCTTGCATGTGCTGTCCATAAAGCATGTCTAAATTTCTACTGTTTATGTTAAAAACTTGGTTCCTATCGCCATCACCTTGATTTGCAAGCGTCACCACCATTCCTCAAGAATGACAGAAATTATCCACTCTCAGGCGCTGGGACAGAGGGTCAGGGTGGCATTGGATCTCCAATGGCTGTAGCAGTTATCCAAGGGTGCTTCCAGAAAGCCAAGAGCTGGGCATCCTTCTCCAACAAACCCCTTCCTGACTGGGCTGTGTGAGCAGCAGCAGGACATTTTCATTGTTTTAGGAAGGTTATTCTTATGCATCCCTTTCTATTTAGACCTGATCTGGAGTGCTCCACAACAGCTCCGTGAAATCTCACAACTCTTGGAGGTAGGTACTATAACTATGGCATGGTAACAGATAAGGAAACCGAGACTCAGAGTGCAGGCTATCTGCTCAAGGTCACACCGCTATGATACCAAATCAAGTCCACCTGCTTTATCCTCCAGTGCAAGATCTGGAGTTCCTTGGGCCTAAGACAGTATGTGGCAATTCTCTCCGGTGTGGGAGAGGGAGAGGGAGAGGGGTGTCATACTCTAGGGCACAGAGTCTGAGGCGGGATTCTAATTGGCTCTTGAGCCTCTGTCCTTTGATCCAAACCGGTGAAAACAACAGGAAAGCCAGTTTCTGTGGAAAACTCCCCTTGGTAGTGCACAATCCCCTAAGGCAGAGGCGGGAATCCCTAAAAAGAGATTCTAGACCGCTCTACCTTAGCATGAGAGGGGAAGGTGGAGTCAGAGTGCTGGGGTTGTGGTGGGGAACATTCTTTGTATTTATTTACCCCAGCTGGAGGAAGAGAATGCCTGGGTTCTTGGAGAGCTTTGCAAAGCATGTAAGGAGGCAGGCTTAGGATGTGCGAGTGGAGAGAGTGAGAGCGGAATTTTGGCTCGAGGCTTGAGCGGAGAGAATAGGGACAAATGTTCCGGTGGCTTTGGCCGGAAGGATCCCAGCACCCGCTGTCTTTTCTCCTGGGCAGAGGCCAACGCAGTAGGACCGCTACAATGCGCGGCTTCATTGGTTGACGCTTCTACTTGGGCGCACGTTTCATGGCGCGCGCGCGCGCGCGCATGTGTGTGTGTGTGTGTGTGTGTGTGGTTGGGAGTAGGCTCTGGCCTTGAAGTCTCTGATAATCAGGGGCTCTGTGCATGCGTGAAGCCTGCAACCTTAAAAGAAATTAAGAACGTGTGCTGACTATCTGCAAATTTTCCGCGCTCTCAGATACATTTAGAAATTAGCTAGTGTCTGCCCCTCCTGCACAGATCGGAAAATTGAGGGCAGTAGAGGAAGAGATACTTGTTCAAGGTTACAATGCAAAATTATGACAAAACCAGGACTATGGACCTTTAGGTGTGGAATGATTAGAGTCCCAGCTGGAAAGCAATTCAGGCACATGGTTTATACCAATGTGAAACAAAATGCACTTAGATGCATAGATGTTGATGATGCGCTCTTACCAAGCCCCCTTGCTGGAGAGAAGGGTATGGGGTGCCAGAGGTTTTTTCTAGACGCCTCCTAGCGGCCTGCACCCAGAGCTCACAGCTGGGGCAAGCGAGTAACAGCAAGTGCCTAAATAACCTATTTCACCAGGTGGTTGAAGCTTCCTGGGTTTGGAAAGCAGGTGGTGTGGTTCTGCTTTAGGCCTCATCGCCTCCTACGCATCCAGAAGAAGAGATAACTGTGATTTTAGAGACCTCTCAGCACCTTTCTTGGGGTGGGGCATGGAATGGGAGGAGAGGCCAGAGGTGTGAATTCAACACTGTTCAGCAAAGTCCTGTGGGGTCAGCAAGCCATAAATTGCTGTGTTTGGGGCCGGGGCGGGGAGGGGCGGGTGGTGGTGGAGCTGTGTGGGTTGGGAGGTTTACAGAACCGACTTCTGTTGGGACAGATTTAGTGCTATACTTCCCAACCCCATCAGTTTTTAAAGAGGAAACAGACAGAAAAAAGAGGTGATTCTCCTCGGGAACCACCGGTTCTTCCTACCCGTCGCCACGATTATTGTTCGGACAAGACTCAGCCAGCCACACATACCAAGGGAGGCTCCTTGGATCACCCCGACGGATCCTTATCCACAAAAGGAAGTTCAATGAGAAGCCATTATCCGGATAATTCACCACGACCATCCCTGCACCCAGGTCTCTAACCAAAACTGCCTATTTCTCCTGGACAAACCAACTAGATGATTACCCTCTGCTTCCTTCTGCCTGAGCAGAGCAGACGAGACATGACACGCGCGCCCATGCCTCCCTCCCCTGCCTCCGCCGGAGCGGTACGGAGATGGGACCCGTTATTCGATCCGCTTTCCTCGCAGCGCCGCGTCCCAAGGTGCCCCGAAGCTGGACCAGGCTCCAGCCAGAGAGCGCCAGGGCCGAGGGCCCAGGAAGGGCGCCTGGGCGGGCGCTGTCCAAACGGCCGAGCGACGGCTGCAAGCGCCTCCCTCTCCCTCACGGCGCCAGCACGCGGCCCCGCCGGGCTCGGCTCCCAGTCGCCTGCCACCGGCCCGCCGGGCACACGCCTGGAGCCGGATAGAGGCTGCGCCAAGGCCGCCGAGGTGCCTGCGGCGGCGCCCAACAACCAGAAAAGCTCCTCTGGCCCAGCCCCTCGAACTCATCACCCACCCCCCTCAGTGCCCCACATCTTTATTCTCAGACCCAACCCGGCATATCCCAGCGCACTCCCTTCTTTATGCGCCCTCCACCCCTAGCCAGTGTGAAAATTATTCTTTGGGGGGTCGAGAATGCTACAGGCAGCCGGAGGTCATTCTGGGGCATCCCTGATGTACACACCTACCTAAAGGCCCTGGTCACAGTCACCCCTCAATGCGACCACCTCCCTTCTCACACTTGCTCAATCGTGAGGAGCACATGTTAGTTTGTAGACCTAGATGGGGCATTAGAGACCATCTAATCCAACCTCTGCTGTTCCAGACAAGGAAACTGAGGCTCAGAGAGGATGCCACTTCCTGGGGGCCACAGAGCCAGTGAGAGGACGCATTGGGACTAGAACCCAAGTCTTAGAAGTACTTTTAGTGTAACGGTCCAGGAATTCCGACGGAGTTGTCCCCCTTCTTTCCGAACTTCAAACGCAAATTTGCTTCAGCTCCCAAGGACGGCGAAGACCCCCAAGAATGACAGTGGGTAGGAGAAGAAACCAGGAAATATGGAGCCCCACTCCTCCCCTAACCTCCACATGCCCTGTGCCACTTTTTCTGCCCCCAACCCTTTCCTGTGCTTTGCTCCAAGTCCCCAGGAGAATTCAGGGGCACTTCACCCCAAACCTGTCCACTCACACACCCTAACTCCCAGAGCTATTCGCCCCTCCTGCGACACCGCCCCCCCCTTTTCCAGAGCCACCCCCCCGACTGCAGCCCGCCCCGAGCGCGCCGCCTGTTTATTCAGCCGGGAGTCCGGCACGCGCCAGGCGCACGCACTGCAACAACAAACCCGGTTGAATGGAGACTTTGCAAGGAGCGGGTGCAGGGGATGGGCGGGGGGAGGGGAGGAGCGGAGGGGGAGTTTAGGGAATGGGTGGGAGGAGGAGGTAAAAGGAGGGGGGAATGGGGGCTGCAGCCGCTCGCAGCAGCAGCGGGGAGTGGGGGGCGAGGCGGGGCCAGGGCTGCGCGTGGGGCTGGGTGTCCCATTGAAAAGGCAGACGCTCTCCGTCCGCCCAGCACTCTCTCACTTCTGGCCAGGGAACGTGGAAGGCGCACCGACAGGGAGCCGGCCAGGGAGGGCGAGTGAAAGAAGGAAGTAAGAAAGAAAGGAGGTTAACAAAATAAGAAAAACGGCCTGAGCCACGGCTGGAGAGACCGAGACCCCGCGCAAGAGAGCGCAGCCTTAGGGGAGAGGAATTGGAGATTCAGCAGAGCGCGCTCACCACTGACTTTTGCTGCTTCTTTGCCTTTTTT
>NW_006437736.1:6542787-6547593 GCF_000325575.1 Pteropus alecto | reverse complement strand
TAAACAAGAAGGCGCTAGCGGCAGCCTCACACGCGAGCGCCACGCGAGGCTCCCGAAGCCAACCCGCGAAGGGAGGAGGGGAGGGCGGAGGAGGAAGAGTGGAAGGAGGAGGAAAAGCATTTGCACCTTCTTTGCTCCCACCCTAAGAAGTCTCCCGGGGATTTTGTATATTTTTTTTTTGCTAACTTCCCTCCGGTCTCCCTCTTCATCTCTCCTCTTCTTTTCCTCTCTGTTCGTGCACCCAAGTCCTTGTGTCTCCCTTACGCGCCCCGTGCCTCGCGTACCCTCTCGCTCCAGTCCCGCGACTACTTGGCAGCCGCTGCGCATGGAGAGCTCTGCCAAGATGGAGAGCGGCGGCGCGGGCCAGCAGCCCCAGACGCAGCCCCAGCAGCCCTTCCTGCCGCCCGCAGCCTGCTTCTTTGCCACCGCCGCGGCCGCAGCGGCGGCGGCGGCAGCAGCGGCGGCGCAGAGCGCGCAGCAGCAGCAGCAGCAGCAGCAGCAGCAGCAGGCGCCGCAGCTGAGTCCGGCGGCGGACGGCCAGCCCTCAGGGGGCGGTCACAAGTCAGCGCCCAAGCAAGTCAAGCGACAGCGCTCGTCCTCGCCCGAACTGATGCGCTGCAAACGCCGACTCAACTTCAGCGGCTTCGGCTACAGCCTGCCGCAGCAGCAGCCGGCCGCGGTGGCACGCCGCAACGAGCGCGAGCGCAACCGCGTCAAGCTGGTCAACCTGGGCTTTGCTACCCTTCGGGAGCACGTCCCCAATGGCGCGGCCAACAAGAAGATGAGCAAGGTGGAGACACTGCGCTCGGCGGTCGAGTACATCCGCGCACTGCAGCAGCTGCTGGACGAGCACGACGCTGTGAGCGCTGCCTTCCAGGCCGGCGTCCTGTCTCCCACCATCTCCCCCAACTACTCCAACGACATGAACTCCATGGCCGGCTCGCCGGTCTCATCCTACTCGTCAGACGAGGGTTCTTACGACCCGCTCAGCCCCGAGGAGCAAGAGCTGCTCGACTTCACCAACTGGTTCTAAGGGGCTCGGCCCGGTCAGGCCCTGGTGCGAATGAACTTACGAAGCAGGTAGGTTGCATTTTGGAGTGAAGGGGGCGGGGGTTACTTGTCTTCATCCTTTTTTCCTCCGTCTTAATGTCTATAGGGGACTGTCTCCACCGAGATGAGGGCTGGGGAGGGATGTGGATTTCAAGGATTTGTTGAAGTTAGTTGATTTGAAATCCTGGCTTGTTAGTTTCAACATTGGCGTCTGATAGTGGTTTTGCCCCCGTCTCCAAGGCCTGGAGGATAGGGGTGAGGTGGACAGATGCTGGAGAACCCAGCACTAAGACCTGTCAAAAGTGGTGCCCTACTGGACAAATCCTCCGCTAAACTTCCATTTTCCCCAACCACTTGCCTCAAGTTCACGTTAACCTCTCCTGTTCTTCTCTTTATGTTACAGGGTGACGGCACAACCTGCATCTTTAGTGCTTTCTCGTCAGTGATGCTGAAGGGGAGGAAAAAGGGGGGGAGGGAGAGCGAAGAAGAAGAAGAAAACCCTAGGCAACCAACCCCACCGCCAACTAAGCAAAGCAGGCCTGCGAAGCAAGACTCTCACAGAACAGGGATGAGCTCAGAACCGTATCTTTGCACTCCAATCATTCACGGAGATATGAAGAGTGACTAGGACCTGAGTCAATGCTCAAAATGCAGCTCGTGTGCAAACGCATCAGGATCCTGGCGGAAGGGAGCAGCACACGCCCTATAGAAACTCCCACCCACCACTAACAGGCAGAGCTGAAAGCGCTTGCTCGGGTGCCTTCACCTCCCCGCTCTCCTTGAAAGCGCAGTTCTTAAGCCTCTAGCAATGGGTTGGTGTCTTTCCTCTCAGTATCCTCCATCCCAACAAGCTGTGGACATTTGTCTGCAGTGAAATCATGCTATACTCATTCCTCTGAAACCCAGACCCGCCCCCTCCCCAAGCCCCACTCCCTCACACCATCTTTTCTACTGTTCTCATCATAGAATGCTTCCAATCTTTTGTGAATTTTTTTATTATAAAAAAATCTATTTGTATCTATCCTAACCAGTTTGGGGATATATTAAGATATTTTTGTACATAAGAGAGAAAGAATTTATAGAGTTTTGTACAAATGGTTTAAAATGTGTATATCTTGATACTTTAACATGTAATGCTATTACCTCCGCATATTTTAGATGTGTAGTTCATCTTACAACTGCCATTTCTCCTATGTGGTTTTGTAAAGAACTCTCCTCAAAGGTGAGATCAAAAGGCCACCAGACGTACTTAAGCACCAATGTGTCTTACTTTATAGAAACTTTGTTAATGTATTAATGATGTCAGTAAATACTGTTCCAGAACAAAGTTTATGCAGCTACTGTCCAAACGCAAAGTGGCAGCCAGTGCTTTTGATAGGTTGCCTTTTGGGAAATTTTTACCACTGCCTTTTTTTCCTTACTGTTTTATTACAAACTTACAAAAAAAAAAAAAAAAAACCATGTATAACCCTGTTTTATACAAACTAGTTTCGTAATAAAACTTTTTTCTTTTTCTTTTTTTTTTATGACTGAAAATAATCAGCTGCCTCCAAGTCTTTGACTCCACTGCACTGTCCAAGTTATCAAAATGCCAAAGGGAAGGGGTCTGTGGGAGAGGAGAGAGGGTGGTGCCACGTGTGCTAACTCGCAGATGTGACAAAGATAAGTGCTACTACCAGTCCTACCTGAGTTGGCTCTGTGATGAATGTAGAGGGAAAAGATACATAAGTAAAAATAGTTTTCTCCCCCTTTGATGCTACAAATGTACACCTACACCAGGTGGTGATTAACGGCTGCATCATCTTTTAATAAAACGACTGTACATTTTTTTTTTAATGTGAACTGGAAAGAGATGGTCTTCACTCCACTTTCTAACTCTTACTCCCATTCTCAATTTCTCACTGTGAAACCGTGAAAGAGCTGGGTGAGATAATAGGCACTAGGGGTGGGTGGAAGGATGGTTGGTGGTGCTGGAGTTTGGGCAGAGCGGGGGCACCCTCTCCACACTTCCAGTGGTGGGGATGTTCTTTCCCCCAGGATATGCACTTTCCATACTGATTTTAAGTAAAGGGCACGTATGATATGAATTCCTCTCGAAAGGAGTTAGATTTAAAGAAATAAAAGCCTTAGAGATGTGTGGTCGCTTTGAGACACTGGCCTATCTAAGCTTGTGACTCTATCCGAATAGCGTGAGCTGCGTGTAAAAGTACCCAATTACCAAGATTCAAAAAGAAATTGGTGGGTTTTTGGCTGGCTTGTTTCTTGTCAGTTAGCAAGGACGTGATCAGAATCCCACTCCGCCTCTTGCCGGCTCCTCGCTCGCCGCCTGCATTACTTGCACATTCAGTTTGCGTGTCTCCAGCCAAGCGGAAAGCCGAGCGCAAAATGCATCTTACAAAACCCAACAAAGAACTGGGAGCCAGCACGTCTTCCAGAGTTAAAAATCTAGTCTGTGTTGGTACATCTATACCATTTAGTGGCACAGAATAATCATTTTTTAAAGCTGCGATGCGCGGAGCACGCCACAGCGTCTGATGTCATTTTGCTAAATGACCCTCTATAGAATGCACATTGAGGCTTCAGCCCCTTTCAAAGAGATGAGCGTAATTAAGGGGGAAAAAAAAATCAGTAAATTCCTCATCGCCATAAATAATCGTACTTTCTGCCAGCAGTGGGCCAATTTAGAGCTTACTTGAGGGAAGTAATGCTTTTGTGATGCCTGCTTTTATTTTTACCTTCTCATTTGGAGGGCCAGAGCTGGGCTCCCCATCCCCCACTTCTTTTTCTTTTAATTTAGCTCTTTTGCAAGTTTCCAGATAAGGTATGCAAAGAAAGTGTAGCAAGTCATTTATGGCTATGAATATAACATTAGGATAATGTTTCAGCCCGCACAAAGGGTTTTATTCCCCCTTCTCCTTGCGAAGACAGGTGTTCTTTTACTCACTTCTGAATGGGAGATACCCAGTCTCGTTAAACTCGAGGCAAAGTTAGTTGTTGTTTGCCACAATGCGAAGGCAAACTCTAAAAATTCACAAAAACACACACAATTTTGCCGAAGCTAGGAAAGGGCAAAGCGGGGATTGGGCAAAATCTCATTACATCTGCTCTAATCGCTTAGCAACACAAAGCCGGGGCTTGTGCGGCGAAGGGAAGCCATTCACAGCGCTGTGACAGGCCGCATTCAGCCAGCATTAGTCAGCTCCATAAATCACTGCTGCCCATTGGCTGCGCGGCGGGCTTTGGAGCGGCCCTGGGCTGTCAGCGAAATACAAAATGTAGACCCCAGCGGCTAGCAGTCGCAACCTCTCCCCCATCCTAGCCCCCACCACACTTTCTTTACCCCCCACCCCTTGGGGGGTGCGTAGGGGGAGGGTACTGGGGAAGAAAACTGCCTTGACTTTATTGACTGAGAAATCGTACCTATTCAAAAAATGGCCTGGGACCACTGAGTTAAGACCGGAGACATGCCTGAAATTGACGAGGAGGAGCGGGGGAGTGCGGGAGAGAAAATAAAAACAGACCAACCGCTGGCCTCAGAACTGTCGAAGGCTAGAAATATTATGGGAGGCTGGGTTGGAGCTACTGGGACACGCGTTTCACCTCCCTGACACGGCCTTTACATTTTTTCTTTTTTTAAATTGGGGATAGGAAAGTATGTATGGACAAGACTCTATTTCAAGTTCACATCAGGTGGGCCCACCAAAGAAGAGAGAGAGAGAGAGAGAGAGAGAGAGAGAGAGAGAGAGAGAGAGACAG
>NW_006437736.1:6526138-6542731 GCF_000325575.1 Pteropus alecto | reverse complement strand
AGAGACAGAGAGACAGAGAGACAGAGAGAGAGAGAGAGAGAGAGAGAGAGACAGAGAGAGAGAGAGAAAAAACGATCTGCTCTCTGCATAGGGCATCAAAGGAAGAGCACTGGGGTGCAGTAAGGAAGAGAGAATTGAATGTGGGTTTCTACTTTCCTGTTCTTGCAAGGCTGGGAATCTTAGGACAGGGAATCAGCAGCTCAATTCCTTCGGAACTTAAGCATTCCCGTTTGTAAAAGGGGTTGATGGCGCCACAGTAGCAAGAAGAGAGCTTGTAAAAAAAGTTAGCACATGGCCTTGTGGGGGAGGTTACAAATCATAGGGAATTGTGAGTGCCTGTTGTTATTCTTTTCTTCCAGTCCTGTCCCTCATTTTCATGGGCACTGGTCAGTTGATGTCTCTAAGTCACAGCCTAGTTTGAGGCTTACCCACAAACCACATAGAAAGAAGTTTGGGAATAGATGTGGAGTTAAGGTAGGCTTTCTATTGGCCACAGTCACTCTCCATCCATGATGCTATTTCGCCTTCTTGACATTTACCACTGTCTTAAAAAAACTGCATTCATGTTCGCTTATATGATTGCTGTCAATACCTCCCCCCCAGATAGTAACCTCCATGAGGACAGGCACCTTACCTGTGTTATTCACTTGTATTTTGGGGAGATGGGTATGGTGACTGAATGGATGATCTGTTCTGTTGCACTGATAGCTGTGTTACCTCTTCTTCCTTTTCTCCTTCAGATATACTTTCCTCCCTCTCTGCTGTGCTCCAGGTCTCAGTAGGCTGATCTCTATGCACTTCATCACTAGGGCTCCCTTGCCCTCCGGCTTCCTGTTGGGTTTGGCCACTGGGAGGCACCCATAGGAGCTTGTTACAAAGGAGGGGAAGTAAGTAAGACCTTAGCACTATGCCCGTCTCTGTCTCTCCATTAAACTCTTTCCATTGACGCTTTCAGGTATGCCATCTGCTCCTGTTGATCCTGACTACTGCACAGGCTATTCTCCCACAGATGCTCAGGCATGTACTAGTTTTGGGTAAGATTTTCAGAGACTCATATGACTATCAGTAAGATGCTTCCTAAGGCAGAGGTCAACCTAGCTCTGTTCAAACCTAACTCTGGAAAATCACTTCATCTTTTTGAGCTGGGATAACTTACCTAAAAGTTTGCAAAAGAAGTCAATTACAGTTTTCTCTTCTGGAAAATTAGGATATCTTCTCTTTTATAGATCACCTGGTGGATCAAAAAGGAAAGGGCTTTAGAGCTGTTAATGACCATATTGGAGCAAGAGAAAACTGCTTCTCAAGATCTTCCAAGTAGGAGGTGGTGCTGGGCACTTGTCACTAAGATAAACAAGGACCATGACGCTGTTGAGAAGCCATTCATGCTTTCATTCATCCATTCATTCGTTCACGAGCCATTTATGCACTCATTTTAAAAAGGGAGCAACAAATGATTAAAATGAGTTATTGTTTCTAGGACCTAATTGTCTTAATTTGCATCTTCTAGATGGAGCTCCGAGAAGCTTGTCTTATTGCAACCTCTTTTAAACATAGTACCGATGCTTCTCTGATGCCTTCATCAACCTTATTTCCCTTTTCTTACTGTTGAGAAGTCTCTGAACTTTTTTCTCCCTCTCTCCACTCCTGGGCCAAGAGATGATCCGTTTTCGGATTTCCCCAGAAACTCCAGGTTATCAGGAGTCAAAGGTAGGGAGGGAAGTGGATTCTCAGACACTAACGTTCTTTCCTCGCTGCGAATGCGAAGGGCTGGGCTCTAGCTCAGGTCGAAGTTATATCCCTTCTTCCTTTATATGCAAGATTAGGTTGTTACAAAAGAGGATGTGTAGGTTAATGGCAGGAAGCAAGTTGCAGCGGCAGACGCTGGCCCGAGCGCGTGTCAGGTTTAATGATTTATTCAAGCTGCAGCGCATCCGGGCGTTGATTGGCTGCAGGCATGCGTCCGCTGTCAGCTGCGCGCGCCGGGGCCTCGCCCCGCTACCTGACTGCAGGGGTGGTGCGGGGTGGGATGATGGAGGGGAGAGGAGGCGCGGGCACCGGTCTGGAGGGGAGAGATGTGAAAAGAAGGAAGAGGTAGGAGGTGAGAGACGGGAGAGGAAAGAGGTGGAGGCTGGGAGAGAGAGAAGAGAGGGAGAGGAGAAGGAGCAGGAGAGATTGGGAGAGTGGGAGAGGGAGAGGAAGGAAGGAAGGAAGGAAGGAAGGAAGGAAGGAAGGAAGGTAGGAAGGGAGGGAGGGAGGGAAGGAGGGAGGGAGGAAGGGGGAAGGAAGGAGAGAGGAAGGAAAGAGGAGGAAGAAATAAATCGTGGTTAAAGTAGAGAAGAAGAGAGGGGAGGAGAGAGAGGGAGTTGGAGAGAGAAAGAAGAGGCGAAAACAGGAGGGAGAAGAGACAAAGAAGGCGAGGAGAGGAGAAGAATGAATGAGAGACGAGAGAGAGAGGTTGGAGAGGGGAGTGGGACGCGCTCCCAGAACGTCCCACGTGCGCCCCCCTCCAGGCAGTCTGCAGGCGGCCTCTTACAAAGCCTCCTTTGATGCGCTGGCTACCGGGCTATTTTGGGGACGGAATGGGGGAAAGGCGCCAACTCACACTCCTTAAGGGAGTCACTTTCTGCAAAGTGTGTTGGAGAGGACAGGGCCCTGGGTCCGGGCGATCGGGGCAGGAAGTGGATGCAGGGGACAAAAGCCCGGCACCTGCCAAAAGCGAGAGCACTTGGAGAGCACCTCCCCCCTGCTCCCTCTCCCCACTCCCCGCGGGCCGCCGGGGGATGCTGCGGCTCTGGGCTCCCGCGCTGCCCAGCACCGCGGCCTCTGGACCCCATTGCAGTTGAATCCCGCCTTCCTAAATTCTCTCTGGACCAAAGCACTTCTGCCCGCCTTTCTTTGGATCTTTCTCTAACCGTCCCGTGAGTCACTTTCTCTCTCTCTTCTCTCATTTTCCTTTCTCCCATTACTTCTTCCTTCCCCTCTTCCTTCTTCACTCATTTGCGGTTTTCCCTTTTTGCCATCATTATTGACAATAACAACAACTACACCCCCCCCCCAAACACTTCTAGATTGGAACCCTACTCCAGTGAGTGGGTCCATTGGAAGGAGGGAGTGGGGTAGAGAGAAAGAGCAGATGAAAGATTTTTGGGGGGGTGGGGGTGGCATTTGAAAATCAAATGGGGAAACCAGTCCACTGCCTTTTCCTGGATAAAGTTGTTGAACCTAGAAAGTCAGCAGTCAGAGTCAGCTGCTTGTATTTGGGGAGCTGGAAATTCTATCAATAACCATCCCTGTCCCCAAGACCAAGACAGAAGTAAAGCTGCCCCCCCCTCCCAGCACTCCCCTCCCACCTCCAGATCACACAGCCCTTGGCCTCCCCCAGCTATAGCTCTTTACTAGGAAAAACAGTCTGTCTCCATTGTCCAGGTGCCAGCAGGGCCTTTGGCAAAAGGGAGGCCGGCCAGCCCTCTGATCAAACTCAAAGGTTAGTTAAAAGACAAAAACAGCTGAAAGTCTTCATGAATAATGCTGTCCCCCCAAGTCTCCCCACCCCCTCCCAGCTCTGTGTAGTGCAAGCCCCGATCAATGCCCTACCACTTTGTTATGCTGCTCGCCTAAGTCAGAATTTCACAGAAAGGCCCAGAAGAAAAGCTCCCACAATTAGGGGTCGCCTGTCAGAAAACATTAACGCCTTCCTCTCCCAGCCTGTCAGGCCTGCTGCAGATACAAACCGCCATGGCAAATTGGCCCTCCACCCCGTGAAGCGCCTGCCAGCCAAAGTGGCAGGGATTTGAAAGCCAAAGGAGAGGGAGCCTGCCTAAGTGTGGTTTCGCAATGTCGGGATGCATGGAAATACCCCCAGCTTCTTCCTAAGTCAGCACAAGATGCTTGGGAGAGGTCACTTGAAATAACCCTACAGATGGTCAGATGGACAGATCTCCCAGACCAGAGCAGTATAGCAAGAACTTTACCTGCAATGGACAAGGTTAAAATATATGCGCATGGCTACACCCCCATCACCTGTTTACTAAGCATTTTCCAAGTGCTAGTCATCATATTTTGTTCTTAACCAGAGCAATCCTTTAAGGTGCTATATTATTATATTTACCTTATAGATGAAAAAACCTGATGGGCTCAGAGAAGCCATTGGACTTGTCCAACATCACACAGCTAGGTAGAGGCAGAGCCAGGATTTGAACTCAGGTTTGTCTGACCCCAAATTTTCTGTTCTTTCCACCATAATCCTGCCTTTATTTCCTCTAATAAGATCCAGAGACCAATTCTATGCTCGTCTGCTTCTGAAAACATTCCCAATATTCAAGCATGTCCTTTGCCATCTTCCTTGTGTCACAAAGAATATTCCCTGCTTCTGGAATAGTATCTGGTACATGACCGACACTCAAAATTTGTGGGAGAAAAGAAAGAGGGAAGAAAAGGAGAAATAAAAGGAGGGAGGAAAGGAGGGATTCCTTCTAAAGAAAGGTTCTTTTGATTTTCTTTGAACATAATTTTATTCTGAAAGGTGTTTGATTTGTGGGTCAAGAGATCTGTTTGGAATTCTTCATGAACCATCAATTAGGTGGGGAGTTGAATCTTTGTTTCCTCGTCTGCATAAGCGGAGGTAACACCTTCCTGAAAGGGTCATTGTGAAGATGGAATAAGATAAACTATGCAAAAGTGCTTAGCATGATATCCAGCACATAGTCGGTACTCAGAAAATTTGGGTTGAAAATGAAATAAGATTGAGTCTTTATCTTTGTGTGTTAGGACAATATACGCCACACACGTGATCATACCCATGAGACAAAAATGCTCTATTATAGCTAAGTCACCACAAAATTTTGTTTTCTGTTGTTCTACTGCATTCATGCCCCTAGGATGGAATGAGATAAAGCAGAGTCCATGTTCATGGGTCTTAGAGAGACTGGAAGAGTTTCAGGGCCTCTGAGAAGCGAGCGGTCATCTTCAGTAAAAGCAGGTGAGGCAGGTAGGGAATCGTCAGCCCATTCTGTGGAAGACAAAAATGAAGCGCCGCAAAGTGGTTATTTTACTAGGAGACCGTAAGCACTAGCAGGTAGAATTGGCCTCTGTGCTCTCTTCCAGGAGTCCTGTCTTCTCAGCATTCCGGAGCGATTCAGAACTTTGGCTTCTTCTCCAGGCCTTAGAAAGAAAAATTTTTAGAAAATCACTCGTAGAAATCAGCCCATTCTGTGGAAGACAAAAATGAAGCGCCGCAAAGTGGTTATTTTACTAGGAGACCGTAAGCACTAGCAGGTAGAATTGGCCTCTGTGCTCTCTTCCAGGAGTCCTGTCTTCTCAGCATTCCGGAGCGATTCAGAACTTTGGCTTCTTCTCCAGGCCTTAGGAAGAAAAATTTTTAGAAAATCACTCGTAGAAATTCAAGGATGGCCATCACTTCCATTATGTGTGTCCCTGGTGGGTTTATTTGAGTTTACAACCCCCAAACCTCCAGAATTGCTGTCCTCACCTCACTCTGATTCCACCCATCAATCGGCAATTCCGAGTGCTGGAACACCAATTTAAAAAAAAAAAAGAAAAGAAAAGAAAGAAAACAAGAAAAGCTCCAGTTTATAATCCCAGGAATATTTAATAACTCTGCAACAGTTGGTCAGCTTGTCAGTCACTGTTTTTCCCCGATCCCTGGGTGAATGTTTGATTTCTAGACAGCAGGGATGAGTCCCTCTTTGTCTTTCCCACATTTTCCCTGTTTCCCTCTTCTCTGAGCAACCTTCTTTGTTTTCCAAGAGACAGATCTTGTCCTTTATATTTATTACTTCATAGATTGCTGGCCAAAAACAAAGGACTATAAACACAGGTCTACTTGGGGATATTTTATGAAAATATTACATTGTCTGAAGATGTTCAGGATATAGTCATTTTTGAAACACAGGCCAGCCGTAGGAGGACAACACCCCCTTGCCCCGCCCCAAGCACATGATGTAAGACTGCCAAAGTCAAAACTGTATTTGTATAACTACGTGATGTAGCCAATGGTGGTTTATATAAACTAATGATGAGATCATTCCCATGAATAAAACAGCATGAGCAAATATGGCAGCCCTGGGAAGAGATAGACCAGCTCAGCCTCAGCATCCAGAGAGTTCAGTGTCTCCACTTCCTGAGGAGATGAAAAACAAACTTGGGAGAAGATGCAGCACCCACGCTGGGTGTGGTCTTCCTCCGGTCTTTTCCCGTTAGAGCGGCCGAGAAGAATTCTGCTCTACACCCATCTCCCCACGCTCTAGAATATTACCCTGCTTCACAGGGACACACAAATGAAAGGGATTAACCTTGTGGCTTCTAAATAGGGTATACATTTCACTGAACAACTAATTCTTTGCTAGAGATCCTCTACAGATGCAAACAGACATGCTAATTTTAATTCTAAGTACTTTTTCTAAAGAAAAAAATCAGACATGCTCAAAAGACACTCAGCAAAAACTGTTTATTCTATTGTTTTTTAATAATAATGTTGAAAAGTATAAATCAGCCTGAAATTTTAATGTTGGTGTATTGGTTCAAATAAATATTGGCAGACTCATATAACGGTATATAATGTGAAGAATTTTAAATGGTGATGTAGATTTATGTTTATTAATGTGGAATATGTCTATGATATAACATACATAAGTGAAAAGAAGAAAAGCTATCATCTATAATTCTACTAATCAGAGAAAACCAGTCAACTTCTAATCTATATGGGTTGGTTTTTTTTTTTTTTTTTGACAAAATGACATGCAATTCATGTCTCTACTTCAAATATGAACATTAATCAGTTTAGTTATTAATTCAACAAATATTTTCCCAGGCCTCCCTATTCTAGGCCCTCAGGATAATAGTAATGAAAAAGACCAGTATTATCCCAGCCCTTAAAGTTTACAAGGTAAGAAAGACATTCAAAAATTTAGTGGTTACATATTTCTGAATCATCAAATAGTCTTCTGCAACCTAATTTTAAATGTCAATCAAATGTACAATAACACCTTAACCAACCTGCTACTTTTTACATAAGGAGGTTTCTTTCTTTTTATTTTTTGCTGTTTGTGAATAGATCTTGTGATAAAACACCTTACTGCTAAATAGCTACGCATATTTATGTCTTCATGACGCATCTGAAGAAGTGCTTTGTCAAAGGATGTGCTTTTTGAAGTTTTTTTTGGATTCATATTACCTAATTGCCTTTAGAAAGGTTGACTTAGTTATGATTTCACCAGCAGTGATATGAGTACCAACATATATAGTGATATGATACCAAACACTGGGTATCGTTACACAAGTAACTTTACCAATTGGTACATTAAAAAAAAAAAAAAATGATGTCGTTTCATTCTGCTCATCCTACATCACTAGTGACGTTCGATTTTTTTCATATTTACTTACACTAGTGAGTGATTCTCATACACCAGACTGAGATGAGCCACATTATAATAAATGGGGGGCTGTTTGCTTAACATACATATTCCTGGAGATTCTGATGAACTAAGTGGCTCTCTTAAAAAGCCAGTTTGTGAACAATGATTTTAATTTTAGCCCTCTGGGACAATAAGCCAGATAACTAACTAAGAACAGCAACTGTGGTTAAGATAAAACCACCAATCGCATAAAGGAGACACAGTCTCAGTTCACTTTTCCAAAGTTACAGGGGTTAAGTGTTCCCAGTGGTAACCCATAGGTGGGGAATGTGGAGGATTACTTTGGGCACTGATCTTCCAGCATGCCTGCCTCTCCTTTCCAGTCTTTTTTCATTCATGCTGACCTCCCAGCCCTGCCCCCCACCTGCTGCTGGCCTAGAGAAGAAAGCCACTTCCATTGGCCTTGGCTGCCTGGGGAGATCTATATTACTCTGGGGAAGACAAGAGCTGTCCCCATCTTGGTAAAGTGTGAAATTCGGTTTTGATTGCAAAGGGAAGCCATTTCAACAGGATTACACCGTGACCATGTAGATTAAACTCAGCCATATGGCCTGGGGATGCTTCTTCCGACCATCAGGTATCAGCTCTTTGCTAATGACGTGGTGATGACATTTTCGAATGAAAAATAAAGCCACCTGGACTGGAATAAAGGAAGCAAAAGATGACAAGATGCTGGTAAGCATTAACAGAGCTCTTGACCCTTTGCAGGCTTTGAAGAAGAGATGGGGTCTGTTTAATTTATAAGTAAAACCAATAAGCATGTGCCTGATGTTACAAAATAAGAGTTTTGGCTGCTTGGCACAACAGAAAGAGATTCCATGTTTTGATCAAAAGAGATTCCAGTGTTGGCTCAAAGAGATCACTTAACCTCATTTAGCCTCAGTTTCTTCATCTTGTAAGAGAACATAAAGACACACTTTGTGGGGTTGTCATAAAAAAAAAAAGGTTATGTGTGATGGTGATTTTTAACCTACTAGCTGTTCTATAAATATAAAAAATATTGAAAATGGTTTTATTGGTCAGAGCTCTCAGTTGCAAGAAACAGAAATAAACTTCAGCTAATTTAAACTGAAAATAAACTTATTGAAAGGCTTTGAACCATTCATAAAATTACTGGAAAGGTTGATTGTAGGGTCCAAAAAAGGGCTAGAAAAGGTGAAACTGAGCAGCAACCAAAATCATGGCTAAAACCATACCCCACTATAGCTGGGTGAGGCTGCAGCCTCTTTAGCCTCTGAGCTCTGGACACCACTGTTGGTACTGACACTACCTCCAGGACTAGGCACTGGATGTCTTGCTGGCACTGATGGTGCCGCTGGCTGGAAACTGGTTAGCTGTAGCCGTAGCCCCAGTTGCTATTGTGACAAAGCTGGTTTCTCTGCGGTCCTTGCCTCTTTGAGCCACTAGCTATTGAGTCCACATCTGGGAGTGGGGACTTCTCATTGGTTGAGACATAGATGCAAGGGAGGGCAGGAAGTGGTGTCTGGCCTTGCCCATTTATATACTAGGAGATGGACTCTTGCTTTTTACCAAAAATGTTTCAGAACACCCAAAGGAAAGGTGCTCAGATGCTGGGCAGACCAAAATAAAACAAAACAGCAAACAACAAAAAAATAGGTAAAAAGCTGTTAGATCAGGTGTGAGCAAACTATTTCTGTAAAAGGAAATAAGTAGATATTTTCTGTGATTATATTGTAAGTGCAGCAGGAACAATGTATAAATTAAAGAATGTAGTTGTGTTCTAATAAAACTTTATTTACAAAAATAGGACTTGCTTTCAGGTCATAGTTTACAGGTCCTTGCTCTGGAGTGATGATGGTGAAACCTAGGGCAACTTTAAAAACTGTTCTTTTTGAGTCCTGACTGGGAATGGATGCAAGCAGGGATAGTATCAACTTTTTAAATTGTGCTTTAGCAAGATGTCTCCCCCATTCAGCTATCTTGCTCCTGGGAGCTGCTGGTTTCCCTGTGAAAACTGTTTCCTAGTTAGGGGGTTAGTGACATATAAACTATTTACATTCAAATAGAATTACAGTTTAGATTTGAACGTTCATTAGTTGAAACCCACTCCAGGTGAGGAGTGTAGCAGAAGAGAAGGAGTAGAAAAAGAAGCTTCTTCCATCTTCCGCCTTCCTGCATGATCACGCTGGGTCTCCCCTGGGTCTACCAGGTGCTCTTCTCTTCAGCTCTGCTGAATTATTTCACTTTTTAGAGCAAGCGTCATCCTTGCCTGCCACGGAAGGTATCCGAAGGGCACTAAGTTTACCCTAGGAGCCAGGAGTTTTCCTAAGGGCATGTCAGCTACGTTGGTGAAATAATCAGTAGCTTCTTATGTTTTCTATGTAATGTTCCCATAAATTGGCTTATGTGACCTGGAGAGGGAAAAGAGTCAATCCAATGGACTTAAAGACAAATCATCACATGTGAATGTTTGCTCTTCTATAGATAAAATAACCTATTGATGGAAAAAGCTTGTTTCCTTGTTTCCATCATTCATTTGACTCATAGGAGTTGTGATCCTAAAGTATGCTATGTCTACAATTGCTTTAGCAAGATGTCTCCCCCATTCAGCTATCTTTGCTCCTGGGAGCTGCTGTGATCCTAAAGTATGCTATGTCTACAACGGGCAGTGGGGCTATAAAGATGGATAAAATGTGGAGTCTGTTCTGAAAGACATTCGATTAGTTTTGCTTTATAAGCAAGCTTTTTTCCTGAAGCACTCACTTATTATACCTGTTTCTCCCAGGTGTACTAAATGTTGCAGGAAAATGGGCTTATTCATCACTATGTGAGGAAGGTTAGTCACCACTTTTATCAGAAAAAGGTTTGATGGCATATGCAGAAAACCCAACCTGTGACGTTGAAACCGAATATAAGAAATAAGTATACTCAAATGCTTTTAGCAAAAATAAACAACACAAATCTTACATCGAACTCTTACTATCCAGAAAAGAATCAAACGTTTGTGTGATACATAGTACATGGTCTAGGATCTATACCTTCTTTTGCTTCCTTCCTTCCTTCCTACCTTCCTTCCCTCCCTCTATCCTACCTTCACTTCCTTTCTCTCTGAGCAAAAAGCCTGGATGTAGAAATTGGGGTTGGTATGATGGCTCACAATTTTCTCAAGCCACAGGTGCTGACCAGCTTCCTATCCATGCTTATTGGCTTGATGTCTTGTGGTACCAAGATGGCTGCTCCATCTTCAGACCATGTCTGCTTTCTAGGCAAGAAGGAGAAAGATAAAGAGCAGAAGTGTTGTGCCAGCCGAAGCTGCTCACCTCTAAAGTACCTTCTTATATAAATCCCCCAGTTAAGTCCCAATTATATCTCTTTGGACAGAACTATATCAAATGGCTAATGGAATGGGCAGAAAAAGCCAGGAATAAACTTTTAAAGCCAGGAATGTCACTGCTTCAAACAGAAGTGAGATTCAGTTAGTAAAGAAGAAGAGAAGAATGACTGTTGCATCTCAGAGACACAGTCCCTCTACAGTAGATTTTACCTCAAGAGTTGCTTTGCACCAATACGTGGGCTCCACCAACAAGCTCATGTCTGCTCCCAACCTATTCTGTCTTCTTTATTTGTCTGTACTTCCAAGATGGAAAGTAGGTCAGATTTCTCAACACAGTGTTATGAATTTCATTTACGGAATCACCAAATATTTAAAGGTAGAAGAGGTCTCCTTTTTCAACTCAATGAGCACATATGGTCAAATGGAGGCCCAGAGATATTAAAAGTCTTGCCCAACATCACACAGCTAAGCTAGTAAGGGGTATATCTAAGGTTAGAACGCATGGAGAGGATGGCAAATATGTTCTTTCAAAAGATTACATTCTCGGTCACATTTCAAGATTGGAAGAATTGCAAACCATAAAGACCAGGTGGATTTTTTTTTAAACTAGTTCCTTTTATTACTGGAATCTACATTTAAGCCCAGAGCAGTGGCATCGGTATTTGAACTACATTTTCAGTTCTTCTTATTTTTGCCATTCCTAGAGCCTCTAAGGATCTCAATCCAGCTTTATTAGGTGTTTGGTAGTCTCTGAATATGTTGGTTGAAAAAATATGCCAAACTTCTTTTCAAATCTTAGGTTCTGATATTGCCGCCTACCCAATATCTTCAATAAGAAGCCCAACAGGCATGTCTGATCCTGTCTCATCCTCTCCAACTGGCACCCAATAAGCATCACTAAATCCAAAAAGACTTTATGTACTGTTTGAGAACACCTATAAAAAATGAAAATATTCAAATGATTTATTGGCTCTTTCCTCAGATTAATCATTTAAATTTAGAGATATTTTGCCTATAAAGGAGTGTGGAGGTCAAATGAAACATATGGAGCATGTTATTTGAAAATGTAACTAATGCAATTATTTAAATATTTTTTTTTCTGTTTCCAGACCTTTTAGATATCCTATATTTATCTCTTAGATCAGCTCCTGTTTCTTGACCCGCACTGCTTCTGCCTTTGTTCAGGACCCTATCATTTCCCCCTGGACTTCTGCGTCTTAAACAGTCTCCTCGTTTGTGTCATTCCAATCCATCCTCCTCATTGTGGCCACCTGAGTACTTTAAAAATAGTATGCGGACCATACGACTGCACCAAAGTGGTCCTTATAAAGTGTGATCACATACTGCTCTTGTTTAAAACATTTCTATGTTTTCTCCACTGCCCGTGATAGCAGTTACTTTACTCCACAAATATTTATGGAGCTCCTACTACGTGGCAGTACTAAGCTAGCAATGCAAATGCAATGTTGAATAAGGGAAACATTGTGGCTATTCTCCTGCAGCTTCTGCTCTCATGGATGGCTGGTAAAGATGCTGATCACCTATCATCTGTCTGCAGCCCCATCCAGATCTCCAACCATCCCTGTTGACTTTTATATTCCAGCAATACCAAACATTTTATAGTCCCTCGTTCACACCCTGCTTTTTCTTCTCTCACTACCTTTGTGCACACTTTCTTTGTTGGTCGGGCTGTATTAATATACCCTTGAAGTTCCAGCTATGACATCACGTCCTCCAGGAAGCCTTCCTGGACCTCACCTTATACAGATTAATCGCTTTTCCTCTGAAATGTTTACATATTCTGGTGTTTTTCAATTGTCTTTATCTCAACGTGATTTATTTGATTTACAGTTATTTGATTACAATCCTTCCTTTTTTTCCTAGGGTGGAGAAATGATCAAAACAAAAGGACTTTGAAAAGTGTTTAAAATTCAGAAAAACTGCCAGAATCACTTTTATTAAGTAGACTCTGTTGTGGCAAGAAGAGAAATGGTGACAATTTTCATATTGGCCACCAGGAGTTACAATGAGCATTTTGCAGCTCTGAGAACAATGGCTCTTAAGAAAAGGAGCCAGGAAACTCCATGATGCTTCATTTCACTCAACTATAACAATTTGTGAATCCTCATTAATTGTCTAACAACGTTTCACAAGTCTTAAAAGTAACTGAAATAAAAGGAGTCATTAGTGTGTGCTTCATAAAAGGGAGAAACCCTCAATTTTTCGGAACACAAGAAGAGAACGATTCTTTCTTTATGCTTTAGGTGTCAGAAGATTCTAGGGGACAGAAAGAACAGGCTACAGCAAAACGCAAACTTACTTGGATCTTTTCTTCTCAGCCTAAAAAACAAATCCAGGTTGCACGAAAAGGAAAAGTGGAGAGAACATCTGAGAAGAACTGATTCATGTATTAAAGGAGAAACTCGTATTTCTATTCTCTCTCTTTTTTTTTTTCCTGCAAGAATTGGCATTTATATTCTGTTTTCACACTAGTTTGTTAGGTATGTGTGAAAGGGACCGTGTGCTTTATATCCTCAGTGCCAAATGCAGAAACATAGTAGGTGCTCAATAAATGCATATTTTAATTAAATACCATTATATAGCTGGTGACTGGTTTTGGTTGGAAAAGATCTAAAATCTAAGATAAATGGTAGACATGACATAAAACAAACAAACGAAAAACACTGGCTGTGTGAAACCACAGGTCACAGGCGATTGGTTCTATATTTTGGGGCAGGCAAGACCTACACCACACACTGAGGAACCTGCAGTACATGTGCACACAGATAGCACAGGACAGATGGGCCATAGACGCATCCTAATTTTCATGCCTAGCAACTCATAGGCTCTATAACTCAAGTCCCATGTGTCTGATGGTCTCTCCAGTACCCCTTCCCTTTTGTTGTCTTTGCCAGTGACATGGACCTCTATTCCTTCATTTTATTTTCAACTTTTCTTTTTCAAACAACCTGGGGCGGTCCAGGTGTAAAAGAAGAAGGGGGACCCTCAGGGTTGTCTGGCCCACTGAGAGCAGGGTTTCAACTTTCATTCTTTCTGGCCTCAATTCATATGTATTTTTTAATTATTTTATTCTTGGAACCCTCTTCTTTATAAATCCATTCAGTAATTTTTTTTGTTTTTAATTTATACAAATTCAATGTGTGTGTGTGGGTTTTGGGTGGGCTGTGGAAATTGATTTACGAGTCAACCACTTTTCTCTTTTCTTGCCATCTCCCGCTTGAGTGGTTCGTCGGCCCTGGGCCTTTCTTTCACTGGAGGAGAATAAGGTTGTCTATGGAAGAGGTCAGCATTTCAAATTGGTGGAGTTCAACTGCACAAATGACATAGAACTGACAAGAAAAGACAGGGGGTTTGGAGGTCACAGACTGCATAGGTCTCGCTTAGAGTTTTTGCTTTGTGATGAACCCTGGCACCAAAATGAATTAAATAACAGGCTTAAGGACTATTGAGGGAGGACTGAATGCAAATCAAAGATAAGTAGAAGTTTTCTTTCCTAAAAGGGGAATGATTTTTTTCCTTCCCTCTCCCTCTTCCATATCTATGCTGGCAAGAGCTGCATGTTAAACATGATTTCGCTGGCATTATGCAGGGCGCTTTCACTCCACTGTCTCTGTGATGGCCTATCTTGGCCTATGATTAATGACCTGCTAGGCAATTTGGAAGCCATAATAACTCCGCGGTCCACACACAAACTATATAGTCGCATTCCTTTTGCGGATTTGCCAAGCTGTTACCAAGGGGCCTGCCCAGGAGCCGGATTGCTCGAGAGATAGAGAAGCATTTCTGCAGATGCCATTTGGGTCTTATCTTGCTGAAAAGTGCGGTGAGCAGCGGGCTCATTTACAAAATCCAAAGCTCAGGTCTCACGGCTTCTTTATTTCAGCCCAGATTAGGGAAAACAAAAAAACAAATAAACATCGCTCAAAAAAAAAAAAAAAATAATAGCCTGGTGAAAGCCCATCCCTCCTTATGGTCTCTAGGTTCTGAGTGATTACATAGACGGCATACAGTGATGTTCTCAAATTTCGAATCAGCTTCACTAATGCTGATAATGCCCTCCAAAAGTGAAAACGTAGATTTTAGAAAAGGCCAGGCAGAAAAAAAGGCTGCTCCTCAAGGTCTGCTGTTTGGAATTGTTTACATGCACAGTTCTAAACAGGAAATCTGCATATTGCAATAAAAGGGCGTTGGGCTGCAAGATCAGAGTCCTGAGATCTAATTCCAGCTCAGCCACTCTGTGACCCTGGATGCATTTCTTCTCGTCTCTGGGCTGCAATTTTTACATCAGTTCAATGAGAAGGTTGAGTTTAGCATACAGTCTAGCAAGCCTTTTCTGGCTCTAATTTTTATTCATTCAGCAGATATTTATTGAGTGCCCACCATATAACTGGCACTTTTCCAGGCTCTTGAGATACTCAGGGAAGAAAGCAGACAAAGATCCCTGTGCCCAAGATGCTTATATTCTAGAGTGAGACAATCATGAACAATAAAGACAATTAATATGTAAATTGTGTATGTTAGAGAGTAGTAAGTACTATGAAAAAGTAAGAAGTAGAGAAGAGTCAGGGGAGAGAGAAGAGCCATGGGGTTGGGGGTGCAGGCAGATTGCAGTACTAAATATGGAGGTCCAAGTAAGCGTTAGCGAGAAAGTGGGATCTGACTATGATCTTTAGGAGGTGAGAGAGTCAGCCAAGCACATATCTGACGGGCGAGCATCCTGGCAGAGAGAATATCTCTAGAGCAAAGTCTACGAATTTACTGATGCTGTCATTTTTGTTGAGATTGACTGGTTTCTAGTCACTTGAGGTAGCTAGTGGCAACTTTATTACTCAGTTCCATAGGTTCAACTTTGGCTGCATGTTGAATGTACCTTGGAGACTAGAAAAATACAGAGGCCTGGGTCCGACTTCCAGAGATTCTGCTTTAATTGGTCTGGGATGCAGCCTGGGCATGGAGAGTTTACCAACCTCCCCAGGTATTTCTTATATGCTATTAAGTTGAGAACCACTGATCTAGAGCAGGCAGGACAATTCCAACATAGCCTATGAGGATGCTGTTTATCATTTACAAGCCATCTTACAATTCAAAATGTCAAACAAAACACAGGTATTCCTTGCTTTTAAAAGTTTGTGTTAACTCCACTTCACATTTATAAAAGACCTACATTAGTACCTGTTTTCGCTAACTGAAAAAAAAAACCCAAAGAAGACAAAAAGCAAAAGTAGCATTCAGGGTTATTTTGCAACGAGTTGTCATAGTGGTAGTACCCATCCCAAGCAGCCAGAGTGGGATGGGAACCCACTACCCTGGGAACCACACTCAGCATCTCAGCATCAAGCCGCCATAGCTTTGAACAGTGCCTGTGAGCATCTGTACTTTATCTCCATTTATTTTGTGCATCTATTAGCAAGACCTGTCCTAAGATAGCAGAAAAGCCAAAGAGAGCTTATAAGGGTCTTACACTTAGCATAAAACTAAAGATAATTAAATGTTTTGATTGTGGTGAACAAAATAAAGACATTGCATGTGCATTAAATTTCAGATCTGGGAATGCATAAAAACTTTCCATGTAAATTAATAATTGCTTCTTAAATTTAGGCCATTTTCAGCCCAGAGAAGTTTGTTAGAGGTGGTTGGAAACAACGTAGAATTATCTGGCCCACCTAAGGATGATACTTCTTATCTGAGCACTGTTCTTTGGCCAACTGAGCTAGGCAGTGGTCCAACATCTAAGAGTAAGCGGCCGAAAATCACAGTAACCATGCAGTCTTGGCACATTCATGTTGCATTAATTGAGATTTAGGATGTTAGGCTATAGAACAGAGACCCAAAATAATAAGGGCT
>NW_006437736.1:6506097-6523989 GCF_000325575.1 Pteropus alecto | reverse complement strand
TAAATGCATACAAAGGAATGTTAATCAACAATAAAAAAAATGAAATCTTGTCATTTACAACAACACAGATGGTCCTAGAGGGTCTTATGCTAAGTGACATAAGTCAGAGAAAGAGAAAAATGGCATGATTTCACTTGCGTGTGAAATCTGAAAAAACCAAAACTAATGAACAGACAAAACAAAACAGAAACAGACTCACAGATACAGAGAACAAAGTGATGGTTGCCAAAGGACAGGCGGGCAGAGGGATGGACGAAAAGGGTGAAGAGGACTAAGAGGCAAAAAGTTATTTTATAACTTTGTTATAAAATAAATAAGCTGTGGGGATGTGGTATACAACATAGGGAATATAGTCAATAATATCATAATAAGTTTCCACAGCGATAGATGGTTAATAGACGAATCGTGGTGATCGCATTGTAAGGTATATAAATGTTGAATCGCTATGTTGCACACCTGAAACTAAGACAATATTATGGGCCAACTATACTTAAATTAACATTGTTTTAAAAGTTTAAAAGAACTGGTCATACTCAATTTAGGTCATAGAAATACATATTTCACAATGACGGATGGCAATCCAAATGGATGTGGCCTTTTGGGAAGGAATTTCACAACACTTACAAAGAATGTTGACAAGCTCATATCCTTTAAACTAGAAATGCCATTCATTGGGATTAATATTCAGGAAAACAATCACAAAGAAACAATTAGAGATACAGCCAAAGCTTTATCTATAATTGAAGTACTATTTGTAATAGAAAAATCTTGGGAATAACCAAAATGACCAACAATGGAAGAATAATAGGATAAATGATGGTAGAGCCATAATGGGAACTATTAGCATCTTTATTAAAAAGTGTTTTTCTGTCCCGGAGAGGAGGGGGGCTGGGAGGCTGGGTGGAAAAGGTGAAGGGATGAAGTACAAATTAGTAGCTGAAGAACAGTCACAGGGATTTAGAGTATCACATAATATAGTCAATATCATTGTAATGGTGGTGTGCAGTGCCAGATGGGTCCTAGAGTAATCAGGGGGATCACTTCATGGATTGTATAAATGTCCAACTTTCTGAAAATTTTAAATAAATAAATAAATAAATAAATGTTCAAAAGTAAAAAAAAAGTGTTTTTATGAAGTCTGTTCACTAAGACGAAAATGATCACAATAACATGTTAAGTAAAAATTTTAAAACAGAATATATAAACTGCATATTCAGTATGCACACAAACTCAATAGTGTAAATAAAATATATATATACCCACTTAGAAAGAATATGAGAGAAATGAAACAGCACGATATAGGTTTTGGGTAGGAGGATTTCAAATGGTTTTAAATATCTTTTATTTTTATATTTCCTGTAGGAAAGCATGTTTTATTTACATAAGAAGACAAATGCACATGTTATAAAATGAAGCAACAAATACGCAAGAAACCACCTCCTTCTCCCTCATTCCCTCTCCTTCCTTCCTTCCTCCCCAATATCTGTAATTGATGTTCTAGGGAAAAAGTATTTTTTTAGAGTCTGGATTCTTTGACTCAGAAAGCCCAGAATAAGGCTGGATATGATTCACTGATTCCTTTATAGGAAGCTTCGAGAGTGGACATATGATAAATTAATGATGTGATATAAAAGATGCCGTTTATGGAGCACGCCTTATGTGCCCTGCAGGATGTAGCCATTGGCACGTGATTTGCTGAAGTCTCACCCACGCAGTCCTACTCAAGGAGCTAACCTGATCTGTCCTTTCTGAGGGGACCTGTGGCTGCCACAAAGAGAGAGGGGAGGAAAGAGGTGTATCTCTGTGTTCAGCCAGAATTCAGAAATTATTGTTCACAGAAATATTGGTAATGGAGGGGATATGAGGTTCTCACATATGATTCTTTTTATAGTTTGCATAGTGCTTTTTACGTAGGTCTAAAAATACAAGCCTTGTTTGTTTAAGATGATTGAGTTCTTGGTGTGTGCAAGGCATTGTGCTAAGTGTTTTGTAGTCGCAACTCATGTAACCTTTATACAACTTATGAGGCTATTATTATTATCTCCATTTTATGGACAGAAACCTGAGACTTAAATGTGTTAATTTAGTACTTCTCAAACTTTAATGTTCATAAGAATTGAAGATTTTGTTAAAATGTGGGTTCTGATTCAGTAAGCCTCAGGTGGCGCTTGAGATTCTGGATTTTAAGAAGCTCCCAGATAGTGCTGATTTGACTGGTCTCTGGACCACAATTTGATTAACAAGGGGTCAATCTACTTGCCAGATCCCGGGACTTAAATATGGCCGGGCCATGTCATAAACCCAGGCAGGCAGACTTCACACTAGGCTGTACCACTAATAATAATATATTATTTGGCTTTGCGGTCCACACTTTTCCAACGTCTTCTGTCTTTCATTCCCCTGCAGGACTTACATCAAGAAGATAGTTTTGTACTCATTGCCTCAGGGGAGGGAATGAGTACAAAAGAGAACTGGAAACAAATAAAGGAATATTCCTTCTTCTCCCAAATCTCACATTCTGGTAACCCCTCAAGCCAAATCTAGCCTAAAGATGTGTTCCAATTGATATCTTTTAAAATTTTATATTAATACATGCTTAAAAATTTAATCGCCCATATTTAAAAATCCCTGGATTTCACATAAAAATTCAAATTATTGGCTTCTTTTAAAAACTCGGAAAGTCTGAGAACAAGGGCCTACTCTCCCACATGGTGGCAGTTAGTGGGAGCTGGTCATGCCAGTTCCTTTCCAAAGGGACAGGATCCCCAGTGAACCACAGCCCCTACCTGACCCAACTGACTAATTTCCATTACCTGTATATTCAGTAATGGTGGGAATTCTGAGTAAAATGAGATGTTTAGGAGAAAGATTGAAGAGGTCAATAGAGCCTGAGACTATGCATTTAGGAATTAGGGATGAAGGGCCCTTTTTGGAGAACCCAGAAATTGTATCACCTGTGGGCTGCCAAGCCCTCACTTGAGTGAGCGTTATTCCCTATCCTTGGTGTCCCAAGACAATGAGAGATGATCAATTTTATGGCCAGTGTGTGACCAGAACTTTCTATAGCGCAGCACCTTGTCTTGTACAGGAGTGAGAGGTAGTGGAGAGGTGAACCTAAAGATATTGCTTCATTCTGACACACCCTTGAGGACAGCTTTCTCCCTAAATATCCCAGGGCACTTGTAAACCCAAGAGAAGGAGGGTGGGCCACAGAGACCCAAAAGAGCTTTAATGGGAACAAAGGAAAAGCCCTTTGTTTTGTCACTTGTTGGGGGTAGAGGGACTGAACAGAACCCACTGGAGATCCGTCCTGAGCAAGGAGAGTGACTTTCTGTACTCTTGAGGTGAATTGTTGGTGAAAATAGCCACCATTATTCCCCTCTCTGTATCCAAGCCTTGTTGCTACATGACTTTGTAGATCTTCCCATTAAGGGATGGAGTTTTATTTCCCCAGTTTGAATTTGGACTGGCCCTGTGACTTCTTTGGCCAAAAGAATATGGCAGCAGTGATGTGTCAATTCCAAACGTAGATCTCTAAAGGTTTTGTGTGTTTCTTCTCTGTGTGTCTCTGGAACCCTGCCATACTGCCACCAGAAGCAGGCCAGGCAAGCTTGCTGGAGGATAAGAAACCAGCGGTACAGAGACCAGCCATTGCAGCCGTGGCCTCCAGAAATCAGCTACCCTTTGGCTGACTCAAGCAGCTGATAGCAGATGCATGAATGAGCCCAGCCAGGATCAGAAGAATTGCTCGGCTGAGTCCAGCTGACCATCTTAATCATTAGCTAAATAAACAGCTGTTGTTTTAAGCCACAAAACTTTGTGCTGGTTTTATTCTGTAGGCAGCAAAAGGTAACACTCCACTTAACCACT
The DNA here is from genome assembly GCF_000325575.1 of Pteropus alecto. Taxonomy (NCBI): domain Eukaryota; kingdom Metazoa; phylum Chordata; class Mammalia; order Chiroptera; family Pteropodidae; genus Pteropus; species Pteropus alecto. The sequence continues at coordinate 6,520,119 of NW_006437736.1, read as the reverse complement.
GTATTAGTTTCCTAGAACTTCTGTAACAAAATACCATATGCGGAGTGGTTTAAGACTACAGAAATTTGTTGTCTCACCGTTCTGGAGACTAGAGTCTGAAATCAAGGTGTTGGCAGGGTGAGTTTCTTCTGGAGGCTCTGAGAGGGAACCTGGTCCATGTCTTTCTTCCTAGCTTCTGGTGATTGCCAGCAATCCTTGCCATTCCTTGGCTTACAGATGCATTACTCCAATGCCTGTCTCTGTCATCCTACAGTGTTCTCTTTTCTGTGCATCTGTGTCCAAATGTCTCTCATCTTATAAGGATCCATTCTCATCCAGTAATATCTCATCTTGATTATATCTTCGAAAAGTCTTTTCCAAATAAGTTCATCTTCATAGGTTCTAAGGATTAGAATTTCAACATATGTTTTTGGGGGAGATATAATTTAACCCACAACAAACACATTATTGAATTACTTGTACTGGAAATTCATTCAGGGTTTTAAATAATTCCTGCTAAAAGAGTCTTTAGAACACTATCCACTGGTAAATTGGGCCTCTTCTCTTTATGTGTATATTTGTGGGTTTGAGCTGGGAGTGTGCCGTTTTGTCTGGCTTGGTGGAACGAGCAGAGACATCAGAGAAGAAGAAGGATTGGAAGGTAAGAAGGATGGTAGGTAAGTTAACTCATTGAACCCTTACCATTTCTCCTTTGTGTAGGTGTAAAAATTCCATTTTATAACTCAGAGATATTTAGAAATTTGCCTAAGTCACACGGTATATATATTCTGCAATAGACATTTGTATGCAAGTTTGTCTGATTTCAAAGGCATTATCTTTTTACTGTACCCTGGTGCATCATCTTTGATGTCAGAAGGTCTGGGTTCTAGTACTAGTCCATTTTCTACTGAGTAGTGTGACCTGGAGTATGTCTCTTAATCTCTTAATTTTGCTGAGATCTCTCCTCTTTAAAATAGAGCTATTTTAACTCATCCTTATGGGGTTTTATGGGCATCTAGAAAGATGAAGTAGAAGGTAGTGCTAAGAGATGAGTTTTGGGTTTAAACAGCCTTAAATTGGAGTCTTGGCTCTATGTGACTCTGGGCATGTTCCATAAGCTTTCTAAGCCTTAATTTCTTTATCTGTAAAAAGGAGATAATACCCCCTACTTTAAAGGTTTATTGAAAAGATTAAGTAGGATTATATATTTAACACACTTAACTCAGTATCTGGCCATAGTAAGCCTTCAAAGACGATCCGTAGTTAGGTATTTAAAAGCATTTTCTAAAGTGCAAAGTTTTAAATAATGCCAGTTATTCAATTTGCATTTTAGTTTGGATTTGATGGAATCATGTGCTTTTAGAAGCCAGGGCAATTTCTCTGTGTGTGTGTGTGTGTGTGTGTGTGTATGGTTTTTTTTTCCCCCTAACTGAAAATCACCCACATTTGATCATCAACTCTAACTTCTGCATAACTCTAAAAGGCAGCGCTACTCTCTTGGCTGGAGATTTGCCTCACAGGAGGACAAAAGCGCCTGCCACAGACTTCCTGAATGCTCCACAGCTGGAGTGGGAGGAGGGCCGTCAGCCCATTTTAGTCTCTGTGAGGGCTCAGGGTCTCTGACAAGTCCCTCATTAGCTCATCCTTGTTCACACACTCCATGACCTGTACAGCCTGCATCAGTCTGTGGTTGTTCTGAGTTATCACATGGCTGGCTTCTCTAGATCTGTTTCAGCTTGAGTAACTCAGGTTAAGACGAATGTCTGTCAAGGTACTCACCAAGGTAATCTAATCAGTCTTGAAACCATCTGCCTGGCTCCCTCTGCTGAAACCCTTGGAGATTCCTCATTTGTAAATTTAGCCTTTTAGCTTCCATTCCCTTCCCTTCCCTTCTCTATATCGCATCCTTATTTCTTTCTCGCTCAGAGGCTGCTACATACATGTGCAGCGTACTTACAGCCCTTTCTGAGGAAAGTCACTCTGTGCATATTTCTTGATGTTTTCTATCCATAGAAATTTGACTTACAGCTGTTTAGACCAGAGATCAATGCTGCCCAAAGGAAGTTATCTGCAGGCGGTCTAAGAAGGAGTACAGCTTAAGATTTTCTGGCTAGCAAGGAAGCTCTATGACGTATAGTGACCACAGCACTTAAACGACTCTTCTCCTTGAGGAGGTTGAGCTGGATGCTCCCTAAAAATATGGACAATGAAGTAGCATCAGCTGAGGAAAAGCCGTAAATAGAAGCCACTAGAGGCAGAAAGTAAGAGGCAGAAGGAAAGCCTATCCAGAGAGAAGTGGAGCAGAAGCAGACAAAAAGGGAATGAGTCCCGAGTATGAAGAAGGTAGGAGTAGGATCCTCTGAAGGGGCTGCTAATAATGTGACTCTTGAGTCACCAGAGACTTGGTCCGGACGGCTGGGATTTTGAAGCATCCCAAGAGTAATGCAGACTTTATTATTTTTTATTATTTTGCTCTGAGATAGCAGATAATAAAAGTGTGCGTTGGTAACTTGAGAAAATAAAAGAAGTGTATTAGAAATAGGAAGGCTCTTAGAATTAAGAAGTTAACTGCAGAAACAGATGCCTCTGGAAATCGAGGAAGCAAGGCCCTCCCCAGTTTTGCCTCTGCAATGAGTCAAGTTCAACTCCAACTTCATTCCACCCAAGAGTTAATATCACTGAGATAGACTGAAGGCCTCATCTGGACCTGTTTGTGGTTAGAAAGTTGTAGGAAATCCTCTTTTTTTTTTTTTTTGACAGAAATTAGGCTTCTTTACTAAAATATAGGGGCCTGAATGGTGGCAGAGCCAAAGAAGTGCTAACCTGTTCTCTAAGGTCTGGTTATGTGGCTGTTGATTCTGCTTCCTGTGCTTTCACCTTTCCATCTGTAGCCTCCCATCACCTGAGGTTACCTGAGCCTGTCTCACAGAGTAGTCCTCCTTTATCTTCTCCAATTTCACAAATATTATCTATTCCGAAAAGGTCTTCATTTTCTCTTCCTTTTATCTGGAAATTGTTGGGTTATTGTTCCCATTTCTTTATTCCCTTTTGTATTTACTACTCTTGCCAAGTGACTTTCCAGTTCCTCCCACTAGAGGCTGAGTATACTTCACTGCCCCTTGAGTTTGGGATCAGCCCTGTAACTTGCTTCAGCCAGTGGGATATTTGCAGATGTGATGGAAGCAGAGACTTGAATTATACTTATGCGTTTGGGCTTTGCTCAGGTGCACCTCTGACATTGGCAAGAGAATAACATGCTCTTGGTAGCCTACTGGTTTCAGGGCATTCATTAACAGTTTCATGGAACACACCTGCACATAATCTGTACCTAGGAACCAAGCCCAACTGCACCTAAACCTAGATCAGCAGACCTTTAGCTGAGCTGCAGATGAATGAGCAATAACATATCTTTGGTTTGGGGATGGTTCATTACACAGCATCATTATGGTAATTGCAAACATATTCATCTTGCCATGCAGTAAGGTGTAATGGAAATAATACAGGTTTGGGGATAAGACAGACTTGGTCTGAAATCCTGGATCCAATATTTATTAGCTCTGGGACTTTGGGGAAACAACCTCTTTGAGCCTTAGTTATTAGGCTAATGGAAATAATAATCCCTTTCTCACTTTTCTTTTCCTAAAGCATCCTTTTTTAACAGTTTTATGGAGGAATAATTGACATACTATAAATTACATGTGTTAAATGTGTATAATGTGATAAGCTTTATACATATATATGCAGCCATGAACCATCGTCACAGTTAAGATGATAAATCTGCTTTTCTGTAATTTCTCCTTTCTTCTCTTCAACCTCCCTTCCATCCCCAGGCCACAACTGATCGGTTCTCTGTCACCGTAGACTACTTTGCATTTTTTCTAGAATTTTATTAAAATGGAAACATATAGTATATAATCATTTTGTTTGTTTTGATTCTTTCACTCAGTATAATTATTTTGAGATTCATTCATGTTGCTGTGTCTATCAATAGTTCATTCCTTTTTAATTATGAGTAGTATTTCTTTGAATGGACGTAACACAATTTGTTTATCCAATTAACCCGTTGGTGGACATTTGAGTTGTTAACAGATTTTGACTATTACAAATAAAGCCTATATAAATGTTAATGTAAAAGTCTTTTTAAGACAAGTTTTTTAATTTCTCTGGGCAAATACCTAAGAGTAGAATGGTTGGATTGTATGGGAGGTGTATGATCTCATCTTATTTTTAATTGGAATTTTTACTGAGATAATGGGAGATTCACATGAAGTTGTAAATATAATTCAGAGAGGTCCCTTGTACACTCTATGCATTTTCTCCCAACAGTAACATTTTGTAAAACTATAGTATAATATCACAACCGGATATTGACATTGACCCAATCCACTAATCTTATTCAGTGTGCTTATTCATTTGCAAGTAAGGTTATTCTTATACTCAATTGTGTGTGTATTTAATTCTATGTAATCTTACCACATGTAGGTTTTTGTATCTACCACCACAGTCAAGATATTGACCAATCGCATTACCATAAGGATCCATCCTGTTGCCTTGTTTATACAAATGGAAATCATTTTTAATTTTTTTATTTTTCAGTTACAGTTGACATCTAATATTATCTTAGTTTAAGTGTACAACATAGTGGAGATAATATTATTGAATCATTATGAGAATATTAAATGTCATAGTTTACCTAAAGTATGTTCTAGTATCTTAATAGGAGAGTCCCTTCATTTCATGCGTAGTAAGCATTCCAGTAAATATTTCTTTAGCCCTGGAGTCAGAATTCGCTAGTGATATGCTGGAAGATATTTAACAACTGGCTCTGTTGGAGGGAAAAAGGCACCCTGATTTGTAGTACATGCCATTATCTGAGTGAAAGTCCTCCTACCACACTACATTTCAAACAATAGACATCACCTCCCTGAACACAGAGCTGAGATGAGATGAATAACAACACATCATTATACAATATTTCCATGATATAGTTGCTGATACAATAAATGTAAATAACCTCAAGAGCATAGATAACAATAAGATGTAATAAAATAGGAAGTAATGAGTTTTGGACATTATTCCCTTCGCTTTTAATGTAATTTATTTTGTTGTAAATTAGTTTAATTTTCAATAAATGGCTTATTTAAAAACTGACTCACAACATTCAGGAAAATTCAACAATTGGCTCATAAGTCAGTACCAGCTAACTCCAATGCCCCATTGTATTTCACCTCCAACTTCCCCAACCCACCTTTCTAGGTCTTTCTTCCTTGAGTTTGCAGTTGGAAAAGTGACTTCTCTCTGATGTTTTCCTGGAACTGAGCTTTGGAATCTGCTTCTCAGTCCTATACTCTCTGTCACTCGCCTTCCACCCTCGGTCACTGCTTGATTTACTGCAGGACACCAGAGGAATGGATGAGGATGGACCACTCTCCTCGCTAACTGTCCTGAGCCTTTAGCCTCACAGCTCTGCTCCATACAAAGCTGCAGGAGTGCTTATGGCTTCCCTTAATGAAGAGTTGATGAGTAATTAGAGAAAATTATAATGTTGGAAGGGAAAAATCTAAAAGCTGTATGATAATTATGACTTCAAGAGTCCAAAAGAAAGCATATAAAACACTAAATCCTACACTTTTTAAATTCAAGAACTATATTTGACATTTACTAAGTGCTAGGCACAGTCATTAGAGCCATTTAAAAAGGGGACACTTTTCAAGTTTTTAATTTGGCTATCCTAGTCAGTTTTCATTCTCTCCCAAAGAACCTACTTTCTCTAACCTCCCTAATGTGAACTTCTACCCTCCGCTGTCCAGGAGGAATCTTATTCTCTGACATCTCCACCTTCTATAGTGCTTCCCTCCAATTTGGCATCATTCTGTCTCCAGCTCACTCTAGATGAGGTATAGGGGAGATGGGGGCTTTTCAGAACATATATTGATGACCTTCTACACCCTGGATTCCATCACAGAGGCTGGGCTAAGGTTTGGGGCTCCAAGTTGTGTAGAAAATTGCAGAAACCTTCCAGGTATAGCCTCCTTTGAGATCTCCCCATTGGTGAAAATTAGTCAGATCTATTTATTCTCTTTAATATTTTGCAGGTTAAAATACATTAACCTATTTCATTAAGTGCAAAAACATATCTCTGAAAAACAAACATGAATTCTCAGTGTCAGTAAACCTCTAACCCCTAAGGAGAAATCAAATGTTCACCTGGTAGTCTTATAACTTGTAAGGCACCTCTAGCCATTGAGCCAGGAAGTCTATTGTTATGCAGATAGGCTGAATTTTATTCCACTATCTCTAAATTATATCCCCTCTTGCCTTCCAGATAGGAAACTTACGTTTCCTAACAAGCACATCGCTGGTCCGTTTTGCAGCCTGTCACAGGAGCAGGTCCAGGTAATGCAGCAAATTGGGATTCAGGTGTTAGACTAGAGAGATGAAATGGGACATGGTCTTTGTTATCGGGGAGGTCACCTTTTATTGGGGAAAACACAGATGTGCAAATGAAAGGCCACGATACAATGTGATAAATATCATAACAAAGCATGAACTAAATGGTGCAGGATCATAAAATGAATCCTTCGTTTTGGCTGCAGACATGGAGGGGTTGGGGAAGCCTTCCTAGGAGCATTGGCAATGAAATAGTAAAAGAGGTTTGCTGGCAAAGAAGTGTGGTGGTAAAAGGCAAGCAAGGTACAGAAAACTGCATGTACAAAAATATAGAAGCTTTTGGGTCGGAGAATTGTGAGTAGCCTATATGATTATACTGTCTGTGTGTATGTGTGTGTATGTGTGCACGTGCACATGTGTGTGCATATGTGCATTTGCTGGGGATGAGGTGATAAAAGATGAGACTAAACAGGGTAGAGTGAGATGCCAAAAATATTTGAATATGCTGAGTTCAGGTTTTATTTTGTAAGCGTGTTGGCCCTATCTGATGTAGCCAAATCATGTTTTCAAGTAGCAGAATGATATGCTCAGTTTTCAGAGATAATCTTGTTGGTATTGTTGAATATGATTCATGGGGTAGAGACTGGAGGCAGGGAGGCAGTTAAGAGGCTATCAGAATAATCCACTTTGCAGAGATCTGAATGAAGGTAGTTGGAGTGATAGGTAACACAGAGAACATGAGAGAGCAATATTTTATAGAAAAGACAGAATAAAGGAAGAACCAAAGGATGCTCTAAGTTTTCTGAATGAGCCTCTTTCAGATAGCTGGTGATGCTATAACATGAGAGAGTGCACAGGTAGAGGAGCAAGTTGGGGGAAGATGTACTGAGTTTAAAATATCTGGAAAACATCAAGGTGATGTCCAAGGTGAATTATAGTTGGTGGACGTGAAGAAGCTGAATAGTTCTATAATGCTGAGTCTCATCTAATTCAGGACCTGGGAGAGATGCCTGTAATCTTTACAGTGAGGAAAATAAGGTAGCAATTAAAAAACGCCTATGTCTTCAAGGATGCTCACTGAGCTGGGGCAAATTTATGTTTTTCGGGAAAGAAAGGGGTGGAAAGAACTCAGGGCCAGGAGACCATATTTCTTTGAAATCAGAATCAGCCCTCTTTCCACTTTCAATTTTTGAGATGCACACACCGTGTTTTTCTTTCTCTGCCAATGTGCCTCTCATGTTACTCTGGGATTGTGTAGTGGGGAAAAGCACAGGATTGGGGGCCAGGGGCCTTGGGCTCTGAAGCCCCATCTGTTATTAAATAAACCTGTGACATGAGCAAGCCCATTTTCGGATCTGGGCCTCCAGATCCTCATCTGGGGACCATCATTAAGATTCCTTCTAGAACACAGACTCTATGATTCTATTATTTTCCTTTTCACCAGAGATGGGGAGAAGCATAACACCCTGCATGCAAGTGCATCAAAACTTCCCTAAAATAATAAAGCAATTTCCTTTGAAATGGTTGAGAAGGAAAGTCAGGAGGCCCTTGCAGAATATGATGAAACCCAGTCCCAGCTGAATATTAAGTTAGAGGGAGGTCTGCAACTGGGGTGGGGGTGGGTGAAGAGAAAGAGATGCCAGGGTTGGGGAGAGAGAAATTTTAATTGCAATTGTTTGGCTTGCTGATCTTAGGCAAATGACAAGAAGCCCCCAAGCAGCCTCAAACACAGATATTTGAAAGGCAGAGACGCTGGGGGGATGGTTTAGCTTCTCCCTCCCCTCTGAGGCTGTTTGAGGAGCGGTCTGCAGCACTGACAAGCATGGGTTTTGGAGGCCATTGAAAAGTTTTGGGCCTAAATAGGGTAGGCAGCTTGGCTTAAGTGTTGCTAAGGAATACCTGGCAACCGGCAACAATAGGCCTTTTAGAGAATCCAGGGCAAACAGTGACCGTGGTAATGGGGTGGGCTTAAGGGTCTCCTTGCCCGGCTGGGCCCCTCCTCTCCTCACACAGAGGCCTGGGCACTGGGCTATGTTCCGGAAATTCTCTGCACAAAGCCCCATTCAGTGGGAGGAGGGTCAATGCGTGTGCTTTTGGTGGGGGGGTAGAGACAGGGGCTGGGGAGAGGGCGGGGGAGGAGGTAAGGGGAGAAGGAGCTTTACTGCCAAAAAAAAAAAAAAATCCTCTCAAGTCTCTTTCTTCTTGCAAAGACTAAAAGAGGCACAGAAAGTGCTAAGTTTGTAAAAGAGGCTGAAAAGGTTCAGAAAAGTAGCATAAAAGGGGCTGGGGAACGCCCCGTGAATTTTGAACAGAGAGCAGAGAAGGGACCCTAAAAAGCAATTAGTGATGCTGCTTGTAAATGAAGAGGCAGCTCACTTGGAGGGGAAAGCTGAGGGCTGGAGGTAGGTGCACCGGGTCTGGGTCTGGCGCAGAAGAGGTGGGGGGTGGGGATGGGAGCAGGTGAGGAGCAGGGGTGAGGTGTGGAGTGGGTGAGGGAAAGGGGCGGTGAGTGAGGAGTGGAGGTATGGAAAGTGGACAGACCTCCACCCCAATCAGTCCTTGCTCTAACCACATGCCTTCAGGCTGCTCTCTATTTGGGCTGTGCAGCTGCCTCCTCAGCTCAGATGTTGTACCCTGGTTCAGGCCAACCCCCCAAAGGCAGTGGAACCCGAGATAGCACCCAGATCTATCCCTGCAGCCTCTTGGTCCCTGATAACATAGAGAAAGGCCTAAGCTTTGGAGTGAGTGGAGATTGGATTCTCCTCACAGATGAGTAAACGTTAGGATGCTGGGAGCTGGGTGTCTGCATGAGTCCCTGGGGGAGGCTCAGATGACAGCCCTGAAGGATGGCAAAGGAGCCAACAAATTAGCACTCTAGAAATTCCATGTGCCTGTGCTTCATATCAACCATGCTCAAATACCCTACTCAATGGCTCTAAAGATAATAATTTTATATTTCCTGCAGAATGTGCACAGTGACAATTATCTGTGTCCCTACTGTGTCTCAGCATCAACCGATAATCAAGAGAATTATGTTCCAGTGGAAAGCAGATTTAAATAAACAGACACTAAATGGGAGCCAATAATAGATGTACCAAAATAGTCCAGGCAAGGAATCAGCCATTTGAATAGAGCTTTTTACTAGAGAAGGTATGAGGCGTGCAGATCCCAGCTACCTGTCTGTAGCTTACTAGGCTGATTCTTTCTGTCTGTTCCTGGGGTCCTGACCTAAGTGTTATCCTAAACTGTTTCATCTCTCCCTCTCTCCCTCCTTCTCTCCTACTCTCCCTCTCTCCCTCCTTTCTTTCTTTCCTTTCTACTTCCTTCTCTTTGTCACACTTCTTTCCTTCAAGAAATATTCATCATTCATTAACAACTAAGTGCATTTGGGCATCATTATCAAAATTAATAAATGCTGTTCTTGATTTTTGTGACTCTCTGCTCAAGATTCAAATTGGATCTTGTTTCAGTCCTATATGGGGCAGGGGAGAAAGTTGTTAGCGCTCCAAAGGAATATCAAGGTGCTGTTTCTCTAAGAAGGTAGAATGGGATGTTGCAGAGACAAAATAATGGAGATCCAGTATGCATTCATATAATCATCATATATTTATTAGAGGCTACTCTGTGCACCAAGCACTATTCTAGGTCCTGGGAATTTAAAGACCAAAGTATAGGTCTTGTCCTTAAAAAGCTTTCAGTCTTCCAGACAGGCCTGTTTGTGCAATGTACAATGGGAGCCCCAGAGTGAGGTGAAGGAGACTTCAAGAGGAGATAGCCATGACTTGAACAGTAGAGTAGCAGAGAAAATTTTATTTGGCAGAGACTTAGGGAGCCTTCCTGGCAGAGACAAGCTTCAGGGTATGGAAGTCAGAAAGATGAGGGCTGGGAAAGTAGGTGCTGGAGAAATAATTAGTGACAACAAAGTAAAAGACTTTGATGATATGTCTACTCTTGAAGATAGGGTGACAAGCAGGAACCTTCTTTTCACTGGCTTCATGTTTCCCTGCATGGGGACCTCTATTAGCATTACTCCCTTGGCTTCTCTGCCCTCTTACTTGCTCCTGGGGAGTTCAGCTCCATCTTTCTTTTATTCTGTACAAAGCATCCTTTCTGATCTTTTCTTGACCACGCTGTAAAAGAAATCTGTCCTTACAAGGTGAGACCTATCTGTGGGTGTCCAGCTGTTAGGCAGTCTAATTCTGGAGTGTAAGATTAGGAAGCTATTGTTTTCCCAAACCAAGCCTGGTTCTTTGACTTTATTTTCATTAATAAAGCTGACAGTTTGATCTCTGGCTTTGGTTTTTGTCAAGCTAATAGAGAACAGGGATACTATTTTTTAACCCTTTGAAACGCCAAAGCAAACTAAAGAGATTAGAATCTATCCTGGAGAAAGGGCCATCAGAGGAGTGTGAACAAATAAGGTCTTACATGAAAAAGGTAACTGACATTTGGGTGGAGGATGAATTGGAGAGAGCAGGGAGGTTAGGAGGAAAGAGATAGTAAAGATTTTAACTGGAGAAGTATCAGCAGGGGAGAACTTGGAGAAAGAGAAAGAATGATGAGGGAGAGGTATTCTGAAAGTAGAATTAATAGCAGGTGGGGGCAGATTGATGTAAGAGTTAGGGAAGAATCTGGGTTTCTGGTAAGTCAGCTGGAGTCTCATTTGCTGGGTTAAGGAATGGAGATAAGTGCAAGGGGTGGGAGGAAGAATAATAATGAGCTCATTTTGTGACATGCTCAAGGGCATAAAAAGTCTATGAGGCTGTTAGATATACAGGCCCAGAGCTCTGAGGAAAACAACCCAGCCGGATTTATACACGCACCTAGAAATAATTGTCGAAGCACAAGAGTAAAAGAAATTGCCAAGAGAGATAGTGTAGAATGAGGTAAAGAGAAGTGTGTGGATGCAAACTAACATTTAAGTCAAGTTAAACAAAAATTTATTGAGTTTCTACTGAGAACTAAGGAGACTCATACCTTTTTAAATTAACATTTGATATTACTCATATATCTAAGTTTGCACATAATATACCTTTCACAATGCCCCCAAATCACTTCTTGGTGTTTACTAAGAATTCAAGCTATGTGCTAGACATTCAACCTTGCATCCATCCATCTATACATCTTATACACACACACACACACACACACACACACACACACACACACACACACACATATTTATAACATATATACAAGGTCGGTAACGTTTATCAAAGTTTATGAGGCATCAGATACTTTGATAAGCTCTTTACACACACACAAGGCAGGTACTATTAATTCTATTTTATAAATGAAGAAATTGAGGCTCAGAGCAGTCTACCAATCCAAGCTTTAAAACCAGATCTGTCGTACTGCAAAGCCCATGCTCTGAACCATAGGTCATCATACGGCTTATCTTTATCAAAGAAGATGCAACATGAGTTGAAGTCTTTCACAGTCTACACCTGGCAATGGAAAACATCCCCTAACATGATGGAGAAAAACCACAAAGTGCAAAGTAAGCAAAAGCATGCTATATTCATTACTAGGACGGCTGCTTGAGGAAGGCTAATACTAGAAATAAAGTTAGGCACGCTTAAGTTTGGATCCTGCAACTTATTTATTGCACAATATCAAGTGCTATGAATCTGTTTTTCTCATTGAAAATATGAATGGATAATGCCTTCTCCACAAGCACACTTCTGTCTTCCACCCTGTGAAAAGCCATATTGCAGAAAGCTCAGTGACTAAGGTGGACATCCACATTGCAGAAATGTTTCTTTTACCCTGAACTTTAACAGTAAAAAAACAAATACAACAAAGCAAACTCTAAAATGTGTTGAAAATAGAAAAAGCATAAAGAACATAGAGCTGTATTTATTTGTTCAAGTATTCATAATAGAAAGAAATGGCATAATTGTGAAAAGGCTCTTGTTTATAAATGTTGGAAAGAAAAATCTAACAAGAAGATTATGTGACAATATTTAAGACTTGATAAGAGTTGGATGTTTTCTTTGTAAGAAAACTATAATTAAGACCAAAAAATTATACAGTCTAGCTCTAATTAAGCAAATTTTTCCTGTTTGTATTTATTATCACTTTGTAGTTGTACATTGTTTTAATTTAAAATCTATCTGCCATAATAAGAAAAACAATCTGCTCCATTAATTTATCTGCTTAGGAGTCAAGTCGAAGAAGATGAGATTAAATTCTCTGCCTGAATTCAGAATTCTTTAAGGATCATACTGTCTTTATAGAAAAATATCTCATCATTACTTAAAATAAAAGTAAATAATAAAACTATTTATGTTTTTAATAATTGGATTTTCAGGACCACAGACAGCTCAGGATATTTTGGTTCCATCTCTTGCTCAATGTATTTCATTTCATAATTAAAGTAAATCCAAATAAAAGAGAAGTTGTTGGTCATATATGGAAATGTGGAAGAGCATGCAGCTTCAGGAACAGTTGTATCCAGGTGCTCAAATGACATTTTATCAGAACTCTTTTTCTCTTCATCTCTTATATTGGCTTTTCTCTTCATTGGTTTCACTCTCAAGAAGGTTGTCCCCTCAGGCCAGCAAAAGTCAGCCTCCACGAGCTCCAGAACTATATCCTATCAGCACAGCAAACTCCTGAGAAAGATTTCAGCAAAAAAAAATTCTGAACTGTTTCCACTGACCAATCACTATGGTACCAGGATGGGACACACTGATTGGTTAGGCCTGGGCCATGCTGACTCCTGGAGCTACGGATTGGATCAGATATAGAAGAATCACATAGACTGAGAAGAGGGGAGGGACAGTGTTCCAAAAGAACAGCGGGAGGAATAGATTATAGGCAGGGAAAGCCAACAGACGCCCTGTCTTTGTTTGCGAATGCTGCCATATGAAGTACTACAAACTGAGTGGCTTAGACAACAAAAATTTATTGTCTCAGTTTTGGAGGTGAGAGGCCTGAAATCGAGGTGTCAGCAGGGTTGGCTCCTTATGAAGGAGTGATAGAAGAAGCTGTTCCAACCTTTCTCCTTTGCTTATAGATGGTCATCATCATGTTCACCTGGTGTTCTCCCTATGTATCTGGCTGGGTCCAAATTTTCTTTTCTTTTATGGACACTGTATTGGACTAGGGAACACTCAAACGACTTAATTTTTATTTGATTACTTCAGTGAAGACCCTATCGCAATACGGTTACATTTTGAGGTTCTGGGGGTTAGGACTCCAACATTTCTCTTCTAGGGGGACACAATTCAACCCATAACATGCCTGTACACTGGATATATTCTATTGCCTAGTCTAAATAGTCTCTGCTCTTTTGATTTAACCCTTCATTATAAGAAATGACTTTCACCTAGAATGTCTGCTACCTATTGGTAGCAGATAGGGTGGTTCCCAAGCACTATACCCTTATACCCTCCAACCCCAAAGAATCTGTAAATAAAAATAATTGAGGGGAAAGATTTTTTATTGTTTCCCTTAAAATTTAGATGTGCGTTAACTTTGCAATAATTTTGTTTTTTCCAAAATTGGTGTCCCAAGGAACTTCTCCATAAAAGAGTATTCATTAGTCAAATAAGTTTGAAAATGCTTCATGTATTATCTCTCTCTTGAAGAATTATAATGCATATTAGCATATTGTGTAGAGTGATTGCATTAACATCCAATTATTCA
>NW_006437736.1:6450180-6506078 GCF_000325575.1 Pteropus alecto | reverse complement strand
TTATGTCTTTTTCAATAAATTTTGCAGGTCTTTCCATCAAAAGATGGTGTGTACTCTTTGGACCTCGATCCATCCTTTGTTTTGCTATATGACTGACTTTGGATAACAGGATGTTAGCAGACTCGATGTGCAGTGCTTTTCCACTCCCCTTCTTGCTCCTTACATTTCTTTTCAGCTATCCTGCTGGAAGATGCAACACATAAAATAGAATCAAATTGATGTCATCATGGCAGAGATCATGCTAGAGCAGTCAACAGCTAGCCAATTCCCAGACATGTAAGCAAACTCCGCCAAGATATGCAGCACCATCTAGCCAATTGGTAGATTTATGAGCAATAATACATGGTTTTTAAGCCATCAAGTTATGAGGCAAGTTACTTAGCATTATTGTGGCAATAGATAAACTACATACATATCAAAGTTTCCAAGAAGTCTTGCAGTGAAGAAACATGTTTTACTTGCGATAAACTAAGGCTTCCCAAATACATTTTTATTACATGACTATTAACATCCTGCAAAACAATGTTGTACAACTCCAAATAGGGAAATTCTACCATAGACTTATCTAGGAACAGCATGAAATTAGCAGAAAGATTTTGTTTTAATTCTAGGTTATTGATAATCGTCTATGGTGTTCATAGTGAACTGGCCCTCAGCATTCATTTCGACTTTATGCTATGCACTTCCTGATACCATAGGAGTTGGAAAGCTAAACACTGTATTTCTGACTCTCTTGCAGCTTTTTTTTGTATGCAAATTAAATTTCACCAGTTAGATGCACTCATGTGAAATTTGGAGTGTGAAAGTAAGGCAGGGCTAGTGTTCTGTTTTAGCCTTTTTTGTTGGCAAGCAAAGTCCTGGGGGCCTTCCTTTTTTTCCCCCTTGAAGCAACATTCTAATGTCTAGTTTAGCTTCTGGGTGCTAAGTGGTGGTGGCAGTGATGGTCTCCTGCTTTCTCCATGACAACCATCATCATCTGTTCTTGAATTAACAGTTCCAGGGGATGTGGCAAAAGTAGTCATTTCCTTGGCTCCAGTTTTCTAGGAGTCAATCCTCGAGGCCCAGTCTAAATTTCTCTTCTTCAACTTTCACAATGATTTACCAAGTAATTAGATCCTTATATAAAATCTCTTTCTGCTTAAAATAACTAGACAGGATTCTGATTCCTGTACTGATTGGTGACTGATTCTGTATTTAACTCTTTGAGCCAAAGTTCTCTCATCTGTAAAAACTAGTTAATAATATTCTCCTTGTGAAGTTATTGGGAGGGTCCATGCTAACTCTGTACCTTGTATCCAGCAGATGGTCAGTAAAAGGGATTCTTCTAATACGACATAATATTTTAAAGAAATAGTAATTTGATTTTCCTGTTTGTTCCATAGGACCAAGGTGTGTTATTCACTCTTTTTGCTAAATTACAAAAAACTTCCCCCTTTTGGTATCTCCCTCATTGATATTTATACACACTTGGGTCTTTTCAATTAAAAAAGTTAAAATCCTTCATCTACCCTCACTTCCACACTTCTAAGCTTCTTACTTCATATCCAAGGATCTCGAAAGGTTGACTACATTTGCTTCCTCTATTGCTTCACCTCCCACTTATTTGTCAGCCTCTGGCCATACAATTTATACCTTGTTAATTTCATAGAAACTCTCATTAAAATCACCAGCTGTCCAAGTCATTTAGTTATATATCAGCTCTCAGCTGGTCCCTAAGCTTCAACTGGCAGAGTTAAACATTTCCGCCCTGTAGATACACTTTTTCTGTACTTAGTACTGCAGAGACTCCTAGATGTTTATCAATAAGGTTTCCTTTTCTTCCTGGACATATAGTTAGACTACACTTCCCAGTCTCCCTTACAGCTGAAGGAGTCCTAGTGAATATAAGTAGAAATGATGTACGCCATTTCTGAACCAAAGCTTTTAAAAGGTAGGTATGTCCTTCCATGATCTCTTTTTCTTCTCCAACTCTATTGACTGATAAAGATGGTAACAAAGCATTAAGGGAGAGTGGATCCCTAAGATGAAAATAATCTAAACAACCCGGGTCCCCAAATGACCACGTAGAGAAAAACCACCCAAGTACTAGGGGGAAGCCTATGAAGAGATTAAAGGAAAGGGGAAACAAGAATAGGTGGGAAGACCTTCAGACCACAATGCAGGTGTGGAAAGGAGATGAAGAAGGATTGGGCAGGAAGCCTCAGCCCAGCAAAGACTGTCAGCCCTGGCTCCATTGCCTCTGCTGGGCGTTGTCACCAGCTGGGAACAGCCTGGGGATTGTGGCCTCAGTGAGTGCTGCTGCTGGAGGCTGTCAGCTAACTCCACTCCTCACAGCAAGTTCTTTCTTGAAGGGAGATCTGATCAACAGGCTCCCAAGGCTGTCTGCCTCTCCTAGGAGCATTTTTCTGTGAGGGCTCTATCCCACTCACTTATCTGCAAGTACCTAGCAATTAAGGCATATAGGCAGCAACAGAGTTAGAGCCAGCCCTATTTCTCATTTTTCTGACAATTTCTCAGCATCTCCCTAACTGAAGCCAATATCATCTTTTGCCTATTTTATTTTTAGTTGTTGTTGTTGTTATTATTATTAGCCTCTTAATTAATTTTCTGGCTTCTTTCCTAAGCCCTTGTTCAATCTATTCTCAGTATAGATCTAGAGCTATTCTTTTGACATAAGTCAGATGATATCCTTCACTCGTGACCCTCCAAAAACTTCCATTTCACTCAGAAAAGTTCTCATACTGGCCTGAAGCCTGGTTCTGTTGACCCTCCCATTATCCTTGGACCTCCTCCCTTTTTACTTTGCCCCTTGCCTGCCTAACTCCAGTCACATTAGCTTTTGAGTTTTTCCTGTAACAAGACAGGTAAGTGCTGAGCTCAGGACTACTTGCTCTTCCTTCTGCCTGAAATGCAGACATCTCTTTCAGGTCTTTACTCACACACCACCTTTCAGTGATGCCTCTGCGGATGACCCAGTCTAAACTTGCAATTTCTCTGTCCCCAGCAAATCTTTTCAGCTTTATTTTTCTCTATAGTACTTACCACCATCAAGCATACAGTATCTTTTTACTTATTTTGTGTATCGTCTGTCTCTCCCACTAGAATGTAAGCTCTGTAGGGGCAGGGATTTGGTCCGTTTCGTCTACTGCTATGATTTTGGTGAACGAATGATTAAATTCTGTCAACAGTGGCAGAAGGATTGGAGGTAAAAACCTGCGACTGTCCTGGTAAAATTAAAAAAAAAAATAAAAGGCATGTAATCTAGAGTCAGCCAGTCTGGGTTTGGGTCTAGCTCTAGTGCTTAACTTGTGTGGCTTTAGAAAAGTCATTTATCTGCTGTGTGCCCAACTTTCCATGCCTGTAAAATGAAGATAATGATAGATGTATTGCTAACTGTGAAAGATAATGGCTGTGAGAAGACAGCCAACAGAGGTGTTTCCAACAGAGGTGTTTTTATTGTTGTTTATATGGCCCGATAAACAGTGACATGCTGTAGTCCCCACACTAAGATGTTGATGTCATTTACAATTCTTACAGTGACATGTTCCTCATTGGGTTAGTTATCATTATTCAAAGACTGGGTCCTCATCCCAGATCTGCATTCATTTGCTCTCTCACCCCAAGCAAGGATCTGGGCCTCAATTTCTTCATTTGTAAAAAGATGTGATGGTATCCACCATATCTAGTTTGAAGGGATGAAGAGCAAATGAAATACAGTTTGTGAAATCCCTTTGAAAACCAGGAAATTCCACACAAACATGAATGATTCACATGGCTTCATGTGTCTGAGCCTAGAGTCCCCACAGGAGTGAATGAAGAACAGAAGAAGAAGAATCACGATTAACAAACTGTCTGTATCCTCATCTGTTCCGCCCAACACTACCTCCAGTTCAGCCAAAGAGCAGGCACTCCTTTAGTGCTTGCTGGTTGTTTGAGAAGCATAGACTTTGTATTTCCTTTGTATTTGTATTCTTTTCAACAATCTTTGTTTAATTTGTTAAGCCTTTTCTAATTCATAGTTGGACTGCCCTTTTATAGTTTTTAAGTGGCTATGTTATGAAGGAATAATCAAGATAAAGGAAAATCTTGCTAGAACTAACACTACTTTGAGTTAAGTTTTCACGTCTATTATTTGACACATAGCTATAATAAAAAATCTACTCTTCAATTTCTTTATTTAAAAGTGACCCAGTTTTATGGCTCTGATTAACTCTTGGATGCTATTACCTTTGTTTGAGAAAAGGCTGTCCCTTTCACCATTACAGCTTGCTGTCCCAAATGGACATAAACATGTAAACATGAAAAAAGATGACCTACATATACACTGTTACAGTAGAGTATTAAAAGTACAATTTCAGCCATTTCTCCCAATTAAGGCTAACTCATCTGTGATTTCAGCCTCCCATTTGAAATAAAAGTCTGACGATAATTGGAGCACAGAGCTATTCACCACTGTACTTCAATCTGGAAATAATTGTCTTTGTTCAATTAGGAATCTGCATTTTCATGCCAGTCTTCACAGATTATTTTGAATGGAGAATGCACTCTGATTAAGAGCTACACTTCTTGGAAGGAAAAAAAAATAAGCAGCAGCCTGAAGTCCTCATCCCCTTGTTGGATTTAACATTTTGTTGTCTCCTAACAGACCGAGAAGAATATCATATGAATGACTTTCTGGATTTATTTATTTAATATGGCAAAAATCTCCTATAGTGTTTATATATGGCTTTTAAAAAGTTGTAAGACCTCCTTGAGATGATTCTCTAGAGTTGAGCTTGGAAAGAGGTCTGAGGTCTTCAGTTAATTTGTCATATTATAATGACTAGGTGAGCAAAATCTGACTACTATTTATTTTTGTCGTTTATAGAACCACTTACTCTCTTAGGTGTTTTTAAGTACAGAATTATATATAACGCTTATTTAGAAAAACTTTGGGAATTAGGCATTGTTATGCCCATTCAATAGATGAGGACAACAGAAGTTAGAGAGTTTATGGGATTCTCCCAAGGTCATTCAGTGACTCATCGGTGAAACCAAGCATCACCTGCAGGTCAGGCTGGCTCTAAAGCCAATGTTCTTTCATGTCTCTAGCACCATTTTATTATTCATTCAATGCGGCCAAAGGAAAATAATAAGAAGCATTTGTGTTAAAAACGATAAGCTGCTATAGATAGAAGTATGAAAAATGCCAGCTCAGCATGCTTTTGCTGTAAACCATCCTTCTTCAATAATTCCAAAAGCGCTTATATTTAGCATTTCTTAATGAAAATGAAAGGCTCACAACCACAAAACACATTAGCACAATGACAACTTCCTGAATAATATGAGCTATTACCTGCATCATTGTATGATTTAACCCTTTCTCTAGGATGGATTCCTGTAGAAGACAGAGCATGTCTTCTCCATCAACCAAACACAATTATTAAGAGAGAAAACAAATGAATCACTCCCTTAATAACCCCAAGAGGCAGGCAGCATATATAGAATATGAATGTTACAGATAGATTGTGTGCGTGTGTGCGTGTGTGGGTGTGTGTGTGTGTGTGTGTGTGTGTGTGTTAACATACACATGCAAGTAGAAACCCCCATAAGTACGAGTAGAACTCTGGCCAAACCTTTCATTATCCCCTTTAGAAACATTATACAGGTATTGTAAATCTCCACCTTTGAAGCAAAGTAATTCCTTCTCTTTAATAATACTCTCGTAAACCTACACATGAGAGTTTCTCCATTCTCTCTGTCTCTGACCATGCTGTTTCATAACGACAAGAAAAAAAAAAAACTTACTTAAGCACCTGGATGGAAAGTGATACCTAACCCAATTTTCCTTTTTGAAAATGTAGTTAGTATTTGAGAGAGTTTGGGTCAAATGGGACTTGTAAGTAAAGTGGGGGATAAATTCTGCATTTCATGCTGAATTTGATTCTGGCTGTGGAGTGTTTGGGGCTGTGAGTTGGTGGGAGGAATGTGGCAAGTTGTTTTTGTCAACCTGCTCCAAGGCTACGGCAGGTGTGGAGATTACTTTCCAATAATGCCTCGAAGCAATTTTCCCCACCTTCTCAGGAACTTGCCATCTGGCTCTGAGGGCCAGAGATAATTCAGTCTGTAAATTAGCTCAGCTCCAGCTCCTCCTGAGCAAAAATTGATAAATGAGTCAGATTACACTGCTCCAAGGTAGTGTCAATAACACATCAGCATTTGGCCACTCCGAATGCCCCCTTCAAATGCCTCCAGAAAAGAAAATAGAGCTTTCATTGAATTAACCTATCGCAAACCCAAGCACATTACTTAAGGGGTTGGGGGAAAAGCTTTATGAAGGCTAAGTAGAAAAACTAAAAATACATTTGCATAGTATGTAGATCTTTTCTATGCAATCTTTGGTCTCATACAGTAGAATGACAAATTCAGTTTTAGCCTTGTATGCTCTAGAATGAATGATTTCACCCATAAAAATTTTCTCCCCAGTAAAAAGAGTGGCTAAAGCTGAACAGTTGCTAAGGTGCCTCGCGAATAAGCTCTGTGGCTTAAGAAAAAAATATATATCCATCAAGCAAAAGGAAGATTCAAAGCTGTGATATGAACATATAGTCAAAGACAAACCTTTGAGAAAAATAGATGTCTTTCTTCCTGTTCTAATTATCTGAACTAGTTGGCAAAATCAATAGAATTGATGAGATTTTAACTTAAATCTTCATTTGATTCTGCTCATGTGGCCATAACTATCTTGGGATCGTTATTTTGCATAAACCAGCATCAGGGTGAAGAGAGTTATGATTTGATGAGAAGAGAATGAGATGCTTGGATGTAAAGCATTCAGCACGGCCTAATTTCCCAGAGCCCCCTGAGATTACACGTAGCAATGACAAGATGACATAATTAAATTAAGTAGCACAGCAATAAGTAAGAAAGTAAGCCCCCGAGTCTCTGTCTCTTGGGAGAATGTCAGCTCAAACCTTTTTAAAGATGTCTTATTAAAAAGAAGGTCAATAAACTAAAGTTATCTCAGTTTAGAGAATTAAAACATATTTCTCTTGGGAAAATGGAGTTTTTCTTCTCTGGAGAAAGTAAAATGAGAAGAAAATATCTTTAGGAGAGTAAAGAGTACCTGTGCCCCTGAAATTTGAAGAAAATAGCCAGTATTTTTAAGGTGGAAAGGGAGGAAGATAGAGCAATGGTCAACATGCTTTGGGGTGTTTTCATCTATAGAAGCTCTGTTTTCTACCACCCTCTTCCCTGGCAGGCAAAACCACATACATGCTTATACCATGTCATAGCCCTGATTGGACCAGCATGGATATTTGAATCTATGTTAGAAAATCTATTGGCTGGCCTACAACCAATCAAATTCTCATTCTTGAGAGAACTAAGGTCATGCCAAGCTAGGGGAGGGTAGCCAGTCCTGACCAAAACAAGATGCAAACTGAGTTGAGGATGAGGCAGAATAGTGAGCAAAGTAGGAGTGAGAAGTAGCTACTCATAGAAAAATTAATGGGGTAGACACCCACAGATGCAGAGTCCAGCTCCCAGTTCTTTCTCTAATGCGGCTCAGCTGAATCTAATGTTCTTTGTAAAGAAATATGTAAGAGATCCTCTTATAATAATACTCCCCACTTCCTCTGCTTTTTTGTAGTTGGGTTATCTTCAATGGGTTTTTATTAGTTTATAGTTCATTAATTCATGAATAAGATAAAGAACAGCTATCTAAAGATAACATCCTTGGCATTTGAAAAGTATAAAAAATTGGGAATAAAGGCAGGAAAGAATATAATATTTATTAAATGTATTCCACATACTAGACATTATGTTAGGTGTATAATATTTTAATCTTTTTAACAACTACATGTCTCAAAGACATTTTAATATTAGTCATACAGATGAAGCAAATGAGTCAGAGAATTTTATGAACTTGCCTAAAGTCCTATAGAGTCAAAATTTAAACTCAAAGCAGCCCAGCCCTACGGTCACTTTTTTTTTACACTGCCACCAGACTTTGGAATAATGTGAATATTGTTACCAGGTGACACCCAAACTCTTGAAAACAGTGAAGATATAGGTTGCCATATGTGAGGGTTAATTTTATGCGTCAACTTGGAGCATGGTCTTGGATGAAATGAACATATAAATTGGTGAACTGAAATTTTAGTTTAGTTTTTTTAACTTTGGAGGAGCTATTAGGAGTTTGCCCATTTGAGCAAAGTTTGTATGCAAAATTTAGTGCTCTGTCTCTGTTCTATTCACCTAGGGACTGTCCCTTCCTCTTGTAATTGCTCTGAAACATGTCCTGTAGTTCTTTAAGCCAGTAACGCTGTGGCTTTCCATAAAAACAGGAAATTCGCCCAGTGCTATTTACGTTTTTCAAGTGTCAACCACTCTCCAGAATCTGTCTATTTTGAATGACCTTCCAGTACCTTCAGGTAGTTGATACTTATAATTTCCAGAGTTTATGTTGTTATTTTCAGGAAGGTTATTTATGCAGGGACTAACTACACAGTCATAACAATAAGTGGCAGGCTCACTAGAACATTTGAAACTAACATTTGCAAATAACCATGCACACAAACCTCTTGGGAAGTATTCATTTAGCTTTTCAGGAATAAATATTAAGAAGATTTAGTGTTTAAGGACTTATTTCAAATGAAGCCAACCTCAGTCATTACATGCTAATGTCACACTTCAGTGAGTGGCCAAACAGGTAATCAGACACAAGCTGTATTAACCTGGAATTTCCTTAAGTCCCAAGTATCGAATTTCTAGCTTAGTAAGGAGCACATAATGAATAAGTAAATTACACAGTATGTTAGAAGGTGATACAAGCTATAAAAAAAGTAAAATCAGGAAAAGGGAATTGGAGGACAAGGGTAGGAGTGAGGGCTTTGCAATTTAAATAGAATGGTCAGGGTATGGCTCATTGAAATGATGACATCCAGGTAGATTCTTGAAGGAGATAAGGAATTCGCTTTGGTGTCCTGGTATGAGGGAACAGCATCATATGCTACATGTACTTAGTGCAGCATACTTAATCTTCTTAATAGCCCCAAGAAAGAGCTTCTATGATCTCTATTTTAGAGATGGGGTAACTGAGGCACAGAGAGGTTAAATAATTTGTTTGTGGTCATTAAGCTGATAAGCAACAGAGCCATTTTCCATCCTAGGCACTCTCTCTCCAGACCTCACATTCTTGACCATTCTGCTCTTATCTATTTACTGGGTTCATCACCATTTTTCAAATAATAAATATTCTGCCTGCTTTTAGTTGTTGAAAGACTTGCCCCAACTCTTGAGGTGCACATAGTATAGTGCAGATCATATACACAGATAAGTTGCAATACAAGTTAGTAAGTGTTATAAAGAGGTCTCGGCTCACGGAAGTGAAGGCATCTTGCACGATTCACACTGAAAGTTGACTGAACAAAGGAACACCAGAAGATTCACCATCCGCATCTTCTGGTGGAGTTATTTCTGCTCATTTGTGTAAACCCTGAAGTGAGTCATCTTGCAGTTCTTGATAACCCTATACAAAGCTGTCTCGTGTATGAATTCAGGACATCTCTCTGCAAGAGAGGAAGCAAAAAAAGGAAAGAAGGAAGGGAAGGAGAGAAAGAAGATAGAGAAGAAAGGAGGAGGAAATTTTCAGGGGAAATTCTTGATAGAATTTAAATTTCCTCTCTGCAGGTATATCTCTCATATCACATTACACGCCTTAATATATACAATATTTACTTTCAATGAGATGTTAATAAAGCTGGAAAAAATGGATAGGCACTCTTAAAATAAGTTTTGGCCAACAGCTATGTCTCTAGGTGAGCTGATAAATACTAAATGCCGATACTAAGGATCGCCAGTATTCAAAATTGAACCTGTATCCCTGAAAAGCCTGCCCATGTTCACCCATGCAACTCTAATTCCTTATTTTCTTTTGTAGTCTAAGCACACATCTCTAGACATACTTACATAACTGCTCCAAGACTCATGTCCTTTATTTGCAACAAAGCGTTATAATATTTCCTCTTTATTAGGCTGTTTTATTAAATGAGATAATACAATGCTTGCCATACTTTAAGTGCTCAATAAATGGTAGCAGTTATTATTTCCATTTTAGTCCATCTCTTGGACATTAAAGCAGTCAATAAGTGCTTGGCGATTATGCATTTTAAATTTTATTTCCTGGTTGGTTTAGGTAAAAATATTTGGAAGCAAAGTCAAATACTAGTAGGAAAAGCACAGATTTTTGGAGACAAAAGGACTCTGGTGTGACTCTGATTTTGTCAGTTGTTAGCTAAGGGAACCTTTAGAAATTACTAAGTCTCATTTTCTTCATTGGTGAAATAAAAAGAGCAATCCTTAAACATTAATAATAAATAGCTATAATTCATTGAGTGCTTCCTGCAGGCCAGAGATTATTGTAAATATCTGTATTAGGTCTGAAACATTTACAAGGTAGGTATTATTAATATAATGGGTATCAAAAGAGGAGGATGATGATTGAAAAGATGCTAATCCTTGGTATTCTTGAAAACTCTTAGCCTCATTTGCAAGTATTTTTTTTTATCTTCCTGGTCATTTCACTTTAGAATGTTCTAAAGCTCAGACCTGTGTCCTACATAACCTTGACCTCTCATCCTATTGTATGCTTTAAATGCTATCTATAAACTGACTACTTTCAAATTTAAGGTTTTCAGCCACATAATCTCCCCTGAGTCCTAATGCTTGTATCTTAGTGTATACTTTGTATTTTCAAACTTTACATGGTCAAAATGGAACCCCTCACTTTTCCCCTAAAATCCACTTCTTCCACGATTTTCCCTATTACACCTACTGGCAATTTCATCTTCCAGTCGTTCCAAGGCAAAAACTCTTGTAGTTATCTTGTCTCTCTCTGACATCCCATTGCCAGTCCTTCAGCACGAATTGTTAGTGCCGCTTTCAGAATAGATCCACTTCTCACCACTCCCACTGCTGCCTCTTCGGTCCAGGCCTCCAGCATCTCTTGCCAGTGCCTCCTAAGTGTGCTCCTTGCACGTTGGCCTTAATGTTCTCCTCGCCCATCCCCCACCCTCACACCCTGCTGGTATCTATCCTCAACCCTGTAGCAAAGGTGATCCTGTTCAAAGGTAAGTCAGATCATGTCATGCCTCTGCTCAAAAACCTTCCTCTTAGAGGTTTCCATCTTACTCAAAAGCTAAAAATCATTACAATGGCCTCCAGGGCCCTGCACTATTCCCACCTTCCCGCCCACCCCAAACATAACCATTCACAATATTTCTATGTGACACATTTTGCAAAATGTCTGGCAGAACTTTGAAGATCTCTTACAACTCCCAAATTCCAAAAATCTGTGCTTGTATCAGTATTAATATTAATATTAATAATCTATAAAATTATATAAGTAATTATGTTCTATCACATATACTCTATATATTATAAAACAACATGATATATAATAATAAAATTTATAATGTAAATACATATTTATATCATGTCTTATAAAGGTATGGACCTTTAATCACTTTCTTTTAGCTTTACAGGAAGTTTTTCAGGCAACTGGGAAAATAATAATTTGCCCTTTGAATGATTTCTCTACCCAAATTATTTTGCAAAATGATGTAATAGACTTTGACAGGATATCTTTTAAGTGTTTCTTCTAGCATCCTTCCAGCTTTATTTTCCTTAAAGTTTTTTAAGATGCTCGTGTTTTAGAAGGAAATGTGACTTCTACCCTCAGGACCAAATGGCGATACTTAATAACCCGAGAGATAAGAGCATGTGAAGATGTAAAGGTGAAAGAAGGTTCCTTCCAGGACAGACAGAAGAGATGGGGCTCCAAAGAACTTCTTTTCCTGAGAATAACTGAGGACAAGGGGGATCCATGCAGGTTCCTTCATGAGGCATTTCTCTGTTCTTTGGTAGACAAGATGCTTAGCCACGTGTGTACATACAAGTGCATAGACTGTGTCTCGGTATTGCTCAAGGTGAAAGGCCAGGATGGGTTTTTTTAATTACCATTCATAGTCTTATATTTTTGCAAAATATAATAAAAATAAACAACTACCAGCGTAAAGAAATTTGAAAAAACAAAATACAAGGCCAAATATATAAGTATGAGACTCAACAAGCATAAAAATCACTATCTGATTTCTATAAAAGTTTCTCAATGCTTATTCTCAGTTTCTGTATTTAATCACCTCAGACTAGAACAAACATTTTGGGGACTGGCCACATACCAAGCAGTACTGCTTTATATCTCATGCCTTTGCCACCAATTTAGTACGTAACATATACTACTATTTATTGTGATCTATCTTTTCATTTCCTTGAGAGCAAAAGATACCTACTTGTGTCCTTGAAGTACCTAGGAGAAAACACTATACATATTAGGTGCTCAATGAATGTGTACACTTGATAGATAGGTTGGTAGATGAGAGATGGATCGATAGGTAAGTAGGTAGGTAGGTAGATAGATATAGATATAGATAGACGATACATGATAGATGATTGATAGATGACAGATAGATAGTTGGAGAGAGAGAGAGAGAGAGAGAGCTTTATAAAAACTTAATTTTTTTTTCTCTTATGCCCCTTCTTGGCTTAAAGTTTATACCCAACTTGGCTCACAGTTTTGGGAGTTTTGAGGAAAAAAAAAAACTTCTTTAGAAAGTTAAAAAAAAATACCATTATGTAGTATATTTATGATGTACACAAAATAATAGTTTTAGAAAGCTTTTAAATAATTTCCTTTTTAAAAAGAAAATTTGCATATACACATTAACAAACTTGAATGTAGCTGTCTTGCTTTTAAAGATCTCCTGGGACGAGATTACAAAAGTCCTCATCAGTGTCTCAATCATGGATAATGTTACTTTAAAACAACCATATATATCATTTTGGTGAAAAGAAAAAATGAATTTCTTGTATCATCTGAGCTTCCCTGATAGAAAATTCAACTCTAACACACTCAAAACAAACAAATAAACAAACAAACAAAAAAACTGGAGATGCTTAACTCATCTGCTTTTAAGAGCTGAATGATTTCTTGATTCATCCATAAAGCTCTAACGGCAAAAGTTTATCATAAGTCTAATGCATTTTTCATCAAGCCGATAGCTTTTACGTTAAGCATTAAGGAATGGAAGGCTCATTAATGGGTTAATCTGTGGTTCTCTGCTAGCAAGAAATAATTTTTTTGTGAAGCATGGTTAACTTCTTTTGCATAAACTAAGTTATATCAGCAGAAGGATGGCCTTGGAAATGAGCCCTTGACATTTTTGGAAACAGGTTCCCTGAGGCCTGTCAATAAGACTTCCCTGAAAATAGTCAATGGGCTGGTGATTACTGAGCTCCAAGGCAGGGCAAAGAGGGGAAGGTATGTCACAGAATCCAGGACCAGAGCTTGGACATGTGCTCCATCTCACTCTTTTCTCTCAGCTGTCTCATGCCCTCTCTACTTCCTCTGTCCACTTCAGGATAAACTGCTCTGCTCTCTGGCATTTGGACTGCAGCTTAGTGTGCCATGCAATCTATTTGTTGAGATCACAAACAAGAAAACAGATCGGTTGAAAAATGTAAAGATTCAAATGTACTTATACAATAATAAAGAATAAAACTACAGTAAATAGCAATAGACTGGAACAATATATTTGCCTCTGAAGTACCCATGTTATACTTTGCAAAGACTCATTCGAGTTCATAAAAGAAGTCTACATCCCAATTGATAAATGGACAAAGATCAGCTAGTTCACCCAAGATAAAATACAAATAAGAAACAAATGAAAAAGTTTAATCCTTGCTAGTGATCAAAGAAATGGAAAGGACAGAAATTGACAATAAAATGTATCAATTTAGAAACGTCAAGTTTTATAAAATGTTAAGATCTTAGAAACTTAAATATTTATTAAAAATTAACATTCAAACAAATTGCATGTTTGATTGGGTAACTGGATAATTCTCACACTTCTTATACCATTCTAAATTTGTAATTTACAAACAGATAAAACAGAAAAAAAACCATAAAGATATCCATACAATGGGGCTTGAAAAAACCGTGGAGGGGTTTATTCTAAGGACGTAGCTCAACAGAATCAAAAAGTTATAAGCATGAAGATACTTATTGTACCTAAGAGAAAAAGAACTTATAAAACAAATGAAGATTAAGTAATGAATAAAAACAGTGCTTTATGGAGCTACATAGCAATCTAAAAGGATGGTGATTATATCATGTAAAATGAACATTGAAAATGCAAAAAAATTCCAGCTATTTAAAAAATGTGTGTATTAGGTGAATTGCAAAATTAAAAATATGCAAGTTGTTTTTAAATAATAGGTTAAATTTTTCCCCTCTTTTTGTAAATTCCTTTACTTAGTGTATTCATTTACTCTGTATTTTTCCCCTTAATTTTGCCCCCTCCTCCCCCAGAGAAAGAAGGAAAAGCCGAGTATCTGGAGAAGATCCTTCTCCCCGCTCACCTTACAGTCAGCCTTTTGCCCACACTCAATTTTCTCCAGCCCTGTCAGCTCCTTTTTGCAGGAGGTGATGTGTAGCGCTAATCCTGTCTGCTGGCTGCCTCCCTATTCAGGAGGGTATGCAAATACTTCCAAACCAGAGCATTTTAGACCTATTCACAGCTCAAGACAACACACTTTTCATTAGCATTTGAAGTGCGAGGGCTGAAAAAGGGGAATGAACAACTTTTTTTCTTTCTTTTTTCTTTTTCTTTTTTTCTTTTGGCTCCAAGCTTCGGGGAGACTTGAAAATGTACGTTTTTCATCCCTTTGCACACATCAGCATTGGCGCTAAACTTCAGAGAGATGCATTGACTGCCCTCAGGGGAAAGCATTCAGGGAGATTTTTACACATACACATAGGGCCATCGCCTGAAATAAATCACAGAATGGAGATGGCAGAGATGAAGCGAGAGGAGTTCAGCGGGCTAAGCTGCACGTCCAGAGGAATGAATTTAAATCACGATTTATTTTCTTCTCACTCTGCTCTCACATGAACCTCAGTTTCTTAATCTTCGGCAAGGAGGAGCGGGTGTTGGGGAGAAGCAGCACAAGATTAAAAATGCAAGGCAGGTCTCTTATAAAACAGCTCTCTGGAGGTGCTGTGTCTGCAGCCCAGCGGTTAGAGCCTGGTGCTCTGAAATCTAGGTCACAAGTTCAATCCCCTTCTGGGTCAGTTAGCTTTCCTCTGTTCCACAGCCACGGACTAAAGGCCTGAGCCCCTTATTCAGGACGAATGTCTAACAAAATGTGTGCCCTTGGTCACTGCACAAAACAGCCCAGCCAGAGCCTAGCAAATCCATCCTCCACTGTGGGGGACCCGTCAGGAAGCAAGCTGTCACTGGGGCCTGTGAGGCAAGCCCATCTTTGCAAGGGACAAGGTGGGAGGGAGGAAGTCAGGAGAAGTGGGTGCTGAAGACAGGCAGAACTTAGGGGAGGGCCCAGCACTGCGATGTAATTACTATGTGACTGGGTGATTTATTTAACCTTTCTGAGCCTCAGCTGTAGACAGGTAGCTACCACATGGGGTTGTTAACGATGATTCAATGTGTTAAGGGACCTTAAGAGATTAACGCTGTGGTTAGCACCCACTGAAAACACAGTCAAAATTTGCTAGGATCGTCATCACCAATCCCCATGCTAAAACGGTGCTCCAAGGCTATTTGAAGATATTGGGGAGGATGATTACACAAAGATTATTGAGTGCCTGACACACACCAGGTACTGCGAGAGATGTTTTTCTTTGAGAGGGAGTTGTTAAAAATAATAAATCTCACATGGATCTTGTCCCAAGAAACTTTTAGAGCTAAATGACTCAGCTATAAATCCTGACTCAATCAATTATCACCTGGGTTGCAATGGATCAGTGAACCTGTCAGTGCCTCAGTTTCTTCATTTATAAAACGGGGACAATAACTACGTACATGATAGGGCCGTGGCAGAATGAAATGAGTGCTCTAAGTAAAACACTTAGTATTCATAGTAAGCCTTTAAACGAGTGGATACTTACATTACCTTGAGAAAATGAAACATGTTTTTGCCATTCTCCGGCTTTGAAAAGTTACAGCATCTTGTTGC
Organism: Pteropus alecto; assembly: GCF_000325575.1. Taxonomy (NCBI): domain Eukaryota; kingdom Metazoa; phylum Chordata; class Mammalia; order Chiroptera; family Pteropodidae; genus Pteropus; species Pteropus alecto. Next base: position 6,490,004 of record NW_006437736.1, on the reverse strand, counting down.
AAGCCGCATCACAGCCCTGGTTATTTTTAATGACCTGACTAGATCCTTCCTTTCTAGTTCTGCCTGTGCACCTCTCCACAATGCTCCCTTCACAACGTACCTCCCAGTTCACTTACTGTGCCCTCTGTCCTTGACGTCTCCTTGCTTGTACCAGATCCTTGCGTGCACGCTTGTATGTGTCCTCCCTGTCTAGCCTTTCTTTTTCATTAGCCCACTATTCTCTCTCATAACCGAATAATTTTAATTTTGTTTAAAATGAAAGTAAATGATTTTATTGAGTTCTCATGGCTGTATATGAGATAAATCCCATACAGATTAGCCACCAGGGTGCAAAAATCATGGCCACCTGCGGCCGTTCAGTGCCAGGGCAAGTAGGCCTGTATACCTCACCCGCTGTGGGGTATCACCGTAGAGATCTGGACAAACAAAACTTAGCCATTAAGCTTAGAGGTCCAGTTTTACTAAGTATGTGAGAGGGAAAAGGTAATATATTTTAAGGTTTTCATATCACATGGTCAAAATTTTATAAAAACTTATTTTTGACTCATATGAGTAAGCTTCGAGCCTCTAAAAAATTGATTGATGTGAATTCCTCCAGCTTTCACAAATATTAGAAGTAGGATTATTATTCACACCTTACAAATAGCCTTTACATATTACAAATAGCAATGCAAGGAAATGAAAGGCTTAAAAACTGATCCGTTTTTATGACCACTCCCTTCCACTTCCCCCTTCCCCCAGCTCTGTTTCTGATACTGACAATCAAATATTTTCTGTACATTTCTGAATAGCCCATTTGTTATTTTATAGTACTTTTAATGGGGTTCCTTCGGAAATTTGAAAAGGATGATTTTCTGGAAGGAATATAAATCCGCAAGTTTCCTGGAATAAACAAGGATGCGATGAGGTAAGAAAATATGAAGAAGAAGAAAAAAAACTCCAGCAAGTTTATGCTAAAAGAGGCCATAAAACCAATTAACCATAGATAATTCTAATAAATGAATAGGGTATAAGTTAGACCTCAATTACATTTCTTGCTGGGAAGGCCTCTGAAGAGTTGGTGATCAGATGATGTGTTTCCCAAAGGCACCCGCATCCCTCCTTTTGGTTACCTTGAGTTCAAGACTCAGAAGGAGAATCTATGAGTCTTAAAGGACCAGCGCTCTTCTTTTCTCTTGAGGCTCTGGAGAGATAACCTCAGGAGAGGTAATGACAACCATCACAGCAAGCTGTCCCCAGAGATCCAGAAATGCATTTTCTGTTTTGCTTCTTTCAACTCCTTTTGCTCCCTTTTAGGACCTAACTATTGCCAGAAGATAAATATTCTTCTTTAAGAGATATTTACATTCGAGCACCAAAGGCGAACAGCAAAACCAATCATACAAAGCCATCAGCATTTAGTGTGTGCAGGCTAGCTTCCCGATTATGGGTGTCAGACCAGAACACCCACTAATTAGTAACAAGGGCTCCAGGGAATGTAAGCCCTTGAACCTATTTCTTCCTGTCTCTTCCTCCATCAGTCTTCTCCCTCTTGTCTCTTTAGCCAGTTGGCTTACTCCTCCCCTCCGCCCAGAGGCACACTCAAGTATCCTAAGAAAATCAGTTTCTCTCCAGTTTCTTTCTTTTTCTCTTTCAGGCTTTTCTTAGTGGAGTCACATTTGCTTTCCCCTCTTCCTCATTTTCCATTCCTGCGTGAGCCCCTCCAGGCTGCCTTCCAGCCCCTGATAGAGTAAAATTAATCTTGCTAAGGTAACTATTGACCATCCAAATGAACAATTCGATTATATATTTTCTCTCCCTAAATTAAGCATTCTATTTCCTTGGCTTCTGTGAAAATATGTGGCTCTGATTCTCCTTGCAACTCTCCTTCCATTCATTCTCCACATCCTGGGGGATGCTTGTTGCCCAGGCTCCATCCCCTTCTATGAATCTTCCTACATACTATTCCTGGAGGACTCTCATGCACTCTAAGGGTTTCGGTTAACACCTCCATGCCCATGACCTCTATGAGAGAGAGAGAGAGAGAGAGAGAGAGAGAGAGAGAGAGAGAGAGAGAGAGAGAGAGAGAGAGAGAGAGGGAGAGAGAGAGAGAGAGAGAGAGAGAGAGAAGGATAGGGATAGGGATAGGGATAGGGACAGACATAGAGTTAGAAATAGAGGTAGAGATAGTGATAGAGATAGAGATACAGCAAGAGGTAGAGATACAGAGACATATATATAGATATATATTTCAGAGTCAACTTGTCCAAAACTGAACTCCCCCAGTTCCTTCCTAAACTGGATACTTCAGTATTTATTTCATTTCACAGACACATATATAACATTTACTTTGTATAAAGCATTAACTTAAGCACTATACAAATAGTAAATAATTTAATCACCACACTGACGTTATGAAGTTAAGTGCTACTACTATTATCATCACCCTTTTTACAGCTGCAGAAACAGAAGCACAAGAGGTTACATAACTTTCCCAAACTCCTAGAATTAGTAGCAGAACTGGCATTCAAACCAACACGTTCTAGCTCTGAACTGCTAAGTAAAACTACCTTTCAGTAATAACCCAGACAGAAAAAGTTGAAAATCACATGATATCACATATAGGTGGGATATAAACTTAAAGCAACAAATGAACAGGACAAACAGAAACTCATGGACATGGACAACAGACTAGAGGTTTACCAGAGGGTGGGGAGTAGGGGGAGCGGGGAGGTAGATGGAGTAAAGGGGATCAAATATGTGGTGACAGAAAGAAATCTAACTATGGGAGATGAATACACAGTGTAAATATATATGTATATGTATATGTATATGTATATGTATATGTATATGTATATATATGCCTAACTGTTAAAGTGTACAGCTGAAACTTATAGGATTTCGTTAACCAATGTCAAAAAAAAAAAAAAAGAAAGAAAGAAATTTTAAAAAAATACCTCCTCTCGGTAACCTTATCATATTGGGCAGCTCTACCATCTCCCCCAGTCATTCATGCTAGAGACCTAGGGTCACTTTTTAGTGCCTGTATCTAACAAATGACCAAATTCTAATAATTTTCAAAAAAAATTTTTTATTAAAGTATAAAGTACATACATCAGTTCTGAAGTGAACAGATCAATGAATTCTAAAAAGTATACCTGCCCATGTACCACAACCTAGAGCAGGATATAGAATATTACCAGCACTCTAGAAGTCTCCCTCTTGCTTCTTATAATTACGCAAATTACAAGCATGCTCTAGTTTTGCCTGTCTCTAAACTTTACTAAATGGAATTACATAATATATATTCTACTGGCTTCTTGCCCTCAATATTTTGTATATCACATTTATTTCACTGTTGTGTATAGTAGGAGTTTATCTCTTTCATTGCTTTATACTATTCCACTTTCGAATATTCACAATTTCTCCATTTTCCTGTCGATGGACTTGTGTTTTGTTTCCAGTTTTAGGTCATTAAAAGTAATGCTGCCGTGAATGTTTTGCACGTTTTTTTATGTACATATATGCATATTTCTATTGCATGTATATCCAGGGGTGAAGTTACTAATCACAGAATATGCATATAATTGGTTTTATAGATGCTGCCAAACAGCTTTTCAAAGTGGCAACAGTAATTACATTCCCACCAGCAGTTTATGGGAGTTCAGGTGATTCTAATCCTCACTCATTTTTGGTATTTTCACATTTTATTTTAGACATTATGATGGATGTAGAGTGTTTTTATTTTACATTACTCTGATAACTAATTATCTTTAGCATCTTTACATATGTTATTACTCATTTGGAATTCTCCTTTGTGAGAAGCTTGTCCAAGGCATATCACCATCTCCTGAAATAAGCACTATCAGTCACCAACCAGCCCATCAGTTCCAAAATAGCAGTACACTTCGGGCGTGTGAGAGTGTCCTGCCAAATATGAATTATAAAAAAGTACTGTCTCCCTCCCCTGCAACAGTCAGTGATCAATAAATGACATATATATATATATGTGTGTATAAAATATATATTTTTAAATATAAAATATATATTTTTAAAATTTCCGCTTCCACCCCAGACCATATATTCCATATGATAATTTGGTTAATTAGCTTAAAACTAAGGATGAGGACTCAGCTACTTTCACTGTCTGTAGGATATGGAAGAGAATTCCAAGAATGCAAAAGTCAAACATGGTTTAGTCAAAAGAGTAGCGTGTTGAGGAAATTTTTAGGGAGATTCTCCTCAGGTATGGTCTATGACCCCTTGAAACCTGTAGATAGCTATCGGGGGTCACGGGAGGGAACTTATTTGTAGACACTTCCAAAGAGAAGACACCGGCTTTAAAAAATAGGTAAAACTACTTTCAAGGGAAATAAAAAGTACTGACTGAACTGGCTAAAAGTAAAGGAACTAATATTGATTGAGTCTCAGATGTTGGCCAAGAATATTAAACACAGTAGAGCACAATTTTCCCAGTGCATTTCCAGTGAAGAGAGTCCTTAGTCATGGCCACTTTTAGAGAGAGAAAAGTGAGTATATGGAAGTAAGAATACAGTATTTGCCTAAGGTTACATAGCTAATACTGCTCAAGTAGGATTTGAACCCAGTGAGAGCCAACGCCATAGTTTCTGCCCTTCCTCTGCAGCATATCACCTTTCAGTCTGAAGCCCTCTAAAAGCCTCATAAGCAAGTAGAATTGAAGTAAGTTTGCTTTCTAGTATAAGGCAAATAAAAGGAAAGGAATGCATTTAAAGAGACATAACCTAAATAAAACTGAATGATGAGGCGCGATGAGCTAAAAGTTATAGTGCAGAGAAAGTATAAGGAGGGCTGGGAATCACAGAACTCTTGGTCAGGAAGAAACTTTACCTGTCCTTGAAAACAGCAGCTCTAAGTGTCACAATATTCATTTATTTTACAAATACTTTTTTTGTTTAGGCACCATAAAAATTGCTGAGGCTAATACACAGTTTACTCAGACACAGGCCCTTTTCTGGAAAAGCTTACCATGGAGGAGAGTAGATAGTGCAGCATGTTGATAATGTAGTAATACTACAGGTTGGTTAGATTTCAATTTAACCAAAATCTGACCAGTTTCACATTCTAAACTAGTTTTTACTTTTTTCTCATTTCATAGATCTTCTACTATGTCATCAAGCTTATTTGCCTAATTCTAAACACAGCTATTTCTATTAACATCAAGCAATAAATGTTTGGTAACTCATGCAGGCAAGTAAGAATAAAGTCTCAGTATCACCTCCTCATTTACAAGCAGTGGAAGGTTGGACCAGACTAGCGGCTATGGGAGAGAAGAAATTTTACAGGATATTTTAGAAATATATTTATTAGGATTCTGTGCATGATTATGGGTGGAAAGGGTAATGAAAAAGTGTAAGATGTTGAACAAGACTCCATGTTTTCTAGTTTTCGTGAGAAAGCATGGAGAATTCAGGAGGAATCAGTGTAGTGTGAAGGAAAAGGAAGTAATTGAGTTTGGTTTGAGGCAACAAGTAGTTTGAAACACTTTGAGATTTCTATGTGATTTCCAAAGGTTGGGTCTTCAAGAAATCAACATATTTAAAACATGCATCAACATCAGACAAACTTCTTACATACTAGTAAGGTCTTGTATTGGAACTCCATAGGATATTTGTTGGGTACTTTATAGGGGGTCAACGTTCTGTGTGATCAGATGAGGGCAAGATGCAGAGAAATATGAACTATCACTGTTAGATTGATCGCTCAAGACTGTAGTGTACTTTTAAGCTTATAAGGCCTTGGCAATGTGCTTATTCTAGGTCCAGAGAAGTCTTTCTCAGCTTCATAAGAGGACTGGCTCCAGAGCCATTCCTAAAAAGTCACAACATTGAGTTATTCAGTGACTTCAGTGAATAGGTAAAGTCTCTTTTGGTCTTGATGGATAATGTGGGAGAAAGCTCAGTAAGAATTATGTGGTAAAATCTCTCATTGGAATCATACTATTCTATGCTAGTCGCTCTCAGTGCCATTCTAATGATACCTAACACTTATTTATGGTATTAAACAAATGTGTATACAGCACTTCACTGTATCAAAGTCTGTGCTAAGTGCTTTACAAATAAACCATTTGATCCTTATATCAACCCTATCATTAGGTAAGATTTTTATCCACCTTTTTATAGATAAGGAATTTTTATTAGGTAAGAAGCTAATAAAAATTTCCAGTCACTTAGATAGTGAGTGATGGAATTGAGATTCAAATACAGCAGTCTGTCCCTACAGCCTATACCATGCAACTACTGTTCATATCAGCCAATTAACTTAAAACAAGTTTCTAGGTTAAAAAAATAAAATTGTACCTGTATATGAATTGTGTGCAAGAAGATCTTGACACCTTGTTCAAGACCCATTGGCCCCAAGTATGTACAATTTAATATCAAATGATTAGGATTAATACGAAGGAACATATTTGTCTGTTTGCTTGTGCCCTCCTTCTTTCAAAAATAATTGAAGATGTAATTAACATGTTCTACAAAGGCATTGAGTTTAAATTGCTAGTTGGAGTACGTCATGTAGAAAACATCTATTAAGCATTGTAAAATGCCAGTCAACGGAGAAGAAAGGTACAAATATTTTAAAATCAAAGAGTATTAAGTCAGAATAGACCCACACTTTGGAGAAAGCCTGATAATGCTATTAACAGCAAACACATTGCACTTCCTGTGTTCCAAAGACTCTTCAAAAAACTTTACACGTGGGGGCTAAGTTCATATAGGTGGAGAAACAAAAGCACAGAGAAGTTAAGTAACTTGCCCAAGGTCATTTAACAAGTAAGTGGTGAAACTGGGTTTGAACCCAGGCAGCTAGTCCCAGATCCTGTGCTCTTATTCACTGTGTTGCTCTGATCCAGCCTAGCCACACAGCATCTAGTGATAAAGGGGGACACTCTTTGGCCTCCTTGACTGAAAACTCTCTGCAATAAGTCCCACAGGAAGCCAAGGGAATTCCTAGAGAGATTCCTAGTGCCTGGTGATCCACAAAAGAACAACGTTCCACACTTGTGACTCACTAAAATCTGGTGAGAATGAGAACGAGGCTTCCTGGTATGTCACTGGTGCCATGGAGGAGATCCAATTGGTCCGTGGGCACCTATTTCAAAAATCAGTGTTAGGAATAAAAATTCTGAATTTAGAGTCTATAATAGTTTCCTCCATTAGTGACATTCATTCTTATGCAGTCACAACTTGATTTGAATCTGTTCCATTTTCACCTTCAAAGTATAGCAAATTAAAAATTAATTTAATGGAAAAAAAGTCAAGAAAAAGGTGATGGTAATAAATTGCATAATATTAAAGGAACACAGGATTAAGAGTTTAAAACTCTGCTTTAGCTTTCTCATTCGCTAGATGACTGACTGGGCAATTCTCTGATACTACATAGGCCTTTGTTTAATCATCTGTAAAATAAGGGAAGAGGAAACTAATAGTTGTCGATTACCTTTTATGTGCAAGTGGTTATTCTAGGTATTTTACATATGTGGATTTATTTAATTCTCATATTAGTAATTGATAGATTATGCCAATTTTTAAGGTTGAGGAAACAGAGGGTTAAAGAAATTAAGAATTTGCCTAAGTCATTAAGTTAGTGATAATCAAATCATCATGGTTTATGTGGTTTAAAATTTTTTTTTTTTTTTTTACATTTTGCCTCCCTTTGATCAGTGCAAACTTATAATTCAAGAATTTTAGAAGTCACAAAGGGATATGTTATTGTCGCTAATCTATAAACTCTAGTGCCACTGCCTAGGTAATCACCATGTTAACTCATCTTTACCTTTATCTCTTGGAAGTTCTCCTGTGATTCTAATTCAATAGTCAAATACAATAGAAAAATATATTTACTCTTACTAGCAAAATTTAGGTTTAGTCAACTGCCGGATGGCTGCATGTACTGTGCTTCATACAGTGGGTCTATGGTATTCCATTAAAGTGAAACCTTGAGTGCGTTCCCTTAGGAGGTTAACTTATGTCTAGGAGTGACAGATATTGGGGAAGAAAATATGATTATAGGTATTGTTTACATGGTCTATTTTAATCTCGAAATATTTGAAAAGACTTGATCTAAAGACAAGAAGGGACCCGTTTTTGGCGGTGGGTGTTTTCCATTCTTACGAATGTAATTTTGTCCCTGCTGAAAATTCAGAAGTTGCTTTGTCCAAAAGGATACTGACATCCTATACTATGCTTTATTTGACATCTTATACAGCACACTAAACCGCAATGGGGCAAACTTCAAACGACTCAGCTATAGGAATGTATATCTGATTTGAAGACTGAGGTCAGCTCCAGTGTGTTTCCTCAGGCGGCCCTCAGAGGAGGTGAAGACATCTGTGAACACATTTTCTCATCGCCTTTGTCTTCTTTTATTTTTATAAAATGGCCATCAGATATCCAAGCACTTAAATGTCTTCCATTACACCCAGAGATTATTGTCGCAGTGGTGGTTGTTTTGAGTATTAGTAACAAAGACAAATGTGGACTTTTGATGACTTCCAAGAAAAATGCAAGTGGAATGAATCATTAGAATAATTTGTAATCCATGGGGAAAAGTTGTCCCATACCAATCTCTGGGATAATTATGGTCAAATAATTTACCAAAAGTAATATAAAGGGAACTAAGAATTTCTCTTTCCTAAAAGGATACAATCAATCTATGGATTGTTAGTTACATAGCTAAGCCTTAGTCAATGGGAGTTAATAATATACTTCTCCTATGGGAGGGGCAAAGACTAAAAGTGACAATTAATAGTCTACCTCGTCCAGTTCTGTAATTGGGAAATTACCTATCTTATGCCTCTTAGAGGGAAGTAGAGCCTGTGTCCTACTATAGAAATTATTAATTCCTGATAATTTGCCTTCCCAGCCTCCCTGCCCCCAATCAGATGCATTTGAAATGGGGTATGATTTGAATTAGAGTTGGTGATGTAAAGCAACATGGGAGAGGGGAATTCTTTCTTGGCAAGGCTCTGGTGGCAGCAGCTTCCAATTTCTAGGGACTGCTGTGGCAACCATATCGGTAATGACTTCTAGCATCACAAAGTTATTTGAGGTGTTCAGAGTCCAGCGATGACCAGTGTAGAATCTTCACCTGATGGTATGTGGTGTGATTTAGGAGGTAGTTATGGTTGTGGAACACCCTGTCACACCTGTACATTTTAAAGCCTAGTTCTGCAGCATTCTGATTAGTTCTGTGAGCTCCCCAATATCTTTTCAATTAATACCTTTGTATTTAGATCAGCTTGATAAATCTCTATTGCTTACATCTAAGAATTATGATTAATACAAGTGGTCTGAAAAGTGTGCCTCTTCTTATTCTGTTTATTATAATATTTGCAAATATTTGAACAAACCTGACAGTACATGGTTAAATGAAAAAATATAATTCCTATCACTTTAAATTTAGTTATTATTTGTAAAGTTATCTATGAACATAAACTAAAACAAAACAAAACAAAACAAAACAAAACCCTAATTTCTCTAGGGTATGAAAAGCAAATATCTTCTTTCTACTGCATCAAGCCCTTCCCCCCACAACCAATTTTTCCTTTTTCAGCTGCTTCTTTTGATATTTACCTCCATATCTCTAATACTGTTATCTCAATAACCAACACTTCCAAATTGCTTGCTATGTGCCAAGTACTATTCTAAGAACTTTAGAAATTTAGTCCTCATACCAGTTTTATGAGGTAAATACTTATTACCCCATTTTTCAGATGATAAAACGGAGATGCAAATAAGTAAGACAACTTGCCCAAGGTCACATGGTTGTTTATTGGTGGTGGGATTTGAACCCAGGGAGTCTGTCTCAAGAGTCTGCACACATAACTACTATGCTATACTGCACCTCTCTATATATTATGTATTTACATTCTGATTACTTGGTTTTAAATGTTCATTAATTTTCCACTTGGTAAGTACATCTTTTTCCATCCCACACATTCACACTTCCCATGCTCATCATCCATAAGCTATAGAAATATTTAATAATCATTATATCTATGCAAATGATATTTATAGATGAGTCACTAATTTAACTTCGAAATCCCTCCAAGTTGTATAAATGTCCTCTAATACATTCGAACATATTTGGTATTCTATACATTTTATCTTCTTGCAGATTGCTCTCAGAGTCTCTCAAGTTAGTCTAGTCTAGACAGGTTATCTCTAGGCCAGATAACAGAGCTATTTTGGATCTTTCTTCTTAGAGAGATTGTCATAGAGTTCTCCAGCACCTCTCTCTTATGTTATGAAGGCATTACTCCATCATCTTTTAGCTTTCCGTGTTGCTTTGAGAGCTTCAGTTCATGCTGATTATTGACCCCATTAGTGAGTGAATCTGACATTACAAAAAAATTTTTATTATTAATTTAGTTTGATAAGTATATTTTGTTAAATTTATAGTGTACATTGCTGCATGTTTTTAAGAGTTTTATTTTTGGCTTATAGTTTCAGAATCCAAATATATTTTTCATTATGGTTCAAACATGAACCTGCCTCACTCTTATTGCTAACGCGAATACATTTTTCTCCCTACTGCAATCCAGTTTTGTTTCTACGGAAGCTTTTTTTAATGTTGCCACTAATTTTTTTATGTTCCCAGTGGAAAGTGGAAACAAGTTGGCAGGGAAATGGGAAAGGAATGAGTGAAGACATTTGAGAAACAGTACCAGAGCTGAATATGAGACAGAGTTTAGGTGGTTCAAGTATTTTATTTTACACAGAGAAAAAACAGCTGGAAAAGTTTGAATGATTATTTTCAGGGTTACATGCTAATATGTCAAGTTACCATAGATTTTATCATTTAAACCAGGGCACTTCTGAGAGTGAAAGGGGATGATAGTAATAATTATTCTAGAATGGCAGATGTAAACCCGGTAAGCTAGGTCTGTTCTGGGCAAATTAGGACTTCAATTACCCTGCGGTAGTCGTGGCCTAACCAGTCTTAGAATTCTTGTTTCCAGTATTTTTTTTCCCTATCCTTCCACTTTGTGCTAACTTCACTTATATCCAATCCCTGTTTAGTAGTTTCTTCTCTCACATTGTTTTATTTCATTCATTTATTCCTTCATTCCTTCCACAAGTATTTATTGAACATCTACTTTCACCTCTGATCCTTAAAGTCATTTCTATCCTTTTAAATGATTACTTACCATCAATTTAAAATATTTTATGTGCATAAAGTCAGTAAAAATGTTAGAAAGCTATCACCATGTAAGCTGACATCACTATATTGTATTCAAGTGGTAACTAGGTAGGTAAATTGTGACACTATTCGGTAACATACCATAAATGAGCTAATTCAGTGACACCTACAATGAATTAGACACATGGCCAGCTAAGAGTATATGTGGCTCAGCAGGTTTCTGTGATTCATTGGCATACTTATTCAGTAGGCATTTCAGGAACAGCTTTACAGCCAACACAAAGGGCATGCCGACTGTGGATGGAGACATGAAATGAAGCCCAAAGTAGAAAATAGACTCAAAAGTAAAAAATACCTTCAAAGTCCCAGCATTTAGTTTGATGCCCAGGTTATTTTTTAAAAGACTTTATTTTTAAAGAGCAATTTTAGGTTCAAAGCGTAATAGAGATGGAGGTGCAGAGATTTCCCACATATGCCTAGCCTCCCCCATTATCAACATCCAGCACAAGTGGATGCATTTGTTATACTTGATGAACCTACATTGACACATCATAATCACCCAAAGTCTACAATTTACTTCAGGGTTTGCTCTTGCTGTTATTCCAGGGTGATTTTTCAAAATAGAGTTTCTATTTTGATCATTTAATCATAGAAATTAGAACTTCATTTTATGAAAAATGTGTGCAAGCCTAGTTCATCTTTTTACCTGATGTTTAATGAAAATGCTAGCTACATTCTCAAGCTATTGCTATCAGTTGTTTAATATAAATTGTTTTTCATCCCAGTTATGGATTTTAAGCATATTATTCTTTAGATGGACAAAACTTCAGCTGAGAGTTTTATATGAAGAACTGAGGTTGAAACTTCTGCATACCAATATCAGATCTTTTATGGCTTTCAGAAAATGTGAATAGTTTTTTATATTTTGATCAATAAGAATATTGTACTGAAATAGGATATAAAACAACAAATCATACTAGATATTTTGTTAGTAGACAATCTTGGGTGAGTCTTCTGATTTTACTACTTGCTGTGTCTTTTGGCAAAGTTATTAACATTTTTAACCCCCAGGCTCCTAACCTATAGAAAAAGAAAAAACCATACTTCCATCAAAGTTTGTTGGAAACTTCAACATAATGTTGGACATAATGCACTTACACAGCGTTTGATGTAGTAAGGTCTTGGTCAATGATGACTGCAGTTTCTAATTCCCAAATTTTCACACAAATAAGTAAACTATTTTAAGATTTAAGTGGTTGATGTAGGTAAATGTTTTGATACCTTTCTCAAATAGCTACATAAATAATAATCTTGACATGGCTGACAAGAGCATTAGATTAGTACATGACAAAATTTAGACTTTATAGTTCATTCTTGGGTGTCAATGACGTGCTTTCATGGACACAAGTTATGCTTACAAACTGGATTCTGTGGTCGTACAGGAAGCACTAGCCTGTTTCTATTGGCAGCCATTTATATTGATGGGATGTATTTGAGGATGTGTTGGCATAACGATAACAGCAATAACAATAACAATAGCAGCTACATATGTATTGAGACATTGTCATTTGTTAGGAGCTAAGTTTCATACTTTACATATATTATACTGGCTAACATAAAGACATACTTATGGCAACTTTGGAAGGCCTAGAAACTTAGGAGTACTGTCAAGTTCATGGAATCTAAAACTATTCAAGCAAAGTCAAGGCTGCAGGCTTAATCAAATAGCCAAACAATAAATGTATGTTATTCATCTCCAAGGGCACTAGGTAAAAGAGTGTTGAAGAGTTTGTGGAAATGAAAAGGCATCATTTTTGTAGAACGGTTTCAGAACATTTACATTTCCAAAGTTAAATAACCCAGAGCTTTTTTGCAAGTAAATTACAATTAAAAAGTAACTCAGTGTTAAATGAATGGAACTACTATTATATTGGAAAATAGATACATTTTTAGGAAATTAAATTACAGTCCAATTGAAGGTGTTTAGAATCCATGAGTTCTATTTGCTCCTAATTCTATGCAAGACTCTAAGTTAAAAAAATACATAAATAGATCCATAATTTGCCTCCATGAAGCACATTTGAGTTTCAATATTCACTGTTGTTTTTAAGGTAGTAGCTGTTCTTTTCCTTCTTTATAAATTCACCAATGTCTCAGATATGAGCTCATTCAAATCTAACTCACTTTTCTCTCCAGCACACAGGTCACGTGAGTAGACCATGAAAAAAAAAAAAAAGATTTTAGAAAGCACAAGTCTTTTGAGGAGTCACTGTGCCTGCTGCAAAATTATTCGAATGAAAAGATTTTTTTTAAGGTAAAACGACAATTAAGGTCGACCTCCACTGTTCAAATTAAAAAAGAGAAAAAGGAGTGTAATGAAGAATCTGACTCCTTCCTCTAATTTTACAAGTTCAATGGTAATCTAACCGTGCCATTCATTTACAGAAACCATTAATTTTACTATGTGGCTGAAAGTAGTAGGCCTCAGCTTTCATTCTCTTACTTTTCCCCTCCCTTAGTCTTTGTGTGTGCACCTGTTCAGGCCACTTTAGCATCCCATTTGTAAAACTTTGGATAATCCTCTGGCACTAACCCTGGTGTGATAATACTTCTGTTATTCAGCAGCCTAATTACAAAGGACAACACAGATAAAACACTTCAGTCCTATTTTTTAATAGCTGATTTGCCAATTTTGCCAAGCTCCAAAAAGAATGGTCTCCAAACCTTGCTGGATTTAAATTTAATCTGAATTTGTTCAACACATGGAACTCCAATACCTCAGAGCTTACCTTTGTTTTTAGAGTTTTAGACACCTCATTCCTTCTCCTACCTTTATGTCTTTTTAATAATAATATTAAAAATCTATTTGTTTTTTAGAATATAGTTTAATAGTATAATTTAAGCATTTTAAAGCATTCCCCGATGTCCTTTGGAGATAATTGTTGACACCTTCCAATAACAAAACAATCAGAGAATTGGGGCTTTTGGTACTAAAGAGTTACTTTACTCAATTAAGCTAAATGAAAGATGAGTTCATCACACTTCTTAATTTAACAAATTTTTTTCTGAGGATAATATCTTCAGAACTGGAGCTCAGTGAAGAAAAACGTGTCTAACATTTCTTTTCTGGTTTAAAATGAAAAAAGAAAAAAGAGGATTATTTCTAATTCATGGTAAACCTAAGGAGAGGATCATTACTTCAGTACAGATAAGCCTCCCAGCATCTGGGTACTTAACTCTACTTCTTTGATCTAAAAATGGGACTGGGGACCTGGCAATAATGCCAATCTCATGAACTCTGGGTACTTCCTGGTCAGGTGGAGAATATCCTGAATTTTTGAGGAATTGACTAAATTTTTCCCCAAAAAACATGTTTTGGGAGTTTCAAAGGGCACCGTGCAACTGAAGGGCACCCCCTACTACTTTCTTAATCCCTTGATTTTGAAACCCCAAATAACTCAAGGGAAATTTAATACATATGTTTCTGATTCGCTTACACCGCTTCATCAAAACAGTGTTTCGTAAGAGCTATTTGATATTTAAGAAGCTTTCTCAGTCTTCGTTCTAAGCCTTTTATTTTACTGAAGGAAATCATGTTTTCTTCGTGTTCAGCAGAATTGGAAGCAGGGGAGGCCAAAGGTTGCTTCTAAAGGTGATACAAAATCAGCCCAAGTTTGGACATTGGCAAAATATGATGCTCTCTCCTCTGTTACAGCATCAGGCAAGTGAAAAATCTGATGAGTGAAAAACTCAAGGATATTATCAAAAGTAGGATGCCATTGGTTAACTTCATTGACTATTTCGTTTAGTAATTTTGTCAAAATGTACATTTTTGATTTCTAAGATAAGAATTGTCACATATTAAATGACAGAAGACTAATAAACATATTTATCCCACTTTACAGATGGAAAAATGTGTCATAAAGTGATACTTCTTTTAATCCAAAATGACACTATAATTTGTTAAAAAACCAGCTACACTGAGTCATGTAACCAGTTCCTGAGTCATATAAACTGGTAAAAAATATGTACAAGAGACATCTACTTTAGACCACAGAAGAGCCCATCAATCAGGACCCATCAATCAGGGAGGAAGTTTATGCTATAGGGGAAAAATTTACAGTTTGAAATTTGAATTCTTGATCAATCACTGAAATTCTCTGGAACAGTGTTAATAAATGAGAAACACCAAAGCAAACCCAGTTATCTGTGAGTGGTTCGTAATAATACACTGGTATATAATATTAACATTTACTGAGCACTTTTTCATGGTTTAGGCAACTGAGCTAAGTGCTATATATAAGTTATTTCATTTAATTATCACACAATCCTATGAAATAGGTAATATTATTTTATGCCCATTTTTTTTCTAATGGATAAAATGAGGTTTAACAGATTAAAAGGAGAAAGTTTATTTATCAGGTCAGGTGTGGCTATTGCGGTTATCTCTTATATTAGTGCAACATTTTCATCCAATAGGACATGATTAACATGTTTAATTTTGTGAATAGTATAAAATTTGCACATAAATGTTCTAAGTAATGTTATGAGTTGTATATTATAAACCAAGGCCCAGGTATTTGCTCTATTATGATAGCATTCATCACTGTATGACACTTTTCATAGGTATATGTTTGTGCACTTGACCTTTGCAAAATTGTCCTTCCTTGAACTAGTTGGGAAATGAATCTATTTGCCTAACATTTTTTCTTGGTCTAGTAGTTCTTTGATCCTTAGGGAGCATAGTAATTGGGATGAGACTCAAATGAGTCAGGCTTCCCCTAAAGACAAAGTACACCAAGAAACCTAAAATGTTAGGAGAATTTTCCATGAGGAAATAGTACTTCATAGTATACTTCTGTGAAGGTCGCAGTTGAATTCTAGAGAGTATGTTCTAAATATTTTTTTCATGGTTATTACCTAATACCTAGCACAGTGCCTGGCAGGTAGCAGATTCTTAGTAAATTTCTGTTAAATGAAAAGATGAATAAATGTTTACACAAAAAATAGAAGTTGTTATATTAACAAAAAATGCTTATGAGATAGCTTGTGATTTTTGTCCCTGAGGTCTCTGCTTCTGTGTATAGACTTGTGTGTGGAGAATTAACCAGATGGCTTTACTCTCTTAGTTGAGTGGGCATGACCCTTTCTTTTTTGCACCCAAAGCAGTACTAGAATCAGGAGTTCTGCCGTGGTGTTTGTGGTAGCCAGTTCCCAGATAAGCCTGGTGATTCTCTCCTCCTGTTTTCTTGCACCTGTGTAGTCCCATCCCACACTGAATAGGACTGACTGATCTATGCAAACAATAAATCATTAAACAAATGATGGAGTGTAACTTCTGAGACTATGTCATAAAAGACATGTTGGCTTCTACCTTGTTCTCTCTTAGGTCACTTGCTCTGTGGGAAGCAGTTACTACATGGGAAGACACTCAAGCAGCCCAATGGAGAGATCCATATGGTGAGACACCGAAGGCTCAACTGACAGCCACGTGCGTGAGTGATCATCAAGACAGATCTTCCAGCCTCAAACAAGATGTCAGATGACTACGGCCTTGGGCGACATCTTGGCAACAACCTCATGAGAGACCTGAGGCAAAACCACTTACTTAGGCTGCTCCTGAGCTCCTGGCCTACAAAAATGGTGAGACAAAAAAATGTTTATTGTTGCTAAATTTGGGGGTATAACTTCTTTTGCAATAATAACTAATACAGAGTTGTTTTCAGTAACACAGAATTAGAATCATGCACTTAAGAAAATAAATATATAATATCTGTTGGTACCTCTTTCCATTGTTCTTCTTATTCATATTGGTCCATCAGAAAGTAAGCAAGAGTCCAATCTTTCACATAAAAATTTGGCTTAACGATATATTTTCCTAGTGATGTTTCACATGGGCTGGGGTACAATTTGTGGAGATTTTATTTTGTGTTTGTATGTGTGTGTATATTTTAAAGGTCCTTAGTGATCTTGATTCATAGTGAAAATAATTCTGAAGCATCATGAAAACTGGATTCAAAATTTAGTTTACATTTTTATGAATAAAATATATCAACCAGACAAAACAAGTCTTGACCATAGTTTTTGATAAGTTATCAGTATTCTTAGGCTATAAAGACAGACACAGACACATGGAACTTCAGTAAGTCACTGTCACAGAAGAGATTTTGTTTTTAGGTAAGCATTTGTGCGATATTAACCAAAAGTGTTTTTGGTACCTAGCTACCTCCAAGCACCGTGTTAGAAGCTAACAAGCATGACTCCCAAAGAACAATAATGTAGCAAGTTGTCAGTACAAATGAATTACATTTTGGAGCTTTCCTATCAAAAACCAAAGATTTCATTTTCCTTGGCTTGTTTGGAGAGAACGTGTGGTCTGATATATAAAAGAAGGTGAATTTCAAAGTCAATTCACCTGAAAGTCAATTCCTGGAATCAGCCAAAGCGCCATCAGCCAGTTTTCCTAGCTCCATGGAGGAACATTTCTGCCAACAGTGGGGAAGTCAATAGCTGTGGCATCTTGTGACATTGAGTAGGATGTGGAGTGAGGCACAGTCACCACTGAATTAAATGCACGGGCCTTGAAGATCTTCAGATGAGTGCCACCTATAAAAAAACATAAATTGAAATTGTGTTATATAGTCAGTTTGAATCTTTTCTCCACCAGTTACTGGATGTATGCCTTTTGGCGAATTATCTGATCATTCTAAGTGGCATCCTCTGTAAATGGGCCTAAGAAAAAAAAAACAACTTTATAGAGGTGTTGAAGGATTAAATGTAATAATCCACATAAAGCATGAAGCATAGTGTCCAGAACATTGTGCTAAGTAATGCTATCTAATATGATAATAATTATTATTATAATTCCACCTATGATCCAAGGATTTTTTTTTTTTTCAGGGAGATGTCTGCATTTCGACTGGGAGTTACAGAATATTTACAAATATTGTCTCTAAACCAGACCAGAGAGAAGTCTTTCACAGCAAGAAAAGCAGAAAGCTAAAAGCAATGTATGTTTTTTATAAGATTTATTTTATTTCGACCAATGGATAACTTTTTGTTCCTGAAAGGGGGAGGGCTCTTCATGCAAGACAGTAATGTCATTATTATGCTGTAAGCCAGCCCACTTCAACTGCTGGTCTTCACAATGCTTACAAGTGTAATAATAATAAAAAAAAAGAATACAAAAAAACCACTTGCTTCCTTTTTTATGAGTATTGACATTCTTGTGCAGTATTAGGAGAGCTAATTTAGCTTCCAGTTCTAAGAATTTTTGAATCTATAGCCAGTAATTATTGGCATTCAGAGGTACAAAAGAGGAAAACAAAGCTTGCAAATTCTAGCACATTCATGTGGGATTGGGAGCTGAATTAGGATCCTCACACCCCATTGAATGATCAGCCCCCCTATTAGAGCCTTATTAAAATGGTAATGATTATATGCCAGCTATAGGCAAGCAGCCGCACCTGTCAAAAACTACCCCGATTATCCTGTTCATTGAACTGTCTGGCTCTTGAATCATGTCTCAGGTTTACTTCTCTGTGAAGTTTTTTTTTTTTTCTTGCAGTCTTAAATTTAAAAAAAAAAGATACATGAACAAACATTTCCCTGGGGTCACAGACCACTCTTGTAGTTCATTATATCTTCTCTTCATTTTCTGTTTTTGTATCTAGTATGGTAATGTGATATGGGAAATGTCCTCCCTTTGGTTCGAGATAGAAATGGGAGAAAGAAACAGAAGAAATGTAAAGTCTCGTCCAAATAAAAATTCTAATGTTAGTAAAAGAAAATACAAATCTATAATTAATCTGGGGACTGGGATTATTCAATTGTCGGTTATAAATACTGTGATCAAGGCATAGATGCTTGTTACTCATGCTTCATTTGCCAAGCCCAAAGATCTGTTGTCCTTCATTTAAAAGACATTGCAGGCTTTTATCTACCTTCTGCCTTTAAAAACACATAAAACAATAATGTGTTTCAGTTGAAATCACTTTTTCCCTCTGGATGAGCCATGTCATTGAATGCACAATGTTGTTTTTTCCTACAACACTAAATTCTGCCCTCACTGTGAGGCTAAGTGACTTTTATTTTATCTAGTGGTTTGTCAAATTTCATAATACAAGAGAACATTGGTGGGAGAGGGCACTGGGAGGTTGGATGTCATCGATAGTACTTGACAGATGATATGATGGTAGCTTATCAGAATACTTGGAGAGAAGAGTCGGTGTACAAAGAAAAGCAATTGCTTATTTGGTTTGTTTTTGCTTATTAGAGAAGAGCTTTCTCTGATTCTTAGCATTTCTTGCTGGGCAACGCAAAGGATGTTAGTTTCCTATAACAGCTATTGGGCTGAAGAGATTTCTATTACCTGTCTGCCACAAGTCTGTCATTGGAGAACAGAGCAGGAAGCACACGAATTGCTGCTATCCATAGCTTTTTAGGAGAATATGTGCTCTGAAGATGTAGGAAGCTAATAATAGAAGGGATATCAAATTCCTTATTTACACTCTTTTGTTAATTTGCTAGAAGAAAAACAGGATTTGAATATGGGATTTTGTTATACTACCCTAGCTAAAAGTACCTCGGATTTCCAGTCTCTGTGATATTACAACATGAAAATATTCACAACTAGATCTAAGTTAACAGAATTCTTAATTATACTGAGCCGCTGCTTCTTTTACTGTAACAACAAAAGAATACATCTTTTACAGCAATTCACATCTCATCTGAGACATTCTTTCTCAGAATGTTATTTATTGAATGACTTCAGTACAATGTATTTTCCTGCCTCCCCCACCCCAATGACCCAATCTACCCCACTCCTATCTACCCATATTGATTGAGTATCATGAAGTACCAACTGAATAATTCTCAAGCCTTTGTTGCCACAAGTTTTTAAAAAGGTTGTTTCGTGGCATAATTACATATTGAAATATTTGATTACTATGCAGCCAAGACTATTACTAGGGTGTGTGAGGGGCCAAATTGTTTTTATCCTCGGGCCTCTTTAACTTGCTCTAGCATGAACAACTCTTTGCCCCTTTGTCCACAACCACTAAGCCTGACACCTTTGTGACGTGTCACCATCCTTGGTCTCTTCCTGTTCATTTCTTCACGGACTCCTCTCATTACTCTCTATTCCCAGAGTTCTGTCTTTGGCATCTCTTCTCTTGTTCTGACCTTCCCTGTGTGTGTGTTACATGCTATTGAGTCAGCTCTGAAACCTGGCAACCTTACGAATGACAAATGTCCACGATGTCCTGTCCTCAACAGCCCTGCTCAGCTCCTGTAGACTCACGCGTAGGGCCTCTTTTATGGAGTCGATTCATCTCACAGTTGGTCTTCCTCTTTTCTTCTGCCTTCTATTTTCCCAGCATTATTATCTTTTATAAAAACAAGCCCTATCTTTTCATGATGAGCCCAAAGTAAGACAGTTTCAGTTTTGTTATTTTTGCCTCCAATGATGCTCTAGGACCCACTTGTTCATCTTTCTGATGGCCAAGGGTATCCATAGAGCTCTCCTCCAACACTTTGATGAATTTCAGATGAATCTATTTTTTTCCTGTCAGTCCTCTTTACTGCACAGCTTTCACTGTTGTATGTAGTAATTGGTAATACGAGGGTGTGAATGATGTTAGACTTGTCTCTAATGACACATCTTTGCTCTTGGTAATCTTTCCTAATTTTTTCATTGCTACCCTTCTTAGTCTCAGCCTTCTCTTGATTTTTTGTCTGCAGTCTCCATTTGAATTAATGACTGAATCAAGGCCAGCAAAATCTTTAACAATTTCAATATTATCATTATCTATGTTAAAGTTGTATATTTCCTCTGTAGTCATGACTTTTGTCTTCTTGGTGCTCAAATGTAGCCCCTGCTTTGGCACTTTTTTCTTTTGCTTTCATCAGAAGTCATTTCAAATCATTGCTACTTCCTGCCAGCAAGATGGAGTCATCTGAATATCTTAAATTATTGATATTTTTTCCACCAATTTTCACTCCTCCTTCTTCTGAGTCTAGCCCAGTTTTTGATGTGATATGTTCTGCATACAGATTAAACAAATAAGGAGGTAAAATGGACCCTTGTCTGACACTTTTGTCTGTAGGAAATCATTCTGTTTCACTGTATCCTGTCCTGACAGTAGCTTCTGGTCCACAATACAGGTTACGTATAAGGACATTCAAGTGCTGAGACACACTCATTTTTTTTTTCCAGAGAAACCAATAGCTTTTTATGATACATACAGTCAAAGGCTTTAATGTAGTCTATAAAACATAGACTAACTTTCTTTTGAAATTCTTTGGAGCGATGCAGTAGCCAAAGAATGTTCACAATTACATCTCAAGTTCCTCCTTTTTTTTTCTGAATCCAGCTTGAACATCTGTCATTTTTGCTCCACATAAGCTAGAAGGCTCTGTCGCATCACCATGAGCATCACTTTACTTGCACGGGAAATTATGGACCTTCCCTAGAGTTCTGGGTTTTTTTTGCAACCCTTCTCTTTTCTTTCTTAGCAATTTATCTTGTCCCGTGATTCTTAGTAGGAGATCTCTTCTATAACGACAACCTTAAATCTCAACCTTGAGCAGAGATTTCTGCAGTCATTCATTCCTAACACCTGGCTTCTTATTTCTCCAAAGATGTCTCATGAGTCTCCAACAAAGTCTGACCACATCTCAGTTAGTTATTGTTAAACCTGCTTCCATCTCTGTAACATTCTTCTATCTAACTGGTCACTAAAACCTATAGATTCAAACTGTATACTCTTATAGCAGGATATTTTGATAAACAAGATAATGTGTCCCCCCCCAAAAAACACACACACACACACACACACACACACACATCCTGTGCTTTTACATATACATTCTGTGTTACAAAGACCACCACTCACGGGGAAGTAAAGAAACGTCACAGAATGAAACAATCTTGGGCCTTTGAATTCAAAAACCAAGACTCCAAAATAACTCAGTGTGTTAACACTGTATTTGAAGAAATCTATTATTAGTTCCAGCTCTCCTACCTATAGCCACTAGATAAGGATATCTTTCATTGGAGGGGAAAATGAGAGGACCAGAGAGAATGGGAATAAGGAAGGGGGTTGATGGGCTCCAGGACAAGGAGGCCAGGATTGACCACATTCTTGGCTTGTACAGCTTCCATTCCTGTGCATTTTATCCTTAGCCAGGTCTGTAAACCATGGGGAGCTGAGCCAGTGATCACTGTAGAAGTTTGTAATGATCAATGTATATGGCCATTTTGGGCAGCTCTATTCATGGTCCTTTTGATGACATCTGGTACTCATCTCTAGATGGTAACCAGCAGAAATAACTTAGGACATCTAGGTCCTAAATGACTTAGGACTTAGGGCAGCCTGAGACTTTCTTTTCTCAGTCCTCATCCAACTTGCCATGTGTGGGAAGCCTTCTCTCTTTGACTTTCTAAACCTCTCCCATTTCACCCATCTCTTCAGGTAGAGAATTGACTCTGTTCTGCATATTAGAGAGGGCATGATGGTGTGGGAGGAAAGCACTCCAGCACAGGTATTTTGGTGGACATGAACGAGATCTCCTGAAAGTCCTCCTCTTACTCAAGGTACTGTTGGGAGAAAGCCCAGCCTACAATTTCTTAAATCTGTGACCTGTCTCTACGTTTCCTGCCACTAGCCTAGATGAGGTCTTTATTCCCTTCTTACTTATGTCATATGTTATTGGTTTCTCATCCCTCCCTTCTGCCTTATACATTGGATTCTCTCAAGTTAGTTCTCTGTTGAATGGCCTTGAGTGGTTCTTCATTTTATATTGAATCAATTTCAAATTCCGCTCATGTCTTCTCTATCTTGGTATCAAAAGCAATCTTACCTTAAAAGCAACCATCCATTCCTGGCTCTGTTTTAATATGTAGACCCTAGGGGCTACTCTTCCTTTTTATCTCAACAGGATTATGCTCCATCCATTCCTGGAGGCCCATTTAATTCATGAGTCCTTTTCCCTGACATCCTCCTTCTACATCAAAAGCTAGAAGTCATCTTTTCTTTATTTGCACCTTTTTTTTCTGGTCCATTTATCTTTAAATATTTCCTATGTATATATCTTTTTTACCCTCCTAAATTGTACATCTCTTGAAGACAAGAGAGAAGTATAATTTATTTCTAAGTCATCCAGAAGGCCTAGACCTTGCCTGCTATATAAAATTCAAGATGCCTCCTTGTTGGAGAAAAGATATTTTTCATTAAATATCTGGGTTTTGATTATGCACCTGGTTGGATTGAACTGTTACTAATGTGTTCTGAAGTAATTTCCTGGTAAAATTGTTTAAGTTAAGCAGTATTGAGTGTAAAAGGTAAACAAAATAGAAACACTCAAAATCAAACATCAAAGTTAATTTTATTATTTTAGCGGCTGAGTAATATCAATGTTTTAAAATCTTGAAAGTTGTAACATTTCCTTTTTGCCTTAGGTCCTAAATATTGGTGTCTTTTGACTTTACTCTTTCATATTCCAGAATCCATCAGAATGTCCTTTTGTTTCTACCATCAGAATACATCCAGAAGTCATTTTTACTTCTTCCGAAACTATCTTAAGTTGCCATCAACTATATTACTAAACATATAATATATACTTATTATAATATATAGCAACATATTATTTCATATGTTATATATTATCATATCATATCATAATTACTGCCACACAGATTGCTGTAATAGCTCTCTAATTGTTCCTCTATCCCTGTACTCTATTTTAATGCTACAGTTGAAGTGATCCTGTTAAAATGTAAGTCAGATCATATCACAATACCACTCAGAACCTCCACTGGCTCTCCATCTCCATACGAACACAAAGCGCCCTTCTAGTGGTCTACCAGGCTCACCTGTTCTGCCTCCAACTCTGCTTCATCTGTGACCTCTTTTTCTACCATCAATCTATCTCTTGATGGCTCTGATCCAGTCACACTTGTGTCCTTGCTGGTCCCTGAGCACCCTCAGATATTCTGCTGCCTTAGAGCCTGTACTGACTGTCTCATCTGAGACAGTCTTATCCCAGATTTGTGTAGGACCGACATCTCACTTTCTTCAAGTCTCTGCTTAGATGTCACTTTTCAATAAGATCTATTCCCAACAACCCTGTTTAAAATTGTAATTGCCCTGGGGACTTCTGATTTTCTCCACTTATTACCTTGCAACACACAACATAATTCACTTATTCATTATGTTTATTTTTTTGTCTTCTGCTAGAACACAATTGCTGTGATGGCAGAGATTTTTGTGTTTTGTCTGATGATATAGCTTAAGACCTTGGATCAATTTCCGACCCATAGTAAGCTCTAAATACTGAGTGGATGAAGGGTATAATATTAGAGTTAAAAGGGAAGACTCTAGAGATCCTTTGGTCTAGTGATTCCTGACTTGGGGTCTCTGAAAGTCATAATGGCACCTCTTAGCTCTTTCTGTAATTTTCAAAAAGCCTAGTGATAATTCAACATTTGGCCATTGCCTAGTTCTGTGATTCCCAAACTGTACTAAGGAATACTGGGGTGAGATTATTTGGGGGGATGTCAATGAACGCAAAGGGACACAGTAGTATAATTTAAAATTTTTGAAAAACAACAAAACTCAACATCTGTCAGATGCCAGGGAAATTTTTACCTCAAGGTAGTTCACAGTTTCAACATTAGATTGTGCTATATTTATTTTGATAATGTTCTATCTTTGTGATACTGAGTTTTCCATAATTGCTGTAATAAAAGCAAGTCAATTCTCATCAGGAAATAATTTATTATCTGTTAATAATCTGTTTGCAAATCTAATTTCAAAAATTTAAAGATATGTAGTCCCCAATAGGCACATATGTCCTATTAGTAAATAATTGTGGTTCCATAATAAAATAAAAATATATATTTTTTAATTTAAGTGTATTATTTTTTTGACGGGCTACTATGTTACCAGGACATTAATCCCTACCAAATTGTTTGGACCTAGGTACTTAATGAACAGAACTGCTGGATATTTTTTTGGCCTAGGAACACCATGAAAAAAATTTGAGGCCTTAAAAGTGCCACGAATTGAGAAAGTTCAAGCAACTCTGGCCTTTGCTTTAAAAAAATTATTTTATTTATTTTAGATACAGTCATAAAATTACTGTGGCAACCTTGTGGTTTCATGTTTATGAAAACGTCTGCTTGTCAATGCTATGGATGCTTGTAATAGAAAATAAATCATTAATGAACAACAAGTTAATCATTAATAAATGTTCTTTTTTCAAAAATTAAGTCTTTCAACACATAAGGAACCAGAGGAAAAGATATTTAAAGGGTCTTCGGTAGCGGGCGGATAAAGGCCCTGGTATAGAGGAAGCTAGGACCTGGCAAGATGGAGTGATATGACCACAGTCACACAGCTGCTTAAGGAAGAATCAGGGTCATCATCTAGTCTCTTGTCTCCATTCCAATATACTTCACCAGACTTCCACCCTATGTTTGTATGGAGTTTATGGAAGGATTTTTTAATACCTTAAGATTTTTATAGGTAAGTGATCATTCTACCTGTGCTCTAGCGAGGAGTGTACTTTACACTTCAGGCAGTGTCCTTCAGGCCTGGGATAATTCCTGGAACATATTCAAAAGAATGCATGTGTAATTGAATTGTATTGTGACCATTAAATCTATAGATCATATTTTTTAATCTCAGATATATATATATACATATATATACATGTGTATATATGTATATTAAGAACCTAGGTTAAAAACCTAGCTAAGAAAAACTAAGTTAGAAAAACTTAGTTACAGAATGAAGGAACCAGCCCTAGTTAATGAATCAATGCACTAAAAATTGAGTGTATCGAGCAAGGGTGCTTGGAGATGACTGAATTTCATAGCACATCTCATGAAATGCTAGGAGCATAGCACTTGAGAGCCATATATGGCACACAGTTAAAAAAAAATGTTTGATTAAGAAGTCAAAGCCTTAATCATTTTTTTATGTAGCTCATGTGTTAGGATTTGAGGTTAAGAATATTTTGAATTTAATCCTAGATGATAGAAATACCAGTCTCGTTTACCAAATCCAAGTCCGAAATCTGAGAATTGCATCGAGTTGGCAATTATAAGTATCTAGAGTTGTATATAGGGTGGTTTCAAAAATGAAAAATGAGAAAGTGCAGGAAAATATCTGCTTCTGTAATATTTTGCACTCCACAGATGGTCCCCTGGCCAACATAATTTTCTCTCTCTCTCGTTTTGATGATATGGGCTGGAAAATGTCTCAACCAAATTAAGCTAATGGAGGTCAGTGTATGGTATGTGCCATTAATCTGAAGAACAAGGAGATAGAGGAAAGACAAGGTAATGATTTGTGACAGGGGACCCCAAATTTGATTTAAACAATTCAATTACCCTTTTTAAAGTCCCCCAAAGAAATGTGCTGCAAGGCTCTCATGCAAATGGGGACATGAAAGCTGCTCTTACCAAGAGTTCTATATTACTTCCTCCGTGTGAGCATTGCAAGGCAAAAACAAAACAGACACCAATGTGTCCTGTTGTAAAATGTGAGAGGTGGTCAGGTGGCATGAGTCGTTCTTGCAGAGCTTGAAGAGCAGGAGATAGCAAGTTGCATGTAGAACAGTCCTCTTAGGGACATCCTACTAGGAATACTGGGCCAATATTGCCAAAGTAGCTCCACCATTGCAGACTTATTTAAAGAAATTTTCATCTGCAACAGTCAAACAATGCAAGGTAAATTTAAACTTCAGCCATGTCCTCATACTGGGAACCACAGGAGGCATATTCTCTTATCAAGGACACAGGCCCTAGAAGGAAGCTCAACCCTGGTTCTAGGGCTCTCCAGCTCCTTAACCCTGGGCAGATTGGTTAGCTCCTCTATGCCTCAGTTTTTTCAAGTGGAAATAATAGTAAGACTTATCTTACAGGATCCTTAAAAGGATTAAGTGAGAAAATTCATGTCAAACATTTATAACCAAACTGTACTTATGAAGGTCAGAGCTAATCTACTAAGGAACTAAAGAGACTTTTTAAAAAAGCAAACTATAAGACAGTCTTTTTGTTTACTTTTTGTTTTTCTTATTTTAATAATGGCAAAATACTTCAAATTCTACGTTTTTAGCTACCATCTGGACATTTCCTTTGAAAATTAATGCGTGTCATCTCTTCCCTCCAAAAGAAGCAAGGGCTAAGTGCTTAACCTTGGCATTGTGCATCTTTGACCACAGAGGTAAAATCCATGTGTGAGACAGTTATCTTTTGAAAGAGTTGTGTGAAAGGAATATCATTAAAAAATTAAAAAAAAAGAAAAAGAAAAACAGAGCGTCCATTAGAAACAGAATTTCCTTGCCTCTTTGCATCTTTTCAGTATCTGAAACATCCCAACCACAATGGTATTTCAGAATATTTTATAAACGCCCAGCCTTTGCATAGGGTGGCAGCTATAATAATTCAGAGAAAGATTGCACAGCCATAATGTTACCCTGCATATTCATAGAATTAATAAAGACAGCTGGGTGGATTTGAACATGCAAAGACCGTTGTTATTAGTTTGTGTCTGACACATACTAGATGCTCAATTATTGGAAACTATGGTGACAGTGACAGCAGATACAACAGAAACCACATCTTAAGAAGAAAATACAAAAAGAATTTGGTGATATGTTGTTAGATATTTGAACATGGATATTTAAAATTTTCCTCATCCTACTGCAAATATGTTGATTAGGAAATAATTTTTACCTATTATATCTTAAAGCCCCAAATTGATGTGGACTGGATATAATGCTCCAAAATGTTTAAGAGGTTAACCACTTTTTGTGGTATCTTGAAGAAAATACAAGACATAGTTTCACTTTCTGACACCTTTGCGACATTGATTACTTAATTCAACAAATAATTATTGCTCATCTACTCATTTATATATGCTGAGTCAACCAAAATGAGCAAGAAGTAGAAATAGCTTTCTAGCAGCTCTCAGTCTTGCAAGGGATGCAGACACAGAAGCCAATAATTTAAAAATTTAGTAGGGTCTGAATTAAAAAGAATTATATATAAGAGCAGACAGAAGTTGGACACAGAAGGCATACAGGGGCCAGGTTTGGGGCTTGAAGGATGACCTGAAGGGTTCAAGATCTTTATCATTTTAATCATTGCCTATTTAGTCAAATGCAAAATGAATTACAACAAACAATTTGGGGGAGAACTCTGAAGAAATAAAGCAGTATTGTCTCCAAGAAGAGATTTTATTCTTTTACTTAAAATACAACACGTTTGTCCTGAGGTATGAGATGCTGTGTTTGGAGAATCATTTTAGTGCTTCTGTATTTCAAGCAAATATGACCAATTTTCAACCACCTAGTTATCGAAACATTGCACAAATGGGAATATTACCTTTCTTTCTAAAAATCTAATGTAGCTTAGAAAGCTTAAATGGCATTTTATTGACAGCTTTAATTTCTATTCTCAAATGCACCAAGTTATTCAGGAATAAAAGAATACACATCCTTTGAGCAGATAAACCTATTTATTTGGTGCACCCTCCTTTTGATCAGAGAGTTGCCTCTTTTCCAAACTATGGAATGTTTTTGTCTGATAAAATAATTTGCGCAATCTAGCCACATCTGCATTTTTTTTACTGTGCTCTTGGTACATCCTTAGTCCAATTCTATACATTACCTGTAATTTTGGTTTTCTCTTGGAGAAAAAAATAATCAAATTGTATATGTCTGTGCAGTTCAGATTCCCAAGGCGGGGGCATAGGCCTGGTGTCCAGCCTGTGGATCCACACATGCCATGCCCACAGGACTGGCCCAAACTTTGGCGGGCAATCTTGCCCACAGAATCGGTGAGCTGATGATGAATGGCTGTGAAAGCTTTGTGATTGCTCAGGCTCCTTTGTGGGACTGGACAATGGAGGAGGACACAAGTCTGGCACAGGGGAGCAACGGATAAAACTGCTGGGCAGGATGGCGGGCTCCTGCCGACACGACCACTTGTTGACATTGAAAGGATTTCACAACAAGTGAGCAGAAACAGAAACGATTCTGTTCGGCAGTGCTATTAGTTGCAACGTGTGGCACCAGAGCGGTCACTCCTGATGTGTTTCCTCACTAATGAGCTCTGAATGCCCATTAAACTGGGCTGCTATAGGCCCAGAGCCCCTTGGACAATGGCATGCATGACTGCCTTCCCCTGTTTCTATTGGTCGGCCCAGGGAAGAAACAACTGGTATCACTCAAATTTAAACAGAGTTGACAGTACAGTTAAATGATCATTAATTAGAGTTTGTGGGCAGATAAAGACTCAGAGCCATTTTTAATGACAAGATAGGTTAGCGTGACTCACTCGGGAGCATAACCCAGTCTGGTCCTGCCCTATTTCTTGGGCCATGTGGATTGGCATCCATGGGATTTTAGGCAGGGCAACTAATCTGTGTAAAAGTGTGTTGGTAGGACAAGAAGAAAGCTTTATAAGACATAGAAGGTTTTTGAATGCTTAGCGATACCTTATAAATAGTGGTGAGAATTGAATTCTCAATTATATATGTGAAAACTCCTTTAGGATGTGGTTGTATGGTGGGAAGTAGGACAGACTTTGAGTTAGAAAACCAGGTTTGAACCTTGGCCATTTAATTTATTCGTGACCTTGAGCAATTTTCTAAACTTAGGAATTTCTATTTCTTCACCTGTATAATGGGGATAGTCATAATCTTAACTTCACAGGGTTATTGCAAAGATCACACGAGGAAGAGACTTGTAGGTTACACTGAATCACACAGCTGTTGCTTATCTCTCGCTTTCCAGCTATATATCCATTATGCATGGATATATGACATATACATCAGGTAGGGTGGTCTACTAGGAAAAGTAAAGATAAAACAGTTCTAGTGAAAGAGAAACTTTTGACTGTGTTTTCCAAACATTTAATTCTGGGATAAATGGTTTAAGCTGCATAACACTTAAAACGAGCTCAAGAGAAAATTAATTACTTTTGTTGGAGGCATTTTTCCTAATTGTTCATCTCATGATAGTTTCTCTTCAGAAATAATGATAATAGAGTTGAATGAAGAATAATATTTTTATAGTAGTCATTATCATCAGAAAATTAGTGTCTTGTTCAGAATAAAAAAAATATTCTTATATCTTATATTTGACATCAAGGACCATCTTTATGTTGATCACTCCTAGTCTCTACCTCGAACTTAATCTGCTCTACTAAGATCCAGATCTAGAACCCAAACTCCCTTCATGCCTAAATGGATATTTCACAGGTATCTCAAACTTAATATTTCTATAAAAGTTAACTTTTGCTGTATAATAAACTACCCCAAAATTTAGTGGTTCAAAACAATAACTATTAGTTTAGCTCATGATTCTGTGGGTTGGCATTTGTGGCTGGGCTCAGCTGAGTAGTTCTTCTACGTCTATAGTCAGCTTCCCGGTAAGGTAGGGGCTGGCTGATCCAGGATGGCTTCGGTCAAGATATTTTTTCTCTGCTATGCATGGTCTTCCATCTGAGGCAGTAGACAAGACTAGGCTTGCTTACGTTGAGGTTACATGGTACCAAGAGATAAGGTAGAAGTATTTGGGTCCCCTCGAGGCCTAGACTTAGAACTGGCACGTCATCACTTTCTCTGCATTATACTGGCCAGTGCAAGTCTCAAACCCAGATTCAAGGGGCGAGTGGAGAGAGGCGGATAGATTTTACTTCCTGGTGGTAAAAGCTAAAAACTCTCACTGCAAAGAAGTGTGGATACATGGAGGGAAATAATTATGGTCATTTTTGCTAATAATCCCAAACTGTCCCAAACCGAACCCATTATGTTCCTAATGAAACTTTTCTCATATTTGCTTTCCTCAATTTAGTTTGAGCCATCAAGATCTGGGACTTTCCATTCTGATATTTAGTGGGTGACTGAGTTTTATCATGTTTTCTTTATTAATGGATCTTTATTCAATGCTCTTACCATCTTCATTCCAATAGACTCAATGTTATTACAGATCCTTCTCATTTTGACCTAGACTATTCCAATAATCCAACTCATCTCTCTGTTTCCAGTGTTACCTAATGTTGTTACATAACTTTATTGCTATGTAACAAATTACCAGAAATACATCAGATTAAAACAACACCCATTTATTATCTCACAGTTTCTATAGGTCAGAAGTTCAGATACAGCATAGCTAGATTCTCTATTCAGGATCTTCCAATGTCGAAGTCAAGATATTGGTTGGATTATGTTCCTTTTGGAAGCTAGGTCTTTACCATACTCATGGGGCAGTTGGCAGAATTTAATTCCTTGCAGTTGTAGAACTAAGGTTTCTGCTTTCTTGCTAGCCATCAACTTGGGCCACTCTCAGCCACCTATTGTTTCTATCACAAGACTCATTCCATAAACACATAAGTTGCTTTTTTTCCAGGTCAGTAGGAGAATATCTCACTGACTTCCCTCCTTCCTCAGCCTAGTATGTTAAGACTTAATCCTATATATAATATTTCTTAATCACAGGAGTGACTTACCGTCACTTGCCATATAATGTAATCTAATCAATGAAATGACTAGCCCATCATACTCAAGGGTAGAGAATTATACAAGGTGTGAACACCAGGGAGTTGGAATCTTGGGCACCATTTAGAATCCTGTCTACTATATCTTCCTCTAATTTATCTTTCAAAAATAGCCATCTATTCAGAATACAAACTGGATTATGCCATTCCTTGGCTTCTAATTGTTTCACAGGTTTTTGTTGTTTATTAGATAAACATTGCCCATGACAGATTGAATCTTTTGCTTGAAAATTTCATAAAAGTTAGGACACAGGGAAACAGCTCTCAGCTTTGGGTGCAGTAAATCGAATCAGAGAGGTGGCTAAACTGGCAGACGAATGGCAGGTATACAAATGATTTGGGCTCAAAGACACTATCTTTTCAATTTTTGGACTTCTGGACACTAAAATATCATCAGAAAGAAGATACTGTGGGCCAAATGGTTTTTTATTTCTTTTAAGACTCTGGAGAATAAAATAAGCATACTATATACAAACAAAGGTTTGTGTTTATTAAAAATAAACAAACAAAACCTAACTGAAATAATTTTTAAATTCCGTAGAGCTAGATATATTCAACAACATAATTAAAGTTTGTCAACAGTACTCAACCTCATTTAATCAATAGCTCGAATTTATTGTGCGGCTACTCTATGCCAGGTGCTGTGCCCAGCTTATATGCATCATTTCATTTAATTTTTATGACTGTCAAATGCAGTAGGTATGATTAACTCCTTTTTTTTTTTTTTTGGATGAGGAAATTGAGACAGAAGGAAGTTAAGTAAATCATAGCTAATAAGTGGCAAAAACTATACTCAAACATATCTGTCTATATGAGGTTATATTTGAGTACATAATTTCAATTCTGGTAACATGGTAGTTAGATCCAGTGCAGAGCCCCTTCCTAGACTAACTACACATGTACATGCACACACACACATGTATGGATAAAATATAAGATGGTTTAGTTAAACATACATGAGTTCAACATAAAGAAAGAGAAACACCCCAAAACTAGAAGGAATAGTTAGAGGAGAGACTGAACAAATGAGCAGATAACAGTCCAGTGAGAGGCTGGATTGAGAGACATATCCCAATAGCTAAAATGTAGGGTTTTCGTGTTCTTGGAGGGCAAGAAGACAGAAAAGATGTGGCCTTGGGCCTGCCCAAAATGTGCAGCTGGAGCCGAGGCATTTGCATAAGGTTCTAACCTGGTGGGGTTGCCTCGCTATGTAAGAGTGTGGGGAGAAAACCTTCACGTACAAGGTCATGAGAGCAGCAAGGATGTTCATCTACTTGAGGCTCTAGGCAGGACGAGAAAGCCCCTACCTTCCACATGAAATATCAAAACTTAAGCCTGAACTGTCTGCAGGTATATCCTTGGAATGTACATTCTAACACTGTACTGGCATACTCAACACACACACACACACACACACACACACACATGCGGCTTTATCTTAGAAACCAGAAGCATAGTGTGTGCTATACAGAGACACTTGTACCCTGGCATGTAAGATACCAAAGCAAAAAAATACAGATCAAGATAAACTCACAGTCAAAAATTACAAACAATATGAGGGAATGACTCACTATAAGGGAAAATCAGTAGACACAATAAAGAGGAGGATAAACACCTCTGTAATTTCAGATATTATTATATTTGAAGGAGATTATAAAATAGAAAATAAAAACCTGAATTAAAAAAAAAAAAAGACTGAAAACTAAAGCACAGTTAGATTTGGGGAAAAAAAACTAAATAGGACTGCCTGAAATGTAATTTGTCTTATTTAAATTAAAAACTTAATAGAAAAATTAATAGCAAATTAGTGAACAATAACAAAATATGGTATGAGTAATCTAAGTTTTTTGCTTTGTTACAGAAGATTGTCAAAATATTGTCAAACTTTAGAATTTTGAATACAGAGTTAAAAATTATGGGTACCTAAAGTATAAAAATAATTTAAGATTAATGATTGGGAAAGAGGGAATAAAGAAAAGTCCATTAATCCGAAGAAGGTAGGAAAAATGCTCTCTTCAGCCAGGGGTACAAAATAGGAACTCAAATTGAACTTCCTTCTCGTGAAGCCATGGTTCCCAACATTTGGCCATGTCTGGAGATGTTTTTGGTTTTCATGACTAAGGAAGTTCTGCTGGAATCTGGTGGGTAGAGGTTGGTGATACTGCTAAATGCAGTGCACAGGACCACATCACTTATCTGCCCCAACAAAGAAATAAATTGCCAAGAGGGCTAAAGCTGTGAGATCCTGGTTTAAAGTGAATTGAGGTCTAATATTGGAGATTTGGAATTGGCTAATCGGTTTTTAAATGAAAATAATGGGGGTTTCCTAGATACTATGGAATCCTTCAAATATATATCTCAGACTCCTCATTTTGTGAAGAGTTATACAGGATTTGGGGCATGAACATATCAACCAGATTATATATTCACTTTATTCATTCTGTCTCTTTTCAGAAAATGAGGCCTTTTACATGAATGCTACAATACATTTGACAGTTTAAGTCTTCTCGTCAAATCAGTTTTTCTTTAAATAGTCTTTAATACTGTGATTAGTGATTGTTCTTTCCCCTACCAGAAAAAAAAAAAAAAAGGTGTTTTCCATTTTTGTTAAAATGTTTCAATAAGGTGGATGAGATTCGATTGTAAAGATCTGAATTCAAATAAGACTTTCTGCGTTTTTGCATTTTAAGGAAAGATGGATTTGAAACGGCTGGAGGAGAGAGCCAGTGGGAGCTGCTGCCATGCATGGGAAGTGTGGCCTGGAGAGAAGTGGCTTAGGAATGAGAAGGCCAGTACAGCATCAGCATCACCTGGGAATTTGAGAGAAATGCAGGTTCTTGGGCCCTGCCCAGACCTGCTGACTCACACACTCTAGAGTTGGAGCCCAGCAAACAAGCTCTCCAAGTAACTCTGATGCACACTCAAGTGTGAGAATCACAGATCTAAACTCTTTCACTTCCTTCTTATATCGTTTGGGCAAGTCAGTTTCCATCTTTGACCCTCAGTTTCTTTGTGTATTTGTCTCCCTAAAGGAAAACACAAGGAGACTTGCATATAAAGGTGCTTTGTGAACTGCGAAGGATGATATTGATATTATTAATCTGACAAATCAGAATCATAATCAATGCTGTTTAGGACAGAAGGCCTGGACCTCACTTTTAAATGTGTCCTTGACTTTTTCTGTCCATTATCCCTGAAGCAGAGATGTTCACCCCAGGGACAAGTGGCTCAGGCCATTTATCAATCAGATAGAGGATTCATGGAAATGACTCAGTGTTTACCAGCGTAAGCAAGAAAATTTGCAAGCCAAAACATTTAACGAGTGTTTGCATCTTGGCATAATTACATCCCAATGTACTTGGTCCTTGTTGATAACAGATTGTACACTGAACTTCAGTCTTACCAATAAAGTCTGAGAACTGAAAACATACTGTGGAAATGGCATTTAGTTCTGGTTAGTCAGCCATGGCCTCAAAAGAAGGAATGAAGTCTTTAATCTCTGTATTAATAATTTCTAAATTAATCTCTCATGCTCTCATTTCCTCCTTCGTTGCTAAGATGCCATGGCGGCAAACACTCTCAGAAGTACACAGTTGTGGAATCTCAGCTGCATCCCTAAATGTCTTTGAATTATTTTTACTATGATTATAAAATAATCTGGAGATCTTTAGCGTTCTGGCTGAGGTTCCAATGTGGTATTATGAAAGTCTTTGCCTCACTCCCATCCCAAGTACAGCTTGGCAAAGCCTCTATTTACAGAAAGACAAGAGTTCTAAAAAGAGCATCTTAGAAAATTGTGTGGGCACTAAAGTAAAATCATTGTCGATGTTATTTTTAATTTAGCACATGCAGAGAAGTTAGTCACTTATACACAACTCGTTCTGGTCTCGGTTGGTACCCATCTGTCAAAGTAGGATCATATCACACACCTCCCAGAGTTGTTTGGATAATTTAACGAGATAATATGAAGCTTAGTGTAGGTAAAGAATTAAATGCAGCGGTTGGTGCATAGTAAGTGCTCATATTTATTTATCTCCAATGGTCAGTCCAAAGACTCAGGCTTGCTTTTGTGAATGTATAAGGACTTCTCCCTATTCTACCCACAGCAGTTTGGGTTTTCTTGGTAAATATGACTGGATTCACTTTTGGAAATTGTGAATACAGTGACAGGTTTTACAAAAACTATAGGGTTTTTTCGTTTGTTTGTTTATTTGCTTGTTTGGTCTAGCTATCTCTGTAAGTAACGAGATGCAAAGAATTTCAATCATGGGTGCTATGGACGTGGCCTTTGGATTATAAAAGGACATTTGTGAAAAATGGATTAATATGTGAACATATCATTCCCCCTGCTGATAAGGAGAGTCAAACAGAGCAGAGTTTTACTGCCCTAATGGGGTGTCCTTCACCTCCGGATGGCATTTAAGTTTAGGATGATAAGATGTCTGCCTTGATCAGTATGTTATAGTGACTCTTGGCCAATCCCAGTTGTTCCATTACATTGCGGGCACTGTGATGTGCTCTCCTGTTCCCCAGCCCCAAATCTCTAATACCAGCAAGCGTTATTAAAAATAGTGACGATGCACTGAGCATTTCACCCTGTGTAAGCGAAGTTCTCTCACTGAGTTAACTAGTGAGCATTTGCTATATGGAGACACTGGGCAACATGCTGGGAGCCGACAGTACATATGACAACACCAGTGATGGTCATCACTGAGTTTCCTGTGAGGTTTTTCATGTCCTTATTATAGCCTTCATTACAGGGATGACATTTTTATCCCCATGTCACAGACGAGAATGAAGAGGCTCAGAGAGTTTGAGTAACTTACTGAAGCTCACACTGTGAATGCACGTCAGAGACTGGTTCAAAGCCGGGCCTGCCTAACTCTATTTTATTTTCAAAACACTATACTGTTTTCAAATACAATGGTGTTTAGCCCTTTTTGTCATGAGAATTGTAAACTCTAAAAAGTCTTTTCTTTGAGCAATTGTAAATCCAGAATAATCTGTGCACTTAATTTTGTTTAAACTGTGTCACAGCCTTTTAACAATGGCCACCATCTATGTACAGTTTCCTTGTTACTTATTCTGTTGATTCTTCGCTTACATTTTCCTGTTTAACCTTCACAATAATTCAAGGAGGTAAGTGCTCTTCCCTGTTATTATCCTCACGTGCAGGGGAGAAGACTGAGATCCCAGAGTTAAGGAAGTGGAAAAGTTGGCATTCAAACCTAGTGCTCCAACTTTGTACACTGGACTTGCCTTCTATCATGAGTGGTCATGGGGGCAGTGGCATGCAGATCCTGCAGGAGCGATGCTATTTGTGGCTGTGTTTGGTATATGACTATCAGACAAAGAAATCATGCCTCTGTCATTGCAGTGATTTCTCTCCTTTTAACAAATGGATATTTCTGGCTAATACTGATATTAGCCAATTTATGTTGACCTAAGGGTCATTTGGTCTCTAAAATAAATAGATAAGTGGTTGATAGTGACCGTTTTAATATTTTAAGAATAATCCCCACATGAATGGAAGAGATGTTGCAATAGCCCAAAGAGCCTAATTTAATTTTATAGAAGTCTATTTAGATTCTGGGATGTTATTCATTTCCTTCTGGTGCATTCTATGAATGCAATTTGGGTATAGCTCTGATTTGTAAATGAAAACTTTGACATTTCAAAACTCGACTCACCAGTTTTTGCACCCTATGGTCTTAGAAAACTTAAAGTTCAGTTTCCTCATCTATCAACCGAAGCTATCGAATGTCATTATAAGGATAAATTATAAATTACAAAATTATAAATTACAAAAGAAAGTGAAGCAATAAATGCTTTGTTATACCAACATTTTTAATTTGGGGACAAAAATGTATGATGGGGAAAAGCAAGTGTTTTCATAACTCAGAGGATTAGAGGGGGCTGATGCCTGAAGGAAAATCATGCTGCTGCAGTTATCATTTATGTGTCTGCCTCCTACACCTGGCTGTGAAAATGTGGAGGGCGGGCACCAAGACTTATTCACTTTGTTTATCTTCAGTGGCTGGTGTGCCCACACGCGCGCACACACACACACACACACGCACACACACACACACAAAATGGCATGTAAGCTCTTAAGAAATATACTGAAGAATGAATGGACGAATGAATTCAACTATCTACTGGAAGGTGAGAATGTGAAGGGACCATAAAGCCTTGTACCTCATCATCAGGTCCCACTGCTAACTCGATGGCATGAGCATCAGTAGCAGTGAGAGGTGGTCCAAGATCATACATGGATTTCTTGTGTACTTTGTAATTTACTTGTTTCCTTAAGCGTTGGATCTCTTTACCTGGAACCACGAAAATACTAGCTTTTATACTATCATATGTTATGCCTTAGATTTATGAATTTAAGGAAACTAAAGTATTTAGGACTTTACATTTAAATTTACATATTCCTAAAGGTTCGGCCTCGAAATTGCCTACAAAAATATATACAAAAGGAATGGCCACATGCTCCAGTTTGCCCAAAAAGTCCTAGCTTATCTCTGCCATCCTGGGGGCAATTATTAATAGTGTCTTCTTTCATCCTCAAAAGTGTTCTGTTTTGGAAAATTAAGATAAACTGACAAGAATGTAACTTACTGGATTCCTTTGTTACCACTAGAATTGAGGGAAGTAGTATAGTTAAATGGTTGAAAGCATATGGCTTTTGGGACCTAACAACCTAGGTCCTAATTTTATCTCCTTAATTTACTAGCTGGGTCATCTTAGACAAGTTATTTAACCTCTCTAAATGTCATTAGTAATTATTGTTATTAAATCAGGGTTGATAATAACATCTACCTTAGTGGTCATTGTGGTAATTAAACAGTACAATAAATGAAGAGAAATATAAGGCCCGGTGTGCAAAAATTATTCAATAAATATTGGTTATTAGCCATGAATATAGTTTTCCTTCTGATTTTGTCCCACTGTGATGCAGCACAGTTACTAAATGTAATTGGTCATATCTAGCCCTACGCTCAGGAAAAGAGCCCAGGACAGACACTATAGTGGTGGAGAAAATGTGGTGGTAACTGGCTGGCAAGGAATAAAGAATCATGATGTGACAGATGTGGATAACTTCAGAGGATGGAATAACTTCAATGTCTGTCCTCCTCCCAGTCAGCTGTGTGCTCCATGAGGGCAGGGACCATATCAGACCTTTTCACTATTTGTAAAAATTGTATTCCTGGCACCTAGCCCAACACATGGAATATGAAGACAATAAATAGCAATTGAAAAGATAAATAAATTGAGCTGACAGGAATGATATCATATACACATGTGTGTGTGCACATATATGAAGTCATTATTTTTGACCTTTCACACCCAAGCCAAGCACTACCCTTCATGACATGAAGAGGGAGGCCATCAATTTTACCAGCTCAACCCAAACTTGACCTTTGGCCTTGCTGTTAGCTGAAAATTCTTGATGTGGTGCTATAACCCTGGGTTATTTCTGCTTCTGTGGAAATTGGCTATTGGCCATCTCACTCAGTTTTAAATTGGGGAATCCCCACAGCACTAGAGGTCTGAGAAGAAGAGATGGCAGGGAAGGACAAAAGACATTTCCTCTGTTTCTGGAAAAACACATTTAATTTATAAAGCCATCCTTTGTGTGGTGCTAACTGTACGATGCACTGGAGGCACAGATATGAGTAAAACAATCTCCCTGCTGGAAAGTTGGTTCAAGAAATAGAAAAGGAGGATATTTCTGGAACAGTGTGATAAGCATAACAATAGAAGCCCTCAGAAGCACATAACAGGGACACTGAGGAGGGGTGACTAATTCTGCACATAAGCTCTGTTAAATGCCTCATGGGGGAAGAGGCACTTGATTCGGGTCTTGAAGAGTGAATGTGTGGGGTGAATAAGCGGAAAGAACATACGTATAGGTAAAGAGTTCATCATTTCTAGAAGAATGTGATGAACGACGTTAATATCATGCCCAAGTTTTCTCATCAATAGAATGGTGATAATAAAATGCGAACATCATGAGTCATTGATGAGAATGAAATAAGATAAATGACATCTATTCCTATATTATTATTACTATAATGTTATATTA
>NW_006437736.1:6438459-6450125 GCF_000325575.1 Pteropus alecto | reverse complement strand
GTATTGTTATAATTATTTTATTAATATTATTGCTATAATTATTACAATAATAAAATTATTATTATACATTATTAAATTGTTTCTTTGAAGAAGCCTATATTTGAAGAATGTAGTAGTAGAATGTTCATTGATTGACAGAGAGAATGGATGAAGTTGTCTCAGCATAAATATCACATATCAAAAGCCTCAGCCAACATAAATTCTCTAGAGGTTAGTAGATTAAATACTTTGTGCTGTGGTCAAAATCATAAACTTCTGAAGATAGCCCATCCGGCAAAAAACTTAAGTCAATTAAAGTGGGTAGAGACTCATATTTATTTAAATTCTGCTTTCAATTAATTTCCAAGATGCCTTATCTGTAATAGAGTGGAAGTTTAAAGCAGTAAATATTCATCAAAATAAGACAAATGGAATATGTTGTCTTCTACCATCTTTAGGCAAAAATCATAACCAATTAGTCTTCAAAGAAGTGAAAATAATCTATGTAGAACTTAATTATGCAAATAAAAACTTAATTCTAATCTCAGAAATGGCTAAAGATGGCCCTCTACCAAAAAGAAAAGACCAATTAATCAACGAGAAGAACCGAGAGTGGATTTGGCCCTGGTCAGCAGGCGGAAGGAAAACCTACTCTGTGGCTTTGGAATGGTGTAGCGATGTCTTAGAAAGGACAGCATCAAATTTGGAATATCCTTAGTCTGCAGGACTTCTATACCATGTGGCCAGGAGGATCAGACACACTTGGTCAGCACACAGGGAAGAGAGAAGGCCGATTCCGGTATCTGACTCAGTGGGCCAACCCTGGCAGGCTGACCCCGTGACCATCTGCCACTGTACCACATATCCAACAGAAGTCTGAGCCTCAGGTATTTCTCACATGTGAAGTCTGATTCAAATGACCCTGGTGAGCAAGAATTGCTACTCTGAAAGACTTCAGATCTGACTCGTAATGGATAAAAAGATTAGTCCCTGATAGTTTTTGTAACTTTAATATCTATACTACTACATTTTATTGCCCAAGTCATTTGTATTTCAACTCAACAGGAAAGTAACACAAGCATTTTAACCTTTGTATAGGGAAATTTAGATGGAAATCGCTTTTCCTAACCAAAATGAGATCTATTTCTATATTTTTAGAGCAGATATGTCATCTGAGGGCTAAAGGTCTAGTTTCAAAGTGAAGTGGGAAGTAAGAAAATTTTAGAAATTATTCTGGTTGAACAAACCACCTAGATGATGAATTCTGTTTGTTTGTTTGTTTGTTTGTTTTTTGTTATCTGGGAAGTTGCCTTAATCTTTTGCTTCATTTTACATATGCACTTACAGTCCTCATGTCTGCTCCAGGTGGCCATGGTATTACTAAAAAATTTTTCCTGTGAAATTCTGTAAAGGAGCAAAGTGTGGGTCAGGCTGGAGGAAGAACCATGGCCAGAGCTTGAAGGGCTTTGAATGATCAACGGGGATGAGCCAAGGGGATGCAAACAACTTTGTTTTTTTATTCTGCCAGCTTTTCCTCTGTCTGTTTCCATTTGTGACGACTACCCCCATGCTAAAAAGGAACAGGCAGTGATTTGTGGAGGGGTTCACAGTTAATGCATTTCAGAGCTCCTAAGAGAGTAGAACCACCATTCTTGACATACCCAGGGCCACTAGGCTTCCTTTGTCTATTGGGCCATTTTTGGTTTCTCTGAGACCTGGGAGGGCAATCTAAGGCAAGTTTTCTGCCATTATTTTTATTCACTCATTCAACAAATATTTATTGAGCACCTTATATGTGCCAAGCATTAAGCAGCTTCTGGGAATTCAGGAGTAAACCTGACATACAAAGTCACTGGGAATATAGAAGACCTAGCAGACAAGAAAAAAATATGTAAATAAATAATTAAATATCTAGAATGTTAGAAGGTGATAGGTTCAATGAAAAGAAATATAACAGGGAAGGGAGATAGAGAGTATGGGCAGAGGGTTTCAATTTTTCATAGAATTACTATAGGGAATGCCCTCACTGATAAGGTAACACTTGACTAAGAACTTGACAGACATAAAAGAGAGTCATGTGGTTAACCTCGGGATATGTGTTTCCGGCAGGAGACACACAACTGCCAAGGCTCTGAGTTAGTGGCCTGCCCAGTATATGAAGAATCAGCAAGAAGGTCTAGAGCAGAGTAAGAAACTAAGAGAGAGTTATGATAGGCAAGATCACAAAGGGTCTTACAGGCCAATACAAGGTCTTTGGCTTTTACTGTGAGTGAGATGGCAAGCCATTGGAGGGACTGGGCAGAGGAATGGTGTGAGCTGCCTTGCATGCTGCCAAGATCAATCTGATGGTTGTGCCGAGAATATATTGAAGAGGAGAAGGGCGGGAGCAAGGAAGACCAGTGAAAAAGCTACATAACTGTTAAGATAGTCCTGGTAAGAGAGGCTAGAATGATGATTTGAATCACACCGTGCTGTCAGCAGCAAGCTGGTGAGGAGTAGTCAAATTCTGGATATATTCCATTGGAAATGTTGTTCACAGGGGCTTCTGTGGAGATTGATGCATTTCAGAGGAAGCTAGTGTGTTCAGATTTGGAGATTTCCAAGGATTTGCCACAGTCCGTATGGGCTGGCACCTGCCCTGTGATGCTAGTGAGCCATAACCATTCTAAACTGAAGAGGTTACATGAAGAAAAGTTCAACCAGCTGGCGAATGTTTGCAGACAAGTAATTGCAAGGAGGGAGTGCAGAAGGCTTCACTATTGCTCAGATCCTCTAATCAACAAGGTCAGAAAGCAGGTTGCTGGCTTTAGCAGATGGCAGGAAGTCAGTTCCTGGGATAATCCCTGGTGACCAGCTCTGGGTCAGAGAAAGTATTTGAGCTGAAGAAATAGGCAAGGGATATGACCTAGGGAATTAGACTTCCACCATCTATCCCAAAACATTAAAGAGCTTGGTGAGAAAGAATTAGTGCGTGACCAAAAGTAAATTGATAACTTACGTTTAATGCCTTAGAACTGTGTTTTCTCATATTGTAGCCATGAGCCACATGTGGCTATTGAGCACTTGGAAAATGGCTAGTCTGAATTGAGATGAGCTCGAAGTGTAAACTACATATGAATTTCAAAACCTTAGTATGACAGCAAGAAGGTAAAAATATTACTTTAATTAATTTTACATTGATTACATGCTGAAATGGTAATATATTGGGTAAATTTTAAATAAATATATTAAAATATTATTAAATTAATTTCACCTGTTTCTTTTTAACTTTGAAAATGTGACTATTAGACAACTTAAAATTATACTAATAGCTCACATTTGTGGCTCATATTTTATTTCTTTTGGGCAGAGCTGCTCTAGAGTGTGGAAACACTTTCACAGACATCAGGTCATACAATACTTCAGGGTAAGTACCAA
Organism: Pteropus alecto; assembly: GCF_000325575.1. Lineage (NCBI taxonomy): Eukaryota > Metazoa > Chordata > Mammalia > Chiroptera > Pteropodidae > Pteropus > Pteropus alecto. The sequence goes on along the minus strand of NW_006437736.1, from coordinate 6,446,729 downwards.
TTTCTCTCTGCTTTAATTGAAAAAGTCAAGCTTCAGAGAATACTTGCCAAAGAATACCCAGCCAGTGGTTGAAATGTTTACTCTTTCAGCCATTATAAAAGACCATATACTAAAAATAGAAACAAAGTAAATTAATTGATACTGAAAATCTCTAGTAGTTCTAATGCCCCACATTTAGTCTAACCCAGCCATAGTTATTTTTTTTTTAATTTTTATTTTTTACAGGGACAAGTTTTAGATCAAGACACAGCTTTTCTCCCAGGTGTAACATTTTGTTCTTTAAAGGTCTATTCCCCCTACTGTGTCCACCTGGAACATATTTGGTTTTCCTCATTATCAATGAACTTAGGAGCATCATGGTCCACAGAAAAGCTTGTACTTTGGCTGGGGCATCAAAGCTTCTCCAGTATAAACTTCTTTTGATAGTGACTCTGCTCACCATAGAGCCATCTCTGCCCCCTTGGCTATAAGGTTCTCATCCACCATGACTCCAAGATCCTAGGTAGGTTGTACATAATTACTCAGATCTCTAAAAGATACTTTCCCACATAATAAGCTGGTTTTTATTTCCTTAGGGACTTGTTATAGAATGTGAAGGAGAGTAGAGAAGATAACTTTTACTGAATTCTTATGCTGAGACTGACAAGGGATGGGTTTGTGGGGCTCTCAGGACACCCAGAAGTGAATTGGAAGCTTGTCAACATCAACAGAGGAGGCTGAGAAGAATAGAATGGGGGATTGGGCAACACACAGTCTCTGGGCACAGGCACCTGCCCCGTGGGTGTCTGGGTAACACTACCACCACACATCTCATAGCCATAAACTGGCCCTGATACCAGACCTCTTGAAAATTATTCTGGGCATTATATTATCTGGAAAATCAAGAGGTAAACATTTATAAGCACTTTCAAGTGACCTCAAGCTCAAATCAAAGGGCTGTATTTATTTATGGTTATGCCCACCATAAGAATATGCTGTTCTTTATACCCACACATCCTAATTTGTTATTACGTAGCATTATATTCAAACATTTGGGAGGTTGACACAGATATAGATATAGATAGATATTCAGAATCAGAGCCAGGAGTAAGTGTTAGTAAAGTGGATTTTCATGAATGAGCTATTGCTTGAGAAGTGTTAAAAAAAAAATCTCTTCTTTTCCTAAATGTTCATTCATATAAATTTCATGGTGATTTGGACTCCATCATTCTTTTATATTCTGTCTTTTGGTCCTTAAGAAAACATTTTGGGGGAAAAGTTACAGACTGAATTTATTCACTCTAAGTTAGTAGCAGCCTAGATCAGAAACAGGTAGCTTTTAAAAGGTTCAGAGAAAAATGTAGCTATGACCACCCTGCCTCCAACTCAAAGCCAGAAACTGCAATTTAGAAAATTATCCAAGACCCATAGGATATCCTAAAAATCCCCCAAACATTGACAATAAAATCACCTAGGATCTCAATTCAGGAAGAAGTGAGGTCGGTATCCACATTACCAGCAAGGCTGTGTAAGGGACTCTCCGTGAGCTCAGACTATTGCATAAACGGTTGAAGAACACACAACAATGTCACCTACGTGTGAAACTAATAGGGGATGGCATTTTGAGCATCTTTCTTAGTCCTTTCACTTTTGCTCTTTTTGTTTATTTTTTTCAGCTAATGCCGTGGAGTTTTCTATCACGTCTACAAATGGCAGTAAGTTTGCATCTTCCTATCTAATATTTAACCTCTTTTCCCATTCTTGGACCATTATCTTAAGACTTCCAGGAAAATGTTGATAATAACTCTCATAATTGACATCTTGTCTTGTTCCAGATATTAATAGATCTGAAACTAACATTTCACCACTAGAAATGATTATTGTGACTTTTCATATAGATAACTTTATAATATTAAGAATTTATCCATTCTTAGATACAATGTGGGCTTTTCTCTATTGTTTCAGAATCAAGAGTAAGCAGTCAAGAAATACAAACTATGAAGTAACTGAAAATAAAATTTCAAGATAATTTTTTAATGTAAAAATATGCTATCAAACTTACCAAGAGCCATAAAAGGAGACATGAATATAAGGAAGGGCATACAATATTCCTTGTCTAAAAATGAGAAAACATCAGATATTCTTCTAAAATTAATATTAAATTTAAAATATCTGATTGAACTACATGAAATTGTCAATATTCAGTCATTTTTTACTCACAAATACTGTAATTCCATAAAATTTCCAACAGTTACTTATAAATTTTATAAATGATTTAAAATACCATTTAAATGATTTTAAAGAATTTCTTAAATCCTGTACAACAACACTTAAAAGACAAACAACAAACTGGGAAATTGTTCATCACATATAAGAATATTAAGGATTATTATATATACCTATAAAGAATTTTTAAAAATCAACTTAAAAAATACTCAAATAAACATAAGCCAAGAATGTGAAATACAATTATCAAACTAAGAAACACAAATAGCTTAAATATGCAAACAGATGTTCAATCTCACTAAAAATAATAGAAATTCTAATTAACTATGTAATATTATTCGTTTTACCCATCACATTGGCAGAGATATAAAATATTGCTAATACCAACTGTTGATGATATGAGAAATTAGCACTGTCAAAGCTGACAGGGGCATTACTTGATTATTTAACTACTTTCTGGAGAAAAATTAGTATAGTCTACAAAGGTCATCAGCCCAGAAATTAACTACTTTCTGGAGAAAAATGCATACAATATTCCTTGTCTAAAAATGAGAAAACATCAGATATTCTTCTAAAATTAATATTAAATTTAAAATATCTGATTGAACTACATGAAATTGTCAATATTCAGTCATTTTTTACTCACAAATACTGTAATTCCATAAAATTTCCAACAGTTACTTATAAATTTTATAAATGATTTAAAATACCATTTAAATGATTTTAAAGAATTTCTTAAATCCTGTACAACAACACTTAAAAGACAAACAACAAACTGGGAAATTGTTCATCACATATAAGAATATTAAGGATTATTATATATACCTATAAAGAATTTTTAAAAATCAACTTAAAAAATACTCAAATAAACATAAGCCAAGAATGTGAAATACAATTATCAAACTAAGAAACACAAATAGCTTAAATATGCAAACAGATGTTCAATCTCACTAAAAATAATAGAAATTCTAATTAACTATGTAATATTATTCGTTTTACCCATCACATTGGCAGAGATATAAAATATTGCTAATACCAACTGTTGATGATATGAGAAATTAGCACTGTCAAAGCTGACAGGGGCATTACTTGATTATTTAACTACTTTCTGGAGAAAAATTAGTATAGTCTACAAAGGTCATCAGCCCAGAAATTAACTACTTTCTGGAGAAAAATTAGTATAGTCTACAAAGGTCATCAGCCCAGAAATTCTGCTTCTAACAGTTTGTCAGAAAAAAATCTTCCTTCACTAAGATCTATACACAAGAATATTCTTTCCAGTGTTTCTTATACTGAGAAACATTTGGAAATAACCTAAATAGGCAAAAATATAGTAAAGGTAAATATGGTATAGGAATAAAATTCAGTATTTGGGAATACTAGGCATAAAATGCAATGTTACTGGAAAATGTCTAGGCTATTATTATTTAGATATTATTACCTAAAGGAAAAAAATGGGTTATAAAACAATATGCATAGATAATTCATATTTTGATATACAAAAGTAAACTTTACATAAAAAAATACCTGGAATAAAAATGTGTGTATCAATGTGTATGCGTGGGGGTCTATACCCTCATATATATACACATACAAATATATAAATATAAAAATAAATACTATAAATGTAAATGTAAATAAATATAAATAAAGAAAGAGAGACTGAGACAGTAAGACAGAGAGAGAGAGAGAGAGAAAAGGAGAAAGAGGTATCATAGGGGCAATTTTGCATCCCAACCAGGGGACATTTGGCAATGTCTGAAGATATTTTTTTATCACAACTGGACAAAGGAGAAATACTACACCTAATGGGTAGGGCCGGGAATGCTGCTAAATGTTCTAAAATGCACAGGACAGCACCACCTCAACAAAGAATTATGTGGCCAAATGTCAATAGGGCCCAAGAAACCTTGACATATATACATATGTATATATATTTATAGTACTTAGGGGAATATTCTTCTATTTGATTTTTCTTTGCTTCTTTATATTTCTCTGTGGTTTAAATATTTTTGGCAGTGAAGCTAGATTATTTTTGGAGTCAGAAAAATCATAAAATCATATCTAATTTCAAGAAGGAGGAAACACTATTAAAATACCACTTTCTGCTTGTCTTTTAATCTTTCATTAACTTTCCCCTGTCTGAGCTACTATAATACTTCTAGTTGGTATCCCATCATTTAAGACAATTATAGTCCATTTGGTTTTAGTCTGGTATAGTTTTCTATTTGTCTTAACTCTCCAACTAAATTATAAACCCTTTGAAGTATGGAACCATAACAACTTGAGAGGGGTCACGTTTCCCAGGTGCCTATCCCAGAGCCAGATATGTGGGGAGTGCCTGGGACAGGTTCACAAGAGCAAGGGATAGAGGAAGAAAGAAGAGATAAAGAAAGCATAAAGGCTGCCGACTTTATAAACCTTTATATTTTCTCCTGCTACTCCTTCCCCAGCACCTGGCACAAGGCAGCCCACAGATCGGACAGCACAAATGGTATAGCAGTGTGGTGCAGTAGAAAGAACCGGCTTCTGGGTTAGAGAGGTAGGTTCAAATTTTGATCCTGCAACTCACTATTTTTATGTGTTTTTTTAAATTAGCAAACACACTTTGCTTCCCATTTGCCAAGCACTGTTCTAAACATTCTGCAAATATTTACTGTGCCACCTTGGACAAATGCATTAGGCTTTTGGAGCTGCGATGCTTCCTCTGTAAAATGGAAACAATAGTACCTTGCATAGTTCTTGTGAAGCATAAGCATGATAATGTATGCAAAGTCCTGTGGACAGGGCACAATGTGTGGTAGGTGCTCAAGAAATGGAATGACTACCTTGGTCGTCGTCGTTACTATCTTTATCATCCTAACCATCCAATGAAGTCTTTTCAGATGATTAGTTATTAGTGGTCCTGATAGATTGTAGGTTTAAAATATATCTTGAAACTATTTCTACAAATGAATTACTAGCTTGTTTGAGGGTAGCATAGCCTTTCACAGACCCTTGAAGGAAGAAAGATCGTCTTCCTCTAGCAAAAGTCATACTGTCTGCAGAGTCTGTGGTGTGACATGCAGGGAGTAGCGGCACAGGAGGAGGAACATTGGCCGAATGCACTCCCAGAATAAGTGGGGTGGCCTTCCCATGCATCCGTCATCAGTATTCTTCACAATCTGCCTCAATCACTTTGCCTATGACCCTTGATAAGTACCATGACTGCATGCTACATTCTTGGAACCTGTACTTAAAGACCACACGTGGAGTCCTGGACTTGAGGGTAGGGATATAGGGATAGACAAAATGATGATGCAAGAACCAGGAGAATGCTTGGGACTACAAGGAAAGAGACTATGAACAGACAGGGGAAAAACAACTAGGATTTTTCAGACCTTGCACATGATTGCAGCATGTTACATACACTACATGGAATGGAGTGGCATCAGGGGATGTGGACCCTGGACTTTGACCAGAGCTGAGTCGGGTAGGATGAAAGATGGAAGGTTGAAAGGAGAAACCCAAGCAGATAGGATGCAGGGTTTTTTGACATCATTGGTTTATTCCGCTCACCTCCCATACTTTTCCCAATCAATAAAACAATCAACTAAAATATTTCTCTAGCAACAACTACATATCAGACCCATCCTAAGTGATTGTTTTTTTTTCTGTCTCTTGAAAACCTTGCTCAGAGTTCAAGCTTTCTCCGTTTTTTTTTTTTCTTTTTTTTTTTAATGATCTTTTTGCTTACCTATTATGGTGTGTTTTTCTTCACTCACACCTTCCCAAACAATACTGGAGGGCATTCCAGCCCAGTTTTTACTATCCTCCAGACTTCAAAACACTGAATAATTTTTTAAATCCAGCAACCCAGCCTCTAGCACAAGATGACCTTCCAGCTTTCCCTGGTCCATATGCCTTCTTGGCCCGTATTCTGGGGACATCTGTAACCACCTACTGCTGCTTGACTCAGTCTCTGTCTTCCATATTGTGTGCGGACCTCTTCCTGACTTATCTGCCTCTCATCCAGGGTGCTCATTTAAACCCCCAGGCAAACACTGAGGATGCCAACTAGCTAGAATCCTGAATGCTTTCCCCATCCCCTTTCTGTGGAAAAAGTGCCTATCCCTAGGAGATTTGCATTACTTATTCCCAGAAACATGTGCATACCTGACATTTCAAATTGCTCCTCCCAGATTTAGACAACATAGCTCTGCTTTCCCCAAGTCAACCTCTGTGCCAAGCCCTTTAAATATTATGTCTCATCTGATATACAAAACAGCTCATTAATTATTATTATTGTCTTCAAATTATAGATGAAAGAGTTGGATGAAATGAGGTAAGGTCACTCTCCCAAGGTCATGTAGCTATAGATGATAAAGCAGGGATTCTAAGCCAAGTTCGTTTGCCTTCAGAGTCTGTATTCTCAACTTCCACACTAGGTGGCTGAGGAATTATCTTTAATCATCATTCTAACGAAGGGGGAAAAAAAACTTACATTGTAGTTTTCAAAGAGATTTTACTGAACCATCTCATTTAGATCCTCACAACAGCCCTGGGATAGGGAGAGGGAACCAAGGCTGAGAAAGAAGGTTGGGGTTAGTCTTGCCTATTGAGTCTTCCAGGGATCTGACTCTGAAGTGGGACTTAGTGTTTAGATATTTCCTAGGGACTGGCTTGCAAATCAACACTCAAGGAAAGGAGAAAAGGGAAGTAGAGGTGGGCAGGCACAGAAGGCAAGCTTGGTGTAGACTCAACTGTAGCCTCAGCCAAGGCTGAGGACTCTGCAGTAGTATGGCCTTGAGTAAGGGTGAGGAAACTGGGCCTAATTACCTCACAGCGATTGGTCACTGGATGTGGACTGTCCCTAGAAGGTTTCCTGACATTGTGCCAGGCAGTTCTTTGCTGCTGCTGCTCCTGCAGTCCCTGGCAGCTAAGGGGAATCTGGGTGGTGCATTGCATTTTTCCCCACAACTGCCAACTGTGGGGGAAAAGGGTACAATCAGAGCAAGAATCTGGTCCTCACACACCTACTTAAACACCCCTGTCCATACACCCTTCAAGATATACTGTAACATTGCTTTCCAAACATTGACAATTCTTTGTTGATTCTGAAGCTACGTCTGAATCCAATCATTTGTATTAACCATCTTGATACTTACAGCTGCCTACATGAGTACGTGTAGATGATGGTGAGTGTGTTAGTGGGAGTTATGGTGGCAGTGAATGGCATAATAAAACTGGAAAAGTGGAACCTGTGCCACAGTATTCCATCTATTATAAGAGGAGAATAAACTTCCATGAATTAGAAATAATTGTGAGGCATTGGTGAATTATCTGGTGTCCTTGAAAATTCACATAGGAAGAGTAGGATTTTAAATTATTTGGGAATACAACAAAATCTGATGCATGAATATAATCGGTTTTGGCTTTGGGTTTGTTAAGAATTATATATTTACTATATTTCTCTAATCAGTTGTCTTTAAAGCAACTTGCTTTTTTGGTCCAAAAGTCATAATATGGGAAGTATCCATTTTCATTTACTTTCACGTAGCATAGCTTGTCAGATTTTCTCCTTGATGGTTTTAATCAAATCATCTGTGATTTAAAGCCCCATAGTACTTTGAATTTCCAATATTCTTTATATTATCTGTACTATTTCTGCTCATTCTTATCTTGTTTTCTTAGAAATCTATAAGAAACTCAATTCAAAAAGACTTCTTTCTAAAGATTTTTCTCAGAGAATTCGAGTGATTTGGATGAGAGATGTTGACAGTGGTGGTGATATTGTTTTTGGTGGTGGTGGGGATGTCAGGGGTGGGATATTTTAGGGGTAAGGTAATGTTGAGTGATGTCCTTGGTGGGTGATGTTGTTATTGGTTGTGGTGTGGAAGGAGTGATATTGTTGTTGGCGGTGGTGATGGTGATGAGGAGTTCTCATATTGAGAAAGTCATACTATAAAACATCTGTCAAAAAGGAGCTGAATATGAATTAGACATATTTGTTTCCTGTCCTGCTCTTCCAAAACTGCAGATAAAATGGAGATGAACAACACTGGAAAAAATCTTTTTCTGCGATG
>NW_006437736.1:6416866-6438438 GCF_000325575.1 Pteropus alecto | reverse complement strand
CTCTTTCCCAGAAAACTACATATTCTCCAGAAGAAAGTAAGTCAGGAAAGAGATTTTCCTGCACTTCCTGAGAAACCAAGGTCATCACTCTTCCTATCATCTCGATTTTACTTTTGGCTGATGCCACAGCGCACCTCTTGAGATGATCATACTGTCTCCTTCCTCTGACCCTGATGAACAAGTCACTCTCCTCTTTGACTTTTCTCACCTCTTGCCTTTCTCTTGCATCAACCTATCCTCTGCCATATTTTTTAAATTTTATCCTTCAAGACTCAGCTTGAATTTAAACTCCTCTGTGGGGCTAATCCTCTACCTTCATAGAATTCTTATTTCTCTTACCATCAGTACCACATAGTTTAGCACAATTGTGTATTTGTATTGTTCTTAGATGGTGCTGTCTGAGTTCATCTGTTCTCCCCAGATAGATTTCCAGCTGTACAAGAACAGTGCCCTTGTCTTATATTTTCTTTGTATTTCCCAGAGGGTCCAGCACTCGGTAGATACTTAACCGAATGCCATACTTTATTGAAAAACACAAAGAAAGAACACCAAAGTGAAACAAGCACTCTAGTCCTGCCTCTGCCCTGAATCCATTTTATGACCTTGGGTCTTTATTTCACCTCCCTCGGCCTTAGTTTCTTCATCAATAAAGTACTTTATTGAACTAGATGATGATGAAGTAAAGGAGGAGGAGGAGGAGGAAGAGGAAGAGGAAGAAGAGGAAGAAGAAGAGGAAGAAGAAGAGGAAGGAGGAAGAGGAGGAGGAGGAGCCTGGGCCTTAGTTTCTTCATCAATAAAGTACTTTATTGAACTAGATGATGATGAAGTAAAGGAGGAGGAGGAGGAGGAAGAGGAAGAGGAAGAAGAGGAAGAAGAAGAGGAAGAAGAAGAGGAAGGAGGAAGAAGAGGAAGAGGAGAGAAGGAGAAGGAGAAGGAGAAGGAGAAGAAGAAAAGAAATTCAGCACTGTTTTCCAGGCATATAGATAACATAAATTTCTTTCATGTTATCAAACAATATTATTCTGTTAATTTCAAATACAGCTTTTGAATTCACCATTTATTATTCCAAGTTAAAAAGTAACTTTAGATTTCCTTGTTCTGGATGTTCCAGATAGTAGCTTAAACATCCCTGGAATCATCCCCATTCTTCTTCTACACTCATAGAAATGATAGATGACAGTGTTTAAAAATATTAATAAATATATAGCGGAACTCAAAAACAAAAGCAAAAAAATGAGAGTTCCAGTGACCAAAAAAATTATGATTTGTATGTCTCTCTTGAGAGAAAGAAAAGTTGACATACAGAAAACTCAGAAGTGAATATGGGCTGAATTTGAGGCTCAGAGAAGGCTAGAAATGGAGCTGGGCCATGCTGGAGAGGCTCGGGTGCTAAATTGTTGAAGTTTTATTCGAAATTGTCTAATTTTTTAAAGATACAATAGTGTCATATGTATTATGTGTAATTTAACATAAAATGTAAATATAGGGGAAAAAGTTCTGGAAGCAAATATGTCCAAAATGTTTTGTGATGATAGAATTATGAAAAATAGCTATGTTTTTTCTTTGTCCATTTCTGTACTTTTTAAGTTAAAACACAAATAACTACCACTCCATCTCTTCATGTCATTGCTCTACAGATCTGTCTTCACATCCTGCAATAATTGCCAAAACACATACAACCTGAGCTGTCAGCCCACAACCTCCATGTGGCTAAAAGACTAAAATCAGGGCCTGATAAGGTGAATCCAAACCAGAATGGGTGGCCTCTTCCAGTTGTCAATGGAGTCATCCTTGGGAAGATCAGGTGGGACCTTGTTTATGGTTTATGGCTCCTCTGTCCATTCCCCCATGGTATTCTTATATAACAATACAAACATTTTATCATTAAAAGCTAAAAACCCATTGGCTTCTGTTTTTGAGTCACTTCATTGTTTTGATGTCCTGTGGCAAAGAGTGATGAATGGGAGCCAGGCTGACTTAATCTAGTCTAAATATTCAGACCCAGAGAAGAGAATCCTCTGCAGCAGAATGCCAACCTCCATCTTTTAATTGCCTCGGCTCCTGATAGATTGGCTCTTACCCCCTTTGAATTCCTTTGTTGCGGAGGAGTTAAAATTCATGAGCGTCCCATGCCTGGGAAAATTTACTCCAGTGCTGCGATTTTTCCGAGCCAAGCTGGCCAACATCGCAAAGAGTCGGAGGTCTGTCAGGCCATCTGTTACATAATAGTCAACAATCTCGAAAATCTAGGGACACAGGGATGGGGAAAGCGAAGATGATGAGGCATTTAAACAGAACAGATTGCTGCCTTACTTACAGAGAAAAAAAAGAGAGAGAGATAATATGCTTTGATTGAAGCAGAGAGAAGCTTTATTAGCATAGGGAACAAAACAAACTTAAAAAAATGGCACCAATAAAGCTGACAGTCTAAAGAGGCTTGGTGACAGACCCCACGTTGAATTGGAGGTCACAGGGGCCCCAAATGTGATAGGGAGACACGCACACACAAACAACACACAATGTATGCACTCACACACAGACGCGAACACATCAGTGACATATGAGAGAAGCCAATTGCTGTTGGATTCAAACGCTAAATACAAGCCTATACTTGAATTTCAAAAGCTTACAAGGCCTGGGAAAGGCACCGTGCCTTAACCACCTTCTAAGCAAACCACCTTTATTATGGGGAGAGAAGAGTGAGGGCCTCCTTTGACTATTTCTACAAAGCACAGGCTTCACATTTGGCTGCTACTAGACTCTTAAGTTTCCCATGTAGCTGCCTATAAACATTATAATCTTTTCCAGATACAAGTCAATTTTTAGCAGTGACCTATAGCATTAGATCTGAGAAATACCATTTCTAAAGGAGAGAAATGAAACTAAAGGTAACAAAGAGTAGCGGGGAAAAGGGATGAGGACAATTGGGGAAAGAGAAGAAGTAACAAAATAAGATAAGGAAGTCTGGAAAAGGCATAATGTCAGTAGAGAGCCTCCAAAATAAAGTATGTTTAAAACTAGCTAATTGGCAAACAAAAATTGAACTCTAGTTAATGGTGTGTAGGCTGAAATGTTTGGAAAGAAGTCTATTAATGTTTGCAACTTATGTTGAAATGCATCTAAAAATAAAATGGATTGATGGATAGATGGATCACATTATAATAGAACAAATATTGATAAATGTTAAGTACAGATTCTGGGCTATGGATATATGGGCATGCACTGTACAATTCTTTCAATTTGCCTGTATTTTGAAAACATCCACAATAAAATGTTGAGAAAAAATAAATGAACATTGAGACTCCAAAAATTAAAATAGAATAAACACTAAAATAAAAATCCTAGAAATTTAAAGATATATATAATCAACTCCAATTTCCATTTTTCTTTAACCTGACATTGTTTTCAATGTAACTTGAAGTTTTAAAAAAAAAATGTATTAAAGACTGTGATTACAAAGTTTGAATGACTAGTTTTGCTGCTGTTGTTATCTTGTTATTGTTTTCAGTAAAATAAAATGAATGAGATTTGTAGAAGTCATAATTTGGTACAAAAAAGATTTTACTGTCACTTTCTGACAAACAGACTCTCTTTGAAATAAACAATACGAATTCTTAATTCCTCCTCACCGGCTCCTTCTCCTGACATAGTTATTTAAAAACAGACAAACAAACTCAGTTTAATACCTCTGATATTTCAGAGTACTAATTTGGAATGATTTTGGCAAATTTTACCCCAGTTAAGATCATTGTATCTGGTTTATTTTTCTTGCAAGCCTTCACTGGATCGAAATAACTAAACTTGTTAGGTGTATTTTTCATGGAGAAACTAGCCCTAAATTTAAGATTCTTGTATATCAAAGAGAGAGAGAAAGAGAAAACTTTTATTTCTAAAAGTTCCATTTGCCCATCTCTTTGAACTACACTATGAAATGAAGGTTTTGGTTTAGTAATGGGAGAAATCAGAAAAGAAAGGGAATTCAGAGGATAGAAAGACCTTCAAGTGCATTCGTCTGTGTGTCTCAGAAAAGGCTTAATCTGCACACTCAGAGCATTTTACGCCTAACTCAATATGAGCAGCAAACCACCTTTTCAGTAATAACTAATAGTAAGAAATAGAAATATATATTTTTTTTAACCAAGTGCACCTAGTCCAATTTTTAAGCACAAGGCATTAGAATTTCAAATGAAAACATAAGCGATTGCATTTAATATACAAAACCGCCTTGTTGGGTAACCTCCCAGCTCAGGATATAAAAATGCAAAAGGGGGCAAGGTTAGAGGCTTGGGTTGGTTCAAGAATATCTGCCTGCAAGCAGCACATTTTACACTGGAACGTGACAGGAGACAAGGTTATTGTCTGCAAGTTTTCGCCCCAGGGGATACAAAAGAGGAAAAAAAAATGTGAAAGTATTTGAGCAAATAGTTGACACTGTGGGGTGTCCTCTTTTCCAAGCCAGCAACCAATGCCTTGACCCATGAAAAGAGACATTGGTAGTTCAATGCTCACCAAATGGTGGGTTTGGAATTCAGTATTAGAAAATGGTTGGGTAGAAATAAATGCAATTTATAAGTGCAAAACAAGGAGGAGCGTCTGGAGGAGGCTGAACTCCCTGACGGTTATGCTTCCCGGCATTCCCAGCTTCTGATGCTGCTTTCTCCTTGCCAGAGTCACATCCCAGTCTTGAGATATCAGTGGGGTACCACATGAGACACCAAGAACCCAGGACAACTGCTCTTTGATGAGTGGCAGAATCTTGCGCCCAGTGGCTGATTGTTTCTGCATACTTGATGTAGACTTGCAAAATCCCACCCACTTTACACGACAGGAGTGAATATTCGTCTTATACTTTGTAACAAGTACCTCCAAAGGCTTGTGTTTCCAAATGGTGTCTACAAAGCCTTCCTCTAATAGGAGGAATTGTCTTTGAAGGATTCATCAGGTGAAATAACAGAAATGTGTGGGGAAATTTTATGGTAATTTATCCTCAAAAACACAAACAAACCAAATACTTGTTAAGACTCAGACTGCTTTAAGCATGAATCTCAGCTCTGTTATTTTCTACTTGTGAATATTAAGCTAGGTTTTTATATCTCTAGTCTCGGCTTTCTAGTCTATAAAATGGGGAGAATAATAACAATACTACTAATCATTAACATTATTATATTATCACAGGGTTATTGTGAAGATCAAATGAGTTAATCCAAACATAGCATATATCATACTGCCTCACAGTTAAGTGCGTAATACCTTCTTAATAACTTAATTATTGCTTTGTTCATCATTATTACTATCTTCTAGGTAGAAAGAAAATATAAATTTGAGTAATACATATTTATTGGGAAACTCCTGGCTAAAGAGTCTCAGGTATGTATTTTTGGACCTTGGCTTGAAATGCTTTTCAGTACATTTTGACTTCATCCTGTTCACAGGGGGAAAAAAAACTTGGAGGAAGAAGAGAAGAATAAATCTAAAAGAGTGTACTTGTAGGCAATGCAAAGTCTTTTATCTCTGCAGAGATTTGTGGCTATTTGCAGTTACCTTAGCAAGACTGAGGAAAGTCCCATGGTATTTTTCCATTTTTTTAGCCATATTTGAAGTAAAGAAGGTTAAGTCCCTTAACAAAAAATGAGAAACAGAGGCAGGCAGAGAGTAGTCTTCTGATTTTGCAGTGGCCTAGGCAGAGTAGTTGGCATCGGTTTTCATCACAGCAAGGCGAAGAGAAAAGCCTTCCACATGGATTTATTACGTTTGTGGGTTGAGCTTTAACATAACATTCCTCGTGATGCTAATAAGAAGCTTTATGGGTGTAGCATGATTTTGAGGGTGGAGAAAAATTTACTTAGCATTCACGACTTCATAAAAAGAAATCACATTGTCCATTTATATGTAGTCGGGGCTCTTAGTTGCAGGCAACAGAAACTGACTTGGACAACTTAAGCAGAAGGGAATATTTTGAAAGGACTGCTTAGAAGGTCCAGGTTTAGAACGAGAAAGAACCATGGGGATTCTGGGGGAATAAACTGTAAAAAGCACACCTTTGCTGCTTAAGATGCATGACTGACATCTCCATATAATTCTGTCCTTTCCTCAAGATTCACAATCCTAGGAGAGCATATCTAATTGGCTGAGGCTGATCATGTGACCCACTCCTTGTCTTGGGGCTGTGTTCTCATCAGCTCCAACACTAGGAGTAGGCACTGTTTTTTCCCATGACTACACCCAAGAGAAAATTATCTAGAAAAGCAATCAGGATGCTATGAGGATTGGATATTGGACAGCCAGAAAAGTCATTTCAACACTGTACTTTTCTAAACACTCCAAAAAAGTTATAGTTAAACTTTCTTATTTCTAATCATGGTTATTAATTACCTTTCACACATTTAAAAATAATTTCTATTTTTACTCCAAAAATGTATTTCTTAGAGTTCTGATTTTTCTAGTTCGAATTCAGTTAATTATGGATCTTTATTAGTCTCAAAGAGTCCTTGTGAGAAATAGTAGAGATGATCACAGTCCAGGCTCACCTCTATTGCTTTGAAAAGAATGCACCGAATTCATATTTTTTTGTATATGAAATTGACTAACATAAAAATGGAATAATAACCAGCAGTGAGAGGGTGTAGTGAACCAGCCACTCTTATACATTGTTGATAGAAGATGAAATTGATGCAGCCCATCTGCATGCAGAACAGTTTGGCATTGTGCATCAAAAGCTTTAAAAATGTCCACATCCTCTGACCTAATAATTTCATTTCTAGGAATTTAACTTAAAGAAAAAAATTAGTGTAAGTGCGAAGATATTTATTGCAACATTGTATAAAATTTTGAGAAATTAGAAACCATGAAAATATTCAATGAAAAATAGATTCGTTGATTAAACTGGGATATAACCATATAAGGAAATATTTTGCAGTCATTGAAAGATGTATGGAATTATTTGTTAACGTTTTAAGATATTTATGATATGTTGTTAAAAAAAAGGTTACAAAAGAGTACATGAAATATGGTGATATTTTGATTTAAAAATGCAAATGCAGTTTGGGGGTAAATATATGTAAGTATATAGAAAGAGAAGGAAAAAGTCTGAAAAGTTGCACATCAAAATGCTTAATGATAATCTCGGGTGGTGGGATTATGGATGATTTTTACATTTTTCTTTATGTTTTCTGTTTGACTTTTTTGTTTTTATTTGCTGCATGTAATTGAAACATAATAAAAGTTACAGCCTAACATAAATGAGCATGCAGACGCAACACCAATGTCACAGATACTATTTCAGAAATATGCTTTGTGTAAATTGTGCTTTTTAAGGGAAAAAATACATCTGCACAAGTTGAAAACATTTTCACGTGTTTATGAGACTGATTATAATTTTATTCATAATGTTTTTGTTCATATCATGAGGCTAGGAGTTTTTTTCAAAAATTACCTACTAGTACATAAATTGTGGTGTATGAGGAGAAGCTGTGCTTCATTTGATCTTGAGTAGAAGGAAGAAAGCTCTTGCATTTTGCCAAATAAACAGAAAGCCCACTAAAGCATCCAAAATTCTACAACCTAAATGCCATTCAGGCATTTAGATGTAATGTCAATAGATCGGTAGATAAAGTAGCAAGCAAAATGGCCCAGTCCCTTATTTCTAGAAGGACAAATTTGGTTCAAGGAACGTACTCATCTAGAGCATCTCAGGATGAATCTGTACACTCAATTTAAGACTTACTAGTCATTTCTGCTAATAAAGAGACCCACAAAGGATGCAGAAAAGCATTAACGTGTTCCCTGTGCTGTGGTCAAAATGAAATCTCAAAGGAGGAAAGTGGTTTGTCCTACTTCTTCTCCCTTTATCACAGCTTCTATCTTTCACTTTTCTAAACAATTATTTTCTAATTCAGATGCTTAATAAGAACCTTTAGGTCAATACGATGAAAGACATTTTGTGACATAAAGAACAAGCATTATGCCAAATTAAAGTTTAGGCCTTTGCTATGAATGAACCATTTTCTATATACAAATCCATGGCTATGACCCTGGGTGAAGCAGAGGTTAAAATTTTTTTTTTGGTTCTTTCTAATGAAATTTTCTCTCTCTCTCTCTTTTTTTTTTCCCCTGACAATTGTCCTTGTGTCTTGCAACTGAATGCGACCCACCACGGCTGGTTCTCTCTCTTTCTGCATCGCACAATAGTAGGAATTACACAAAGTGTGCTCTGTAAGGCTGCAATCGTGCGAGGCTGGTGTTCACTTGGAGTGTTGGTACAGTACATGTCATCTTGTTTAGGACCCCGGCCCCCTTTTCTATCTTGGCTTCAAAAAACCTTTTTCAGCCATTACAAGAGAAAACAAAATGTCCAGCAAAATGGCGGGGAGGAAGAAGATGCAGAGACAGTCTTTACCCAAGGTGCACGGACCAATGGCCAAAACAGCCTAATTCTGTGGTCGAACTTTTCATAAAGTAGAAACCACAGGACAAAGCTTATGAGATACAATGGGAGAGATAAATGTTGGTGGCATCCCCTCCCTTTTTTGTCATACAAAAGAGAGCCATTAAATTTTAAAAGGACAAGCATGGATAGTAGAATCGTTATCTTTTTTCTGTGTATTATTGATGGGTTACAATAACGTAGACAGATGGAAAAATGAATTTGCTTTATTCAATAAAAGCAAATAATGTAGGTTTGTGGAATTGGATCCTCACAGTGGTAAACCCGACATGATCAGGTTTATGTGTGAGTCTGCGAGAAGTCCAATCTAATCATCAACAGAAATTAGGTTATTTTAGATTCTTGCACTTAACTGCCCTTGCTGATAAAGGTTGTAACTGTAGTTATCACTGTACGCCTATATCAAGAGCCCTTGAATATCATTTTAGTGTCACCAATCTCAGACCAAAGTATGTTTTGCTTTAATCCAAGCCATTCTTATAGTTCTAATTATGTTTTAAAAGGTATAGTTTATAACATTGATTTGTTATGGTTTTGTTTGGCCCATACTGGATAGCAAGAACACCTATTTGGAAATTTTCTGCAAATCCCACTTTATTTACAGTTCAATGCTGTTCATTCCCCAAATTACTTCATAATTTGCCAACCTTGTTGGAAATATTCAAGCATTTTTGAAGAGTGTGAATAGAGAGGGTTCTTTTTCTTTCTATGGTTAGATTTACATCATAAAGACCATTTTTGATTTCCTCCTTGAGGTCTATGTCTTATTCTTTGGGTCTATGGACCATGAACTGAGCAGATGCTAAAAGAGGCTCACCTAGATACTGGGATTTGTTAGCAGATATAAATAATAGTGCTTTTTTTTTTTTTAAGAGATATCTTGGAGTAATTAAGAAATAAGTTGGCATTAGTTTCATATTATCTCAGTAATTCTTTAATTATCCCGTAATGTACATGGGAATAGATAACAGTTTCACTTTCCATGTGGGAAACTGAATACAGATTAAGTGTTATATAAAAAAAAATCACACTCTATCCTGCAACCTGGTTAAAAATTAGGGCTAGGAAAACCAGAACAAGCTCTCCAAGACATCTATGTAGCTAGAGAATTATTGTTCCTCGTTCCATTATCACTCAAGAAGGACTTTGTATATCATAGCATTTCCTGATACAGATTTATATGAAGACTACATGGCTGGGCAGTGAGAATAGTTGGTGTATAATCCCTGTTCTCACTTAACCTGAAAAACAAGTTTCCTTTGTAGTGGGTCAGGGAGCCCCAGTTCTTCACTACCTGCTACCTCAATGTTTACTTGTCTTCAAAAATTCATTTTGAGGTCCAGCTGAAGCAAAACCATTCTCAAAGATTGGACTGAAATTGCATCTTCCTTTCACTGATTTTTAAAGGAAAACTCTTGCTTAGAATTTTTTTCTGTAAGTAGAACAACTGAAATTGCCGTTCTAAATTTCAATCCAAAAAATAGTGATTCTTAAACTGTTCTCCCACAGAACACTGTATGATAAAGGTTAGCTCTAGGGCTTCCACCATTAAAAATCATATATTTAGGGTTGCTGGTTTAGCAAATAAAAATGCAGTATACCTAGTTAAATTTAAATTTCAGATAAAAATGATTTTTTTATAGTATAAAGAAATGTAAGTATGTCCCTTTGCCTTCTGAAAATATTCAGGAACTAATCTAGTCATGAAATTTAGATTTATTTTTATTTACTCTTTGTGATCTAAGTTCCTTTAGCAAAAAATAATTTTTAAAGCTGAGATTAATAAATCTGGGTATGTATATTTTGTCTCATAAGTATATCAATAAAATATTGCACACAACTTTTGTAAAGTAGCTGTCCTTATAGAATTAATTATTTTTGCACCTATATTAAAAATGTCAAGTTATCTCAAATCTAAGGAATTTATAGAAGTAAATCTTAGGGGACGAAATGTTAAATGAAAGTTTTTACGAACATATATGCTCCTAAAATTTAAGATAATAGCATAATTTAATTAATCTCTGTCACTGAGACTTTGAAAATTTTTTTCTCATTTAATCATTTAGTAGAGATTATTGAGCACCTGTTCTATGTCAGGCACTGGTTACATAAAGATAAATGAGGTAACATCCCCTCCTTCAAGAATCTCACAGTCGAAGAGACCAAAGAAGACACAGTTAAATTCAAGAAAGTGTCGTAGTTGCTAAAATACCTCAGAAATATCACCCGCAAATGTGTTACTTCTGCTAAAAATTCATGTTCCAGAAAACCAAAGTGCTTCTAAAACCAAGCAACTGGATAAAGCATTTTTAAAGTTAGCTTTTATTGAGTGTTTATTGTGGGCTAGCTGCTACACTAATTTAGGTTAATCCAAGGAAATCAAGGCCAGCAAGACAGAATCACTTGCCCAAGTACATGCATCTTCTGAAAGGCAGCCCAACTGATGCCTGCTACAAATCAGAGAAGTCAGGATACAGGATTAAGTCAAAGTGACTCACTATTTTTGTTTCTTCATGGCAGGTTCCCAGAGAGATCACCGATAGCAGAGAACCTATTTCCAATGCAAAGTGCTGGAATAGTCAGTATATTATTGAACCAATACCTGATTGTATCTTAATTTTTCTCTTCTGGATTGACCCATTATTTTTTTCCATCATCACCACTTTGCTCCATATAATCATCATAAATTACAGCCTAGAAGTCTTAACTTGTATATATAGATTTCCTCAGCATCAGTTAAATCACCTGAAGAGAGGCTATCTTTCAAAGTGATTAATACTGGCAGACACCCAGATGGCTCCACCAGAGAATTAATTCAAAATTTAAGAATGAAACAATACCAATTCTTCACAAAACTCTTTCAGAGAATATAAAAAGACAGAATACTTCCTAACACATTAGGAGGCCAGAATAACCTCAATGCTATAAGCCTACAAGATTATTTCAAGAAACAAAAATTACTGATCAATACCTCTCATAAAAATGGATGTAAAACTAATAAAACATATTAAGTTGAACTATATAAAATGACATTTATAGGTCAAATATGGTCAAATGCCAGCCATTTCATATGGTTCAAACTAACATTAGCAAATTAGATCTAGCTATCTTTAAGAAGTGTAGCATTATACTCAAGGGAGGTTCAAAAAATCAATATGATTCACATATAAATAAGAAAAAATTATTAGTCATTTTGACAGATGCAGATAAAGCATTTGATAAAATTTAACACCCATTCATGATAACGACTCTTAGAAAACTAGGTATAGAATTATTACTTAATAAAGAATATTATGGTAGGCAGAAGTCTAAGATGATCCCTCAAATTATTGTCCAATAGTGTGTATTCTATGTACAATTCTCTCTTTGAATATGGGCAGAACCTGTAAATATAATGGGATATCACTCCCATGATTGTTACTAATTAGTTGATGTCAAGTTAATCAAAAGGCAGGTTATTGAAGTGGGCTTGACTTTGAAGATGGTGGAAGGCAAATGGCAAGGACTTGAGTGTAGCCATTACGAGCTTAGAGAAACCCCCAAATGAAAGCCAGGAAGGAAAACAAAACAAAACAAAACAAAACATGGACCTCAATCTTACAATCACAAGGAACTGAATCAAGCCAGTGAAAGATCTTAGAAGAGGAACTAAAGCTCCAGATAGAAACTCAGCCTTCTGATACTCTGAATAGAAAATCCAGCCGAACTCTCGTAAGACATCTGACTTACAAAACTGTGAGATAATAAATTTCTGTTGCATTAAGTTGCTAAATTTGTGGTCACTGGTTATACAGCAATAGAAAATCAACTCAAATATGTATTCTAAAAATCCATGGGAACTATCATACTCAAAACAAATTCTGAAAACTTGCCTTTGAGATCAGGAATGCTCACTTTTATCATTTCTATTTAATATTGTATTGGCTATCCTAACAAATGTAATAAACAAAAAGAAATAAAAACCATTAAGGTTGAAAAAGAATGGCCAAAATCAGCCTTGTTCGCAAATTACGTGATTGTGCATCTAGAATATTCAAAAGAGCCTGCAACATTTAGAATTGACAAATAAATGTAGCAAGGTTGCTGGACACAAGGAAGGTCAAAATACAATCATAATTTTATTTTTATACAATACAATAATTATATTTTGTGGCTAGTAATCAACAAAAAGTAGAAAAAAAAATTAAAATATTTACAGTAGCATCAAAATAATCACATACAAGAAATATAATAAAGATGTGTAAGATTTTATACTAAAAGCTAAAAAAAATATTAAGAGAAATCCAAGATCTAAATAACTGGAGAGATATACCATGTTCATGAGCTGGCTCAATATTGTGAAGATATCAAGTCCCTATAAATTAATCTCTTTCCTTCTTCTCCCTCTCCCTTTCTCTCTGCTATGTCAGAAAGCAACAGGAAGAAGGCTGCTTGCAAATCAGGAAGGCTGCCCTCATCAGACATCAGATCTGCTAGTCCCTTGATCTTGGACTTCCCAGCCTACAGAATTGTGAGAAATAAACTTCTATTATTTATGCTACTCAATCTGCAGCAATTTGTTATAATAGCCTGAGGTGACTGAGACAAGCAGGTGTTTTTTTGTTTTTGTTTTTGATAAAATAAACAAGTTGTAGTTTAATTTGTTTATTTTTGCTTTTATTGCCTGTGCTTTTGGTGTTATTTGAAACAATCATTGCCAAGATCAACGACAAGGAGAATTTTTCCCTATGTTTTCTTCTAAGAGTTTTACAGTTTCAGGTGTTACAATTAAGTCTTTGATTTATTTCAAGTTGATTTTTTTTAATGGTGTAAGATATAGGTCTAATTTTATTCTTTTGCATATGGAAATCCACTTTTCCCAACACCATTTATTAGACTATCCTTTCTCCATCGTGTATCCTTTACAACTTTGTTAAAGATTAGTTGACCACATATGCATAGGATTATTTCTGAGTTTTCTATTCTGATCTATTGGTCTATGTGTCTGTTTTTACGCCACTACCATATTGTTTTGATTACCATAGCTTTGTAATATAGTTTGAAATTGGGATGTGTGATGCCTCCAGCTTTGTTCTTTTTTCTTGAGTACTTTAGGATGTTTACGGCCTTTTGTGGTTCTTTATGAAGGTTAAGATTGTTTTTTCTATTCCTTTAAAAAGTGCTATTGAAATTTTGATAGAGATTGCACTGAATCTGTAGATAATTTTGGGTAAGATGAACATTTTAACAATACTAATTCTTTTAATCCATGAACACAGGCTACCTTTCCATTTATTTGTGTCTCCTTAAATTTGTTTCATCAATGTCTTATAGTTTTCAGCGTACAGATCTTTCACGTCCTTGGTTAAATTTATTCATAAGTATTTTATTCTTTTTGATACTATTGTAAATGAGAATGTTTCTTAATTTCTTTTTCCTATTTTGGCAGATGAAGGCTCTTCTATTGAATGATTGATCTATATAATCACCAAGGCCAGTATGTACAGGTAAGAGAAGTGGTGCTTTATTTCTTAGTCTCTTATTCCCTGGACAATCTCAATAATTTCCTTCTTCTTGTCCTGGAGCCACTCTTTACAGCACTTACATGCTTCCTTGGTCTTAGACCTACGGGCCTCAGCCTAGTCAACCAGAATTTTCTTGTGAGCCTTGTCTGCCTTCAGATTGTGGATGTGTTCCATGAGAATCCACTTGTTTTTGAACACGTTACCCTTCTTTTTCAGGGACAGGCTGGGATACATGTGGCAGTCAGTCTTCTGAGATTCACGGTATCTTCTGAGCAGTTGACGAAGAATTCTCATCCTCCTCATCCAGGTTACCTTCTTGGGCATTCAAGCATTGGCAGTACTCTTTTGCTTACCTATGCTCATATGCTTGCCCTTCCTGCAGGCCAAGATGTTTTTCCCACATCAAGCTTGGGAATGGACAGTCACAGGCTTCTAGATGATCAGCCCATCTTTGACTAGCTTCCAAATCTGCTGATGAGAGTTGGCCTTGGCAATTTCTATCATTGGGGTCCAATTGGTATCACTGGGGTCCAATCAGACCTTCTTTTTGCCACAGCTCAGAACACTGGAGGCAAGCTTCTCTGTAGCCTAAGCGTGCTCATGGCTGCTGTTACAATGGCGAAAAGAAAGCCATAATTTCTTTTTCAGAGGGTTCATTGTTAGTGTATTAAAGCACAACTTATTTTGTATATTGATTTTGTATCCTACAACTTCATTGAAATCATTTATTAATTCTAACATATTTTTGGTGGAATATTTAGGGTTTTATATTGCCCTATTAAATTTAGGGTTTTGTCTAATAATATACAAAGTACTGTCATCTACAAACTGAGGAAATTTAATTTCTTTCTTTCCAATTTGGATGGCTTTAGCAAAGAAAACAATCAACAAAATACAAAGGCAACCTATAGAATGGCAGAAAATAATTGTAGACATATATGCGATGAGGGGTTAATTCCAAAGTGTATAAGAACACATACAAGTTAATAGCAAAGAGCAAAACAAAAAAAAAAAACAAATATTTCGATTAAAGAATTAGTAAAAGGTCTGAGTAGACATTTTTCAAAAAAAAAAGACTTATGAATGGCCAACACGTATGTGAAAAGATGTCCGACATAACTAATCATTAGGGAAATGCAAGTCAAAACCACAATCACCTCATACCTTTTAGGTGGCTATTATCAAAAACATAAGAGATAAGAAGTGTTGACAAGGATGTGGAGAAAAGGGAACCTTTGTTTACTATTGGTGGAAATTTACATTGGTATTAGAGAAAATTTTATAACATTATAGAAAACCGTATGAAAGTTCCTCAAGAAATTAAAAATAGAACTACGATTGGATCCAGCAATCCTACTTTTGGGTACATATCCAAAGGGAATGAAATCAGTATCTCAAAGATATTGAAGTATCCCATGTCTATTGAAGCATAATCCACAATAGCCAAGATATGGAAACAAGCTAAGTTTTAATTGACAGACAAATGGACACAGAAAATGAGATATATAATGGAATATTATTCAGCCACAAAGAGAAGAAGATCCTGCATTTATGACAATCTGGATGAATCTAGAGGACATTATACTAAGTGAAATAAACCAGACAGAGAAAGACAAATACTCTAAGATCTCACTTGGAATTTAAATGTAGAATTTAAAGAAGTTTAGTTCACAGAACCAGAGAGTTCAATAGTGGTTACCAGGGGCTGGGGATTGGGAGAAATGGGGAGATGTCGGTCAAAGGGTACAAAGTTTCAGTTATAAGGTGAATTAATTCTGGGGATCTAAATGTACAGCATAGTGAGTATAGTTAATACCGTATTCTATATTAAAAAGTTGCTGAGAGTAAATCTTAAGTGTTTTCAACCATATGCCAAGAAATGGTAACTATGTGAGGCAATGGAAGGTTTAATTAACTTGATCGTAATAATCATTTCATGATGCATACATATATTAAATCATCATATTGTAGTCCCTATATATAATTTTTGTCAATTATATCTCAATAAAGCCAAGAAACAAAAATAAAAACAAAGCAAAACAATAAACAAGTTGTTTTAAAATTCATATGCAGAGGCAATGGTCCTAAAAGAGTCATGAAAAGGTAATTGTGGCACATCAGCGAGGGAAGGGGGGATAAATTTCTCAATAAATAGTACAGTGTCAGTTTAATATCACAATAGAAAAATGTATTTTAACTCCTACTTTACACTGTATACAAAATTAGATTGTAGATGAATTGTAGATTTAATTATGAAGAAGAAAACAATAAAGCATTTAAAGAAAAACTGATCGCAGGAGGACATCTTCCTGATTTGGGTGTAGCAAAGTTTTTTTAAAAAATATAAGGCAAAACTATAAAAGGAAAACATTTGTTAAATTCAACTTTACTATAACTAAAAATTTATGTTCCTCAAAAAATACAAATAAGAGTTTTAAAAAACTCTGCAGAGAAGATATTTTCAATGCATATATCCGACAGAGAACTCATATCCTGAATAGATTTTAAAAATCCACAAATCAATAAGAAAAAGAAATACTTCCTAATAGAAAAATAATTAAAACACTTGAACAAATACTTCACAAACGAGTATACTCGAATGGCCAATAAACTTATGAAAAGATACTTAAATTTGCTTGTCATCAGAGAAATTCAAATTAAAACTATGACATACCCATTAGAATGATTAAAATGAAAAAAGACAAAAGACAAGGATATGGACAAGGATATGGAGCAACTGAAACTCTTGTGTACTAATGGCAGGAGTGTAAATTGGTACAACCATTTTGGAAAACTGTTTGGGAGTATTTATAATATCTGAATACATGCATATTCCATGACCCAGCATTTCCACTCCCAAGTGTATGCCTAATAGAAATTAAAACATATGTCCACCAAAAAACAAGCGCTAAAATATTTCACAGTATCACTATGTATAATGGTAAAAAAATGGAAATTCTCAAATCTCCATCAACAGTTGTAAGTAAATTGTGGTACATTCACACAACGAAATACTACACAATGGTGAGAATGAATAATCTGTGAGGACACACAAAAAATGTGGATGAATCTCAGAAAAATATAATGTTGATAAAAGAAGCCAGATACATGAGGTCAGGCTACCTGATTCTTATTTACATGAAAAGTACAAAATAGGCAAAATTAGTTGATGCTGACAGATGTCAAGATGGTGACTACCCTTGTGGGAAGAAGTGACTGGAATGAGGCGTGAAGCTTAGGGAGAGGTCTTTGAAAGGTTGGTATGTAATGTTCTATTTCTTAATGGAGGTGCTGATTACTCAGATGGGCTAAGTTTGTAAAAACTCATCAAGCTATGCAATTATATATGCATTTTTCGGTAAGAATATTTTACTTCGATAAAAAGTAAAATTAAAAAATTAGCAAACAAAAAAAGCAACACCTTGCAGGCTGTCCAGGTATCTACACTAATCATAATCAGCCTGGAGGGATGTTTTCAGCAAAAGGAGGAAGCTCATTCACACTGGGTGACAGGATCTCTAGTTTTAAATTCTATCAAAAGTTACTTGCAGAAATACAAAAAATATGAAAAAAAGTTTCAGCCTAATTAATAGTCAGACAAATGCAAATTAAGTGAAGAAATATCATTGTTACTTATCAAATTAGAAAGTTTTTTTAAGGGAATAGTGAATACTAATAAGGGTGCTATGAAAGCGTGCTGATTTGTGAGTGAGGATACAAATTGATTTAGCCCCACTTGGGAAGCCCCACTTAGATATCTACATAGCAGGTATCTAAAAGTTATTTTTATTCTTTAAGGTAGTAATTCTTCTTCTGGGAATATAAACCAAAGAAATAATATAAGTTACAAGAAAAAGCCTATGACCAAAATTGTATATTAAGGCATTATTTATAATGGTGAAAGAGAGAAGATACATATTTGACAAAAAGATAACAATTAAGTAAACCCTGGCACTGCCATCTATTCAATAAAACATTAGGTAATCGTTAGATATAATACAGGACTTTGCAAATACAGAACCACGTTTGACTGGGTGAGTTTGGGAGGAGAGGTGGCAAGTATGTCTAAATGGCATGGGACCTCTAGTAAAGCTGTAGTAAAACTTGGTTACAGATGTTGATTTTGGCCCACGACTATCCCTTCTAGATGAACCGTGAGGGCACTAATAACAAAGGCTCTTCAAATCACTCACAGTTAAAGAGAAATAATGAGCCGATTTTGTGAACTGGGATGGTGGGCTTAGCAGGAAAACAATGGGAGTGTATAAAAGCTGCTGCTCCTTGTCTGATGGCCTCTTCCTCTCTCAGAGAACCCAGTAGAATGCTCGGATTGTTCATGCACATTATTTCTGAAGAATTTACTAAGGCTATTCGCTAGTGGGTCACAATTTTATATATATATATATGCCTGTTTTGAAGAAAGTTGACCTTTGCAGTCTTCCATGTCTCGTGTTTATTTTTTCATTAATATAAAATAGATTTTTTCTAATTTATTATTAATGTTCGATAATACAGTAATCATTAATGAATATTATTAATATCAATAATTATATTAAGTACTATTATGATCGTAATTTTTATTACCTATTTGTTCAAGGACTAGGGTTTACTGCCTTTTAAGCAGGTCAAATCTGAAAAATCATTGTTTCCAGATCAGTTGGCATATTTCAAAGGCCAGGCCACAGTTTCTTTTGACGTTAAAACGCATAACTTGTTTAACTCAGACACAAAAACTTACCTGATGTATGCTTCTATTCATGTATCTGTAAAAACAGCTCCAACTAATCTCTAACGTTATAAGTCAGGATGGCGATCGGCAGTGGCAGTGACTGGAAAGAACCATGAAGTGGGCAGGGTCTGTAGAGTGCTGAATTGTTCTTCTTCCTCAGTGTGGGTGCTGATTACAGGAATGACTTCTGATTGTAAAAGTTCGCTGAGCTGTCTGCTTCTAAGGGCACTTTTCTGCATAAACGTTACACTCCAACAAAAACTGAACTAGAGAGGTCATTTGTTCAAATCCCTGTCAATAAGTGATTTACATAAAAATTACTATCTATGCTAAATGGTATGGAAATTTAGAAATTGTAATGTTATAAAACTGTATTTTACTTATACCATAAACTTTTCCCTATTCATCACTGAATCAATTTTACTAAAAAAGGTTTGCTGGGTACCCACTAGATGATTAAGTACCCCCAAACCTTTACTGAGTACCAGCCCATATCCTCCCAGAGGCAGTCAGACTCATACCCAGCTAGTCTTGATAGCCCAGAGGATTTCCATGTCCGTGAGAAAATAGAGTTCTGGAACTCAAGTAAACTATGACTTGGATGAAGCTACCCAGATATGTCATCGTAACCTGGGGGCTAAAAGTCAGATTGCCTCATTTTGTTCTGGGCACAGTGTCTGGGTTTGAACCCTGGCTCCACCACTCATTAAACAATTACATCGCGGGACAATTTGCTGAACTTTAGTTTCTTCAGAAATAACTGGTAGCAACAATCCTCACTGAGCTGTTTGGGAGACCAAAATCCATACCCTGCGTGAAATGTTGAGCATAACATCTGGCACACCCGAGTGCTCAGTTTTTACTTGTCCTACTCCACTGGATCTCAGACTCAAAATGTGTGATGAATACTGTCCCTTCCCATGGTGGCGCAGGCTTCTCACTCTTGTCATTGCATGATTTTAACTCACGGGATTCCTTTTAAAGTCCCCCTCAAGTCTTGTAGAATGTCCTCATTTCTTATCTCACATCCCAAACTAGAAGAAAGATCTTAGGACCTCCAAATATTTAAGCGTGGGAAAGACTAACTTGGGGAGGTGTCATTTTAAAGTTGTTCCAGGGAAACAGCCTTCCCACTAGCATGTTCCAGAGCAAGTTCTGCCCCACGTTGTTTCTATAAGGTTCTCATCAAGAAGAGCCTCCTCTGGTCAAACATATTTTTTAAAACACTGCTATCACCTCCCTCTCTTGGACATTCTCATGTGCCTCGACATAAGAAAGGCTTGAAAAGATCACACAGTAAAGAAACCTACTTGTCTGGATCTTACATAGTATTGCTGCCATTTATTTTACCAGGGACCCTTCGATAACATTCTGGAATTTGCATTCTTAGAAAAACAAGTTGGAAATGGAGGAAGATATCAAAAACAACAATGAATGATGCTACCATTTCATTTTCCCAAATTCTCAGAAAAAAAAATTATTTTTTAAAATGCTTTCTTGGTAATATTGGCCACAGTTAAGATCTTGTTTTGCAAACGACCTAACCTGGCCACATAAGTGAGGTCTTGCAGACTCAGGATGGTTAGAGGGGTCCTGTACATCTAGATGACCTGTTTGTTTGTCAACAACTTTATTTGTTTATTAAAAACAAATAGATTGAGTTTGATTTTTCAGAAAAAGTTGTCTTCTTTAGAAAACAGATCATTCAACTTCATTCTACATCAATAACCTTTCTCCTCTTGTTCTCTCTTTGTGTAGTAATCTACTAGAGAATCTGTTCCCACAGGTTTGGGGAAGAAAAAAAACTCTTCCACTCCCCCAGCGGCCCTCCCCCTGTGCCTTCTAATGCCCCTAAGCAGCTGGTAGGGTTTATTGCTCTTTCCCCGACATTGGCTTCGTTCTATACACGGAGTAAGATTGATTATCCTCATTCTAAAATGTGAAGATCCAGCATGTGCCTTTGTCTTGTTTCCCCCCGAGAATGAATTGGCATCAACAGCCCTCGGTAAAGAGGCGGCATCTTTTGGGCCACGAGCAGTGACAGCAACAGTATGGGGCAGGCGTGCAGGGGCCATGCCACCACCCACCATCCCGGTCAGCCTCTGTCTTGAGCTCAGTATCCACCAGGGCAAGCTGCTGCCTCACCAGACTGTGCCATGCAAAGACTACCCAGGTCTAAACCTCCTGCAGGGCCTACTTTTGCAAGACTAGCCAGGGGGAAGCTGTAAGCATAGCTTAAATGGCCTTTTATTCAAAGACACCTTCAATTACAACTCTGAGGCTACACTGATGTTGAGATGGATGTGCCTCTGTGTGTGCGTGTGTGTGCACACATGCATGCATGGGTGTGCATGCACATGTGTAGACAATGCATGCAATGTCTGCACATGTGCACACATATGCATACAATGTCTGCCTGAGTGACCCCAAAGACAGGCTGTACAAACCTGGCACATTAGGAGACTCTCGCCAGGCTCTTATTTTTTGTTTCACCAGTTTGGCTGAAATAACAACTCAGAATCCCCACAGTACTGAACCATCATTCCAGAGCCAGCCGAGGTTTGGAACATAAAGAGAGCTGAATGAACCAGCATGTAGGCAACCCAGGGAAAGTAATTGTTCTTCTTAGCAGCACGGCTGTTTCTCTGCTTAGCATCTGAACAAGTTAATTTGGAGACATGGCCTTCTGGAAAGAAATGGCGCTCATCTCAGCATCCCGTGGATTCACGGGGAGAGATGCCCTTTCACCAGTAGAGACAGTAAATTATATTTGCAATCCATTTCTATTGAAGGGAAAAAAATTTCTTCTCTTCCCTCAGAGCCACTCTCTTTTGCCTGTTGGCACCATTTAATACCAGTTGTCCAACTTCAGGGGTCACTTTTTGCTCACACCAGT
>NW_006437736.1:6400509-6416841 GCF_000325575.1 Pteropus alecto | reverse complement strand
GGAGTAGTTTAATTAGATACAAATCCACATAAAGAAGTTTGTCCTTGGCCAATCCTGGGCTTCAAAGAACTGATCTCAGCAGCGTCTAAATCATACAAATTGGCTAAATTGATCCTGCTCCATAGAAAGGGTACTTCATCTAGATCCAATCAGCAGCAGATTGAGGTGTGATGTGAGATGCGGGGAAGGAATAAGGCAGTCCACTGTTTCTGGGGTGGGAATCAGGCTTCAGGCTGCAAAAACGTCTGCATTTCATTTGGGCTTTGTTACCCGCTGAACGCGGAGGCTGTTGAATCATGGCTCCAGGACTGACTGCCCTTTCTTCTGCGCAGAGGAATAGATGGCAGTGGGCTCAGAAAGGAAGAGCCAGAGAAATATGACCTAGACATTGTGTCTTTTGTTCTGTCCACAGCTTTGCAAGCCTGTATTTGACCCTCTATCACCAATTAATTAAACAACACTAGCGGAGAGGACCCGCTACATTTCTGGCAACAAGCCAGATGTTTTACAAAATTATTTTTCATACCATAGACATGAAAAGTCAGCTATAAACTATAGTAGCATAGGTTTGCCTGGGTGTGAATCCCAGCTCCCAAGGATTAAGCTATGTGATTTGGGGCGAGTCATTTTGGCTCCCTGAAACTCATTTCTCTCATTTATAAAATTGTAATAATGAAGGTGCCTACTTCTTGGGGTCATGGAGAGGATTAAATGTGATAATCCTCAAAAAAAAAGCACTTATACAGTTGATATTACTCTCATTCCCATTTTACAGATGGAGAAAGAGGCTCAGAGAACTTGACTTGTCTCAAACATGACTGCTAATAAGTCACAGGGTTAAGAGGTTCTAATTAGATTTTTGGGACACCAAAGACCATGCACCTTCCACCATGTCATGTGACCAAGATGAAAAGTGTTCATTATAAGCCCTGTGCTATATTTTCGGTGCTAGGGTCTATAAAGAAAGACAAAAGATATCTAAAACGTTATTTCTCTTCTCAAAAGCAGTGCAAACAATGCACACTGTTTGGCTCTGACCACAAAAAAACTTAAGAGTCCTCGCATAGACTCTGTGTCACTACAGACAGTGACAATAATTTCTGTTGTCATGTGATCTCATACAAGCAGCCTTTTGTCTTAGAAACAGTCACTTCTTGCTGTCTGCTACCACAGGGGATAGTATAGACCTCTAGAATCTCCCCTTCCATTTCTTAGACATTATCCTTTTATATGATTCTTTCTTCCTTTAGGAAGCAGCTTCTTGAAAGCAAGTCTTGGGACTAGATTGTATTTGAAATTCTGCATCTGGCACATTGCCTAAAAATATGGTAAGCTCTGAGCAGACAGATGTTGAATGAATGAATGAATGAATGGGTGGGTTCATTTCTTGACTTTCCATGGAAAAAATGGGACATTGCTTTCATAATTCTTATCTAGGCCCAGAGTGGCATCAGTATAAGGATATATTGTCTGAAGAAATTCACATATTAATATCTTCCATATATAGATGCTCCTTGAATTACAGTAGGGTTATGTCCTGATAAATCCATTGTAAGTTAATGTATGGTAAGTTTAAAATGCGTTTAATACATCTAACTTACCAAACATCATAGCTCTAGCCTAGCCTACCTTAATCATGCTCAGAACACTTACATTAGCTAACAATTGGACAATTATCTTGAGTTTCATCTCAAGAGTTATTGCCTTCCTTTTCCACTTCTTCATCAAAATACATAGATGGGTGTTTTGTAGACAGAATGGGATACAAAAACACAAAATATAATATCCAAAAACACTGGCAGCACAGTACACTCTAGAGTGTGTTGTTTAAATTCATCATCGTGTGGCTGACTGGGCGCCATAGCTTACGGCCGCTGTCCAGCATTATGAGAGAGTATTAATTGTACCACATATCACTAGCCCAAAAAAAGATTAAAATTCAAAATTCAATGTATAGTTTGTAAAATTTCTAGTGAATTGACATTGCTTTCACACCTTCATAAATGAGAAAAATTGTAAATCGAACCATGATGAGCCAGGGACTGTCCGTACTCACTCTTACTAGTATTTTCATGTTTGCACAATTCTTTGTGTCACTTTTGTAAGCCTCTCCCCAATTCAGATTCTAAGATCTTTGAAAGAGGAAACTACTTATTTACTCCGTATGATACCCTACACAAGAATTTACTTACTTATTCCATAAAATGCCCTGCACAAGAATAGACTTGCATTATGTCATATTGAATTGAATTCCTGCCTCAGGAGGAGAGACAAGATATTGGCAGGTAACATGTATCTATGAATATACTCCCAAATGTGGGATATTAGGATATTAGGATGAAATAGCCTCAGAGTTAAGGGAATTTGGAGTAACGAGACCCATGAAACTTAGAACAAGTATCTTCAGACAGAGCCAGTAAGGTTTACCACCCCCTGTATATAATCCAGTGCAATTTCTTCATGTGAAATAAACCTGTGAGGTGAGGGAGAGGGTTGCAAGTATATATCATAGGTAAGAACAGATCAAAAAGGTCTGAAAGAGGCATATGAAAACAACAGTAGGTAAAACCTCAAACTCACTACTATAGCCAATAATTGGACTATTTTCTTCCTGTTTTTCATTAACAAAAGCCATTTAAAAACAAATAAGTTAGTATTTTAACCTGCTATGGACCTGGTACTGTACTAAGAACTGGGGACTTATTGGTGAAAGGGCAGACCAGATCAATACCCATAAGGAGTTCAGAATTTGAAGAAATGACACAGTACATGACCAGGAACATGGGTCCTGCTGTCAGCCTTCTTAGGTTTGAACTCTATCTTCACAAGTTGATTCTAGTTCTTGCACTAAAAATGCGAACACCTCTCTGCCTTGGTCTCCTCACCTATGCAGGGAAGAAAATAGAGTGGGTTTCATAGGGTGATTAGTCTGAATATTTAACTAGATATTACATAGGAAGAACCTAATGACATTCCTATCAAAAGACAAATGTTTAATAAATGTTAGCTATCATTGTTATTAAATAAAGGAAATGTCCTTAGCTGCTAGAATCAGACACTCCAATAAATATTTTGGGTATTTTATCTCATTTACTTGACTCTCACAATTTCCTAATGAAGTCGATATTATTATCCCCATTTTTTAGCTGAGAATACAAAGATTCAGAGGATTTAAAATAACTTAATTAGGGTCCCATAATAAATGAAGTCAGGATCTGAATCTAGGTCTATTTGTTCCTCAACATGACGCTCTTTCAACTATTCAATCTTATTTAATAAATCTTTTAATTCAAAAGCAGTACATCCATCTTCCATTTCTAAAATTCTCACCTGAGATGAGTAGAGATGCTTCATTCCATATTTATCCTTTTCCGTCTTCTTGCATTTTGCACCATCTTCAATCTATCTTCTCATAGCCATTTGATTAAGTTTTATATTGAGAGGCAAACTTTTCCTTCTCAACATGCTAATTAATTTCTTGTGACAAAGTTTCATACATTGGTTATTTTCTTTCCATTACTCTACGGATAAAGAGTTCAGCACAGAGCTTCATACTTATTAATGGCTCAGGAAATTAGCTATTATTACTATTATTATTATTCTTTGTCTTTCCTGACTCCTTAAAAGCATCTACCTAAACAAGATTTTGGTACTTTTAATTCTAAAATAAATTTTTCCTTGATGCTCTCCTTTATGCTTTTGAAATGAATTGTCGTACAGTATATATGGCCTGTGTATCACGTTTGCTAACCTCTGGTTTGGCAGGTCCCTCTGATAGCCTTATTGGTTGTGAAATTATAGTTTTTTGCACATGCAGATCCTTCCAGGTATATGCCCTGGCCTCGTCCAACTTGGCCTAGCTTCAAATACCAAGAACTTTTGGGCTCGAGTCAGCATCATCAAGGCTGCTTTCCAAACAGAATCACATCTGGCCAAGAAATTAGAAGCCCTATCTGTACTAGTAAATCATGTGTATACCACCTGGAGAAATCGCTAGAAAATTTTGTGCTCTCCCAAGTCTAGGGTTCTCTCACTAGTCTCTTCTATGTGGGTTCAGATCACAAATCTTTAGTCTCTGATTTATACACTAGTCATCTCTGAAACCTGAGCCTGAGCTTGAACCCATTTAAGCCCTGATAAATTTATACTTCTTGCAGCAACTTCAACCTGAAACTCTAGCCACTGGCTGGGTTCCTGCTTCAATCTCATGGATTCCCCTAGAAGAAATTCACTGCCCCTTACCCACTCTTGACCAAAATCTCCTATTGCATTTTTTCCACTCACTGGATGAGTTTTTAAATTTTAATTTCAATAATCATTTAATAAGCATCATATCTGGATTCAAGCACTAACAGCACACACAAAAAAATAAATTAAACTTATTCTTGAGAAACTTTCATAGTTGTGGGACAAACCAACAGCAAATGGGAGAAAATGCGTTATAATAAGTATGAGGAAAAATAATCTAACCCCACTCCATCCCTCAATTTATACTCAATGTACTCAATTCAAGTATATGTATGCTACAGTTCTGTGAACCAAGGAGGATATAAATATGAATTGGCTCCCTGACTTTAAATAACTGACAGTATAGATGAGGTGACAAAATATTTTAGAGCCTAATCATATTTTAGAGATCATCTAGTCTAACTCTTTCAATCCAGAGAGGTGAAATGACTTTCTTGTGGTTGCACATCAGTACAAAAAGTCACACTCCTATCTTTTCACCCAATACTGTTTCCACCATGTTATATTTGCTCTTTATATATTTCTGCCACACAGATCTCTGTACTGTTCCTAGACTATACAAAGCACATTTTCTCCTGGGGCTTCTATGATGGCTGTTATTTTTTCTAGATGATTCTTAACACAGATAACCATCTGCTTACTCTCACTAAATTGAGGTTTCTGCTCAAATATCACCTACTCAAAGGGGTCCATAAAATAGCAGCCCCTAATACCATCTATCCATTTAATCTGTTCTATGGTTCTGTTTCTTCATATAACTCTTAATTATTTGACAATATATATACATACATATATGTATATATGTGTATATATATATTTAAGTATATGTTTATTAATTTACTTATTGTCCATCTTCCCTTCCTAGAAAGTAAGTTCTATGAGGATAGAAAAATTATCTGCCTTGTTCACTGTATTTGTTGAATAAAGGGTTGAATGCATGAATGAGTAAACAGATGGATAGGCATGAGCAGTAAATTTAGAAAGTATAAGAAAAGACTGTGATAGAAATGAGGAATGTTGTGGAAGAATATTTAATAATCCCTTCTGAAAGCATCAAAAGGAGAAAAGAGCAAAACATCCAAGATTAAGCCTTGGGGCCTACCGTTGCCTAGGGATGAGAGGAAGAGGCCAGGCTTTCTTTCCTCTTCTCTATAGATCGTATATTAGGACTGGGAAATGTATCTGACTGAAGATGAGATATTTGACGGGAAAAAGATGACTAAGGGAGTCTAGTCAAAGGGATGCAGAGAGGCTAAGGTGGTGGGGAGAACTCAGGAAAGAAATATAAAAGGCTGGTGTCTCTGTGTTGAGTTCTACAAGACCACGAAATAAGGAAAGGCTTATTTGGACGACCAGAATAAATTATCATGAAGGGCTCAAGATAGGGCACAATGAAGAGTCCAGAGGTGAAGATCAAGTTCAGTCTATTTCTAAGAATGGGCATCATTCATTTATTCCTTTATTCATTTCCCAGATGTAGGCAGGAAAGAGGCTACTTGTTTATGAAGTTCATAAATAAGATAGGTCTCCTGCCTTCAAGGATGTCCCAGTCTGAGATTACAAGAAAAATAGAAGAGAGCAGTACAAATCGGGGGGAAGATGGGGAGTTGGGGAGTTCAGTGGGTAAAGTAATAGAGCTCAGGAAGTCTGGTTCATGAGTAAGCGGTGAAGTAATTAAGTAGCAAGATGGTGTCAGGAAGTTAATGGAAAGAGCCAGAGATGAATAGTCCATAGTGTAAGTACAATAGTGATAATAATAACCATTTATTTTACAGAGAAGCTCTCAGTTTCCTTTTGTCTGCTGAACTTTTCCACCTGCCAATATATCTCATTCATTCCTCACATGTGGTGTATAATATTTCCCCCTGCCTTATTTATGAATGGAGAAACGGAGGCTCAGAGAAGCAAAGGACTTACCTAAAGTTTCACAGTCCCTAAGCCAACTCTAATTTTGGGGTGAGATATTTTACTGCAGTGTCATGTAGTGAATCACAAAGTTATCTGCCAACACCATATTATTTCCTAATAAACCATACTCAGATTTTATTGGCCTGTTTCAAGGATATCTTTACAAAATCTTTCCAACAGTTTTGGTGGGAGTTTTTTTCCTAGAATTTTATCAAAAAACAAAAACAAAAAAAAACAAAAACAAAAAATGGTGTAATAACAAATTCTAAAGCTAACATCAGCCTCCTTTGTGCTGACGATCTGAATTTCATCAAATATATCTTTTGAACTCATACCCTAGTTAATGATTAAAGTTTGCACCATGTAACATCCATGGGTACTTTTGTTTGCATTGCCCAATAATTGACAACCAGAGTTAGAGCTCCCCCAGACAAGGTTTTGTAGTGTGTGTCCTCTCTCCAGAAACAAAGGACTTGCCTAAATGACACTTTGGGACAAATAGCACCACAATGGATTAAAGATAATCCAGTCCATGTCTCTCAATTACAGACCAAACCTAAGATACCAAAGAGCTTAGTGATTTCTTCAAAGTCCCAGAGCCGCTAAAGTATTTTTTAAAATCTACATGTTAGTCATTTTTCATTTTTATTGGCATCTACATGTCCTGTATATAAAATCACTAAATATAACTGATCAAGGATTATCTAATTGAAAGCCCTCATTGTATGAATGAGTTTCAGAGTGGCTAAGTTGAGTCTAATTTCACATAGGGAATCAGTAAAAGAGTTGAAATCCCATCTCCCAATTCCTTATTTGAAGATTTCGTATAGGATAGTCCTTCTCTAAATATAGTCCAGGGATACCTTCATGTGTTAAAAAAAAATCTGCTTCCCTCTCTGAACTTACTAAATTACGATTTCTGGTAGCAGCTCAGGAATGTAAAAGCCTCTGCCTGAGGACTTTCTGAGTCCTAACATTGCCATTATTTTCATGCATGTTTTCATGTCTTATACTATGACAAAATGACTTTTGTCTTTTCTCTGTATGTTAGACCTTTTTGGGGAAAGCAACCAAAATCCCCTTGTAACTTTCATTAGATTTCCATCCATATCTTCCATTAGACAAGTACTCCCGTCTCTCTTTAAAGCCCCTTTTCTGTGATCTTTCCTGTGCCAAGAGAAGGCAGTCATTGGTGGGCAACGCCTCTTCCGTACTTTTTTTTGCCTCCTGATTCATGTCATGGCTCTGTCTCCACTTTGGTCTCACACTCAATTTTCTCTCTTCATGTCCTATCTTATCAGCTCATTGCAGGAACTCTGCAAATATTTCCTCTTTTTACTCCTAGTGTGCCTACCCTAGATAGTAACAGATCGGGGAATCAAATGAAAATAGACGATGGATTTGAGTAAAGAACAACAAAGGTGGAAGGCAGGGCATTGAATCCACTTGCCTGATATTAACAAGATAATGAATCTAGGCTAGAGGTCATTTCTCCAGATTTCCAAATCATTGTCCATTTCTTGAAACAACCTTGCCTGTAATAGCTAATAAAAAACTACAGTTACCACTCATTGATCATTTACTGTGTTTCAGTCATGTGTGCAGTGTTTTATTCACATTATCTTATTTCATTACCATAACAGTTCTATAAGGTAATTATTATTATTCTCATTTCATAGATGAAGAAACTTATAAGTTCAGTGTCTTGCCAAAGGTCACACAACCAATGGTAGAGCCTTTACTTGGTTTCAGAGTCAACTGAGACTACATTTTTAATTATTGCATTTCAGAATTACTGAGTAGAAAGAAGAATGAAGAGTCCAGCCAGTGCAGGTCAAACTGTTCCTGGAGAACAAAGCTCAAGATTAATTTGAGAACCATGTGATAAACACTAGTCTAAGTATTTTACATGTACGAAGTAAGATAATTCTCAAAGCGACCCATGAGTTAGGTACTAGCATCAACACCCACACTTTACAGATGAGGAAATGGAGACAGAGGGGCTAAGTATTTGCCCCAAATCATACGGTGAGTAAGTGATAGAGCCAGCATTCAACCCCAGACAGTCTGTTCCTAAGACTGATTTCCAACCACTAATGGACATTCCCTCTCAAATCCATTTGTTAGTTAAGAACAATATTCAAATACTTTAATAGATTGAACATCATTTTGTAAACAAAGTATATCAAAATATGATTTTTTCCATCTCAAAACAAGAAGGTAGACCTAATTTATTTTTAAATTATCTTCCATCAGTTTAAAAGTATATTAATAAAATTCAGTGACTAGTTATCAGAAAGTATTGTAAGATCCCACCAAGTGACACCAAGAGCTCACAGAACATTGAATTTTACTCTGAATGAACCAACATGACATACATGTTGTTTTTACTGATAACTGCTTCATATATCCAATGAAAAGGAAATTCTACTTTGAGTAGCCACACATACACCTATGTATAAAATTCTCTGGTTACTATTTGACAAATCGACATAAATAAAAGTGGTAATTACTGATATTCAACCAATTTAGATGCACTGTTTTGTGTATGTTCAAAATGCAAGGACATTATACACTATGAGGAAATTTTTCCTTAATAGGCAATGCGAGACACTTCCTACCTGCACACTTTAATCCCAGGTCTAGAGTATAGAGAAATATCTAATATGACATAAGAATCTCTAACCTGTTTCATTTAAAAATGAAATGGCAGACCATATTCTACATATTGGCAAAATTCTCTCCTTGACCAAACCTTGGTCAGGTTCTTCTGAACACGCATCTTGGCTAGGCCATACCTTGGGCTCCTGTGTCCTTCCTTTGTAGAGTACATTTCTAACAAGAAGCTCTCTAAGTCACTTTAACCAGAATTCTCACACTCTATATTTGATCACCTTCAATATCTGATAAAGTTCCTTATCCTCCACCATCCCCCAGGTAGTGTCTAATCACCCTGATCTGCCTTCAGTAAGAATGGGTGTAGATCACTTTAGCTGTAACCCTCTTACCTCTGATGCTTCCTCTTAGTAATTTTTCATTCACTGACCTTTCTCTCACCCCAGTCCTTAGCTATTAATTTTTTTTTTTTTTTGGTATTTTGAATTAAACCCAAACTCTCTCTCTTACTTCAAAAACCCACTATAACCGCTTCTCTTTAATAAAACCTTTACTGTTCGTTTAACAAGTGTCATGAATAATTTTTCTTTAACATTATAATCTCTACAAATTGCATGTCTGTGGTCTCCTTTGTTCGTCTAAAATTGGTGGGGTGATGAGGGGCAGAGTAAGACTCAAAGTCACCCTTATCCCAAATTATAAATACAATGTAAAGATAAAGTCCATTTATGTGTAACCCCAATAAAGGGTCACACTTCATAAGCCACATAAAAGGACAGTTTAAAGAAGGAAATGCCACAAAACTCATCCTGGCCAAGGATCGGTGAGCTAAAAGTTTTAAAATATGCATGCCCTGTAAATTGGGTGCTGTTCTTCACCACAGTGAAAATAAAACTCCAGGAGTTTATGTGGCTTGGACTGCCAAAGAGAATGAAGTGGAGTTCGAGAATCCACCAACTTTTAGAATCCAAAGAGAAAAAGTGGAGTCATTCCTTCTTCCATTCCATTTCCATCCTCCTCAGATGAATCATGAAAATCGTAACAAATAGAATGACTCATTGCACAGCTCTTCAGGTTGTATTTTATGGATAGTAATGAACGAGAGGCAGTGTTTATCAGTCGACTCTGCCCTAGAATATCTTTTCAATGCTTATCTCTGGCAAAGTGACCAGACATCATGATCCAATTCAAGTGGATGATTAAGTCAGCCAGTTAATAAACACATACCGAGACTCCAGGCAGGATAAAGCAGCCAAGATAACTACAGTTAGCACATTTTCTCATCATTAAGCTTTGACCACCTTAGATCAGCACACCGGACACTGATCCGCTGTTGCAACAACTTAACTCACAGACCGCCGCTCCACATGCCAGATGCCTGATGTCCTGTAGCCTTCACCAGCCACTGTGACACTTCCCTTTCTCCACTCCCTTCCCCACCATCCTATATTTTCCCCTATTTCATTCACTCAGTACTACTTCTTGGAAACACTGGCTGATGGTTTCACTGTTTTCTCCCCTCTTGGATAATACACTCTTGGGGACGAGGTAAATATTTTGAAACACACATTGTATAAGAAGTGGCTGAGCACACGTGTTTTAGAGTCAGAGTATCCACATTCATAGCCTTAACTCTCTGATTTACCGCTTTGTATCCTGTGATCTTGGGCAAGTTGCTTAGTTTCTCTAAACCTTAATTTCTCATCTTTAAAGTAGAGAAATTAACAACTACATTTTAGATTTGTCGTGTGGATGAAATAATAATGCACATATAGGTTTAGCAGAGTACCCGGTGTGTGGCAATAATTAATGAGGCCCCCGTTCACATATGTGTTCCTGTTCTATAGCTTTACCTGTGTCATTTCAGTCTTATAACAACTCTTTGTAGTGTCATTTTCATCTCCCACTCTGCAATGAGGAACCAGAGGCACAGAGAAGTATGCCACAGGCCTAAGATCCTGAAGCCAGTGCCGGCAGAACTGGAATGTGAAGCCAGGCTGTCTGGCTTCAGCACCTGTGCTCTTAACCTCCATGCTATATGACCTCAAAACAAAATCAAGTCTGGTATCCACAGAGAAATGTTACATGGAACTCTATTAGGACTTCGGTGCCAATAAGACGCTGCTACCATTTGCATTGGAAAATGATGTGAATGATGACTATTTATCACCTGTACCTGAGGTAGAAACAGAAAGGTCTAAAATCTAAGAGCAACTGAGGTTCAGTGGAAGCTATGCTTACAGCCAGCCGTACAAAGAGCCTCCCCACCCTTACCTCTTGCCCCGTTTTAGTTCATCATTCAACACTTTGCAGGAATATGTCTTGAGCTATATAGAGTAAACTTCTGTTGGAATAGCACCTGCCTGAACTATAACTTTTCAATAAAGGCAATTGGAAAGTAGACATATTTCTATAAAGAACAGTTGGATGGACTTTCTCATCCTGTTTCATAATAGAATGGCAACTCCCAGGAAGGAAACAAATCTGGCGCCCTGGTTGCTAGAAAATCAAGCCACATAATGCAGCATTTGGCACAACATGCTTCGATGTTTGGTAAGATGCCTCTATTCTTGAGGTACAATGGGCCTTCACAAAGAAAGAAGCAGGATGCTCTTCACAGTCTAAAGCAGGTTAGGGTTTTTGACCAAACATCATCCCAAAGCATCTACCTATAGCTACCAAAGGGACATCCAGTCCCTTTTCTCTACATTATCTTTCCTGACTCCAGGTTTCCAAAGGTCTGAAGACAGGTAAGGACCCCAAGGAGTTAAAACTATCTGAATAACTTCAAGAGACAAGGCTTGAGAAATAAGGAAGTATTTCCAAAAGGGGGAAAGAAACAGCTTTTAAAGCACAGAACTGCCACCATGGGCCTTCCAGGGACACACTCAGAAACCCTGCTGAAAAACTGACTTTCTTGTATAAGCAGTCAAATAATAACACTCCTTTAAGAAGCACAAAATAGTTAAATTCATCACCATAATTTAATTGTACAGGTTATCAAAGAGCAGTTCATCCCTGCCCCCTTTCTCCGGCGCTGCTTTTGTGTATTAAACTCAGACTAATCAAATTGGGGGTTCCAAGAGTACTGTATTAGTCATCCCCATTCCTTTTAATTTGTTTAATGGCTTTCTCTCTTTCTCTCTCTCTCTCTCTCTCTCTCTCTGTGTGTGTGTGTGTGTGCTTGTGTGTGTGTGTGTGTGTTTTAACTGGCTGTACATTGCTTA
Source organism: Pteropus alecto (assembly GCF_000325575.1). Classification (NCBI taxonomy): domain Eukaryota; kingdom Metazoa; phylum Chordata; class Mammalia; order Chiroptera; family Pteropodidae; genus Pteropus; species Pteropus alecto. The sequence goes on along the minus strand of NW_006437736.1, from coordinate 6,404,842 downwards.
GCCTCACTATGCCATGTAAATAAAGACTGGATAGGGAAACTTTTGCAGAAAAGAATAAAGTGTGCCTCCATGCTAAAGTTACATTTGATGTTTGAGTAATTCACGAGACGTGTACTGCAAGCAATGGTGCTTATTATTTCTGCTTAGCGGTCTCCAGACACAGGAGAAGAGAGAGGGTGAAGAAAGGAAGGAAGGAAGAAAGAAAAGGAGTCTGAATTTACACTCACCGCTTCAAAAGCCCTTTTGTACTCAGCCAACTTCTCCTGGCTGAAGATGTAGTATTTGCCAAAAAGTCGCCTGCAAGAAAGCACACGGCACAACAAAAGTATAAACCAGTTCATTAAAGGACTCCTTTTCTGCCCACCCCCCCTTCTTTTAATAATTTTTCTTTTATGTGAAAGACATATTTTTTAGAAAGTGGCACTTAGTGTCTAACAATGCTGACTGGGATTAGAACATATTCACCTTGTTAGTGAAGTTTTGAGCCCAATTTGGCTCTTTGGGTCAATTGTCTTTTCACCTGGCCCCGGCCACCAAGTCAACGTGAACTAAGAATAAGAGTTATTTAGCATGTAGAACTCGTCGGAGAGCAAGCTTCTCTGAGCGGTGGTCTGAGGGGACTGAGAATGGCTGTCTTGTTTGGGTTGTTGTTTTTAGCTGCTCTTACACATTCAGACTTTCTGTCCATTCAGCCCGAGAGGCCACGTGTCCAGAACCTGAAAGGGGCTAGTGCTTTAGAGCAACTTGGTTAAACTTGCCCTTTCATATGTAGAATTTTCCATACAGACAATACTGCTGTCTGGTCAGTTTAGGGAATTTTCTTAAATATGAATGTTTTTAAATGTTTATATTTTCACACAGATGTTAAAAATGTTTTTAAATGTTTATATTTTCACACAGATGTTAAATGTTTATATTTTCACACAGATTGTGAGGTCTGTGGAAGGGTACAGAAGTAGGAGAAAGTAGATAAACAAAGAGGGACCAGTAACTTCTTCCATCATCGGCCATGTGGACACCCGCCTGAAAGTCATAAGTGTAATGAAATGACTAGTTGAATGTTTTGGTCTTCATGGCTGACTTTTCCAATGCAGTGACCAGCTGTTTTGAAATTTTTCAGGAATAACTCTGGTTTAACCTGAATTATTTAGAAATGATTATCTCATTGGTGGATTTTCTTTCTATTTCTCTCCTGGACATCTGCTTTTATTTCTATCCATTTTAATATTAATTAATACCCCCAGTCTTGGGAAGTATAGTTGAGTCTACTTCAACAAATATTTTATTGCACATTTGTCATGTGTCAAGCAGTCCACTAACTGCTACAGATAAACAGATAAAGAGAGTTAGTTGTTGCCATCAACAATTTTAGGATTTAATGGGAGACACATGATTTCAATGCAATACTGCAAAAAGAAACCCAGAGTGGTTTGGGAGTACTGGGGGAGACTTTAGCACAGTTTAGGGCTCTCAGGAATGGCTTTTCAAAAAGGTGAAGACTGGGCTGAGTTTCAAAGAATATGGAAGAATAAACCAATTAACAAAGAGTGAGAAAGGAATTCCAGGAAGAAGGAACCATGTAAGCAAATGCAAAGAAGCATAAAAGAATGGGATTACCAGTTCAGTAGAACTGAAGTGTAAAATATGAGGACAGAAAAAGAGGGGATGGGTGGAGAAACAGGATAAGGAACCAAACTGTGGAGGGTCTAACCACCATTTTAGAGCATCTGTACTTCATCTCAAGGGCATCGGGGAGCCATTGAAAGGTTAGAGCAGGAGCGTGTGGGGATCAGATCTGAATTCAGTTAGATCTTTGTGTAAATGGATTTGAAGGCTGGAGATGGGAGACTGGCTGGCAAACTGTTACAACCATTTAGGGAAGAAAGAATGGCATTCAGAATGAGGGATGTGGTGGCGAGGTTGTGGAAGAAGATTCATGTTTTTAAAATGCATGGCAGGTAAAATTAGCAAGATCAGGAGAGGGGAGGGGCTAGAATAATTCCCAAATTTCTGGCTTAGACTGGCGGCAGTGCTGCTGACCAAAAGAGGACCTCAGGAAGGATGGTCTGCAGATGGAGGAGGGGAGATGAAATGAACAGGGAACATGTTGAGTTCTGGTGCTCACTGACACCATGGGTGGAGGACAGTCAGGCAAGGAATCACTGAGCTTCCAAAAGCCTTTGACTTAAACCATGTATTCTCAAAGAGGCCAACATCCCCACCAAGAGTGAAAATTTATTGTTGGAGGTGGGGGGTGGTGCAAAGGCACTAAAATATTACAATGGTCTGCAGCTCTTCAAGGGGCATGGTACATAAAAATATTTATAGTATGTTTGTGGTATTAAAATATAGTGAGGGAGAGGAGAATGTGGGGAAGTAGGAAAAAATTCCTTAAAAAAGCTCCTTGGAAGGGCAATAATGAACCACAGGTTGAGAAATACTTACTTAAACTATGGTTTTATTGTAGGGCGTTAAAAGCTGAAAGGAAGTTGACTTCATTGGCTAAAATAGAATTTGGAGGAGGATTTGAATTAAAGAAAAAGCCCCAAACATAACAAAATCCTCTTGTGAAAAGATCTTCTGGCTTGCTTAATGAAATGCAGATTCTAGGACTCCCACCTCCCATTATAGTTACCCAGATTCCATGTGAGTTGAGCCAGGAATCTGCATTTTAGATAATTGACTAACTGCTTCTTACTCCCTGTCCTAACCAATTAAAAATTACAGGAATCTAGGATTGGATTAGGTGGCAATATCTTAAAGGTGGATATAAAATTGAAAGAATAAGAAGCAATGTAAAAACACCAGCATCCTGTAAGTGGAATTTGAGAGCATGGGTACCACTTTCCAAATCTTCAAATAGGCAAGATATCACTCTCTGTAAATAAGAAAGACAGAGGTGGAGAAAGTTCTAGAAATGTTGCTATAAATGTTTCAGCTTGAAACGTCAGTGTCCTGTGTAAAATGGCAAAGAGACAATCCGCTGGCAGATATCAGTCTTCCTGGGAGCCCCAGCAAGATTCATTCTACATGAACTGTGAGAGTGCTGGCATTCGCCCAGCAAACTCTACTCGGTACCAGGCACTGTGTAAACTTTGAGTTGCATATGATCCATCAAAAATTCATCAAATAAATCATGTTTATGAAGATTATGCCTGAAAGATATGCAATGGATCCACTTACCTACCCCTCAAGGAAGCTAAATCTTCATATCTTATACCCCCGCACCGCCTCATTCTACAGGTGGGTAGAAGAGCTAAGACATTTAGGAAAATACTAAAGTGATTTTAGGAGATGCCATAAGTTTATATTGAGCTTCCCTATGAAGAAAGATCCCTCCCATTTTGTCATCATGTCCTTTGTAAGGATGCTGTTCATTACATTACCCTGCACACCCTTCTGGTGGTTGTTTCTGTTTGGTGGTTAGTAATAGGAGGGTTTCTCTCTTATTGTTATTTTTGTTTTAATCTCATGGACACTGAGAATTACATGGCTGATCTGTTTTCCCTCTTTGGGCTGCTGAAAAAAGGAACAACCAGATTTGCTCTCCACCAATAGCAAGTAGAGGGGACCCAAACAATATGTGTCTTTATTAGCCTTGTACTTGTTTCTATTTTATGTCCTTAAAAAAAAGTAAGCCAGAGCCCCTGCATTTATGGGTCTTTAAGAGACTTGTAAATGAGGTTAAGGCATTATGTTATCTGGAAGTTACCAGCTGAGAGGGGATTAGTTATCTGATCGGCCCACCCTAGTTTAGGGCTAAGCTGCAAAGAAACAGATATGAAATAGGTAAATTCTGAAGAAAATAGCGTGGGGATGGGGCAGAGCAAGAATAGTGAGGTCAAGAAAGCATATTCTACACAGCTCTACACATTACAGCATTGAGTTCGGTAGGGATGCCAGAAATAATTACTAGTAAGGATTTGTTATGGGCACACTAACTACTAGGGGTTTTATTACCACCTTCCCTTTTTAATTTTTTTAATTAAAATTTTTATTGAGATAATTGTAAGTTTAAATGAAGTTATAACAAATAATACAGAGAGATACCCTATAACTTTTATCCAGTTTTCCCCAATAGTAACATTTTACAAAATAATACAATATCTCAACCAGGATATTGACTTGGATACAATTCACTGGATCTTAATCAGGTTTCTCATTTTTATAAATTAATGTTTACACAGTATATATATTTTTATCCCTTTAATTTCAACCTACTTATATTGTTGAATTTGAAATGAACATCTTGTAATCAGCATGCAGTTGTCAAATCCCTTTTTGAAAGATAGAGCAAAATATGGAGTAAGGACATTGGGGAACGGCTCTGTCC